>NC_086450.1:384521006-384838506 GCF_028390025.1 Pseudophryne corroboree
TTTAAGTATGAATCTCGGTAATTTACTAAGAAGTGCAAAGCAAAAAAAAAAAAAACACTGCCGTGAAAAATTACAACTCGTAAAAAAGTGCTTAAAAAAAACAGACCTGCTTTTTTTTTCCGTGATTGGATAGGCATGCAGGGATCCATGAGATCCGTGCATGTATATCAGTGGGAAGGGGTGGGAAAGTTGTTATTTTATTAAAAAAAATTGCGTGGGGTCCCCCCTCCTAAGCATAACCAGCCTCGGGCTCTTTGAGCCGATCCTGGTTGCAGAAATATGGGGGAAAAATTGACAGGGGTTCCCCCATATTTAAGCAACCAGCATCGGGCTCTGCGCCTGGTCCTGGTTCCAAAAATACGGGGGACAAAAAGAGTAGGGGTCTCCCGTATTTTTAAAACCAGCACCGGGCTCCACTAGCTGGACAGATAATGCCACAGCCGGGGGTCACTTTGATATAGTGCCCTGCGGCCGTGGCATCAAAAATCCAACTAGTCACCCCTGGCCAGGGTACCCTGGGGGAGTGGGGACCCCTTCAATCAAGGGGTCCCCCCCCCCCCCCAGCCACCCAAGGGCCAGGGGTGAAGCCCGAGGCTGTCCCCCCCCATCCAATGGGCTGCGGATGGGGAGGCTGATAGCCTTTTGTGATAATGAAAAGATATTGTTTTTAGTAGCAGTACTACAAGGCCCAGCAAGCCTCCCCCGCATGCTGGTACTTGGAGAACCACAAGTACCAGCATGCGACGGAAAAACGGGCCCGCTGGTACCTGTAGTACTACTACTAAAAAAATACCCAAAAAAAGACAACACACACACACCGTGAAAGTAAAGATTTATTACATACATGCACACAAACATACATACATACTTACCTTATGTTCACACGCAGGTCGGTCCTCTTCTCCAGTAGAATCCAAGGGGTACCTGTTGAATAAATTCTACTCACCAGATCGCGGGTCCCAGGCTCCTCGTAGCATCCATTTGTAATCCACGTACTTGCATAAAATAAGAAAACGTAAAGCCGAGCCACGAACTGAAAGGGGCCCCATGTTTTCACATGGGACTCCTTTCCCCGAATGCCAGAAACCCACTCTGACTGATGTCTAAGTGGGTTTCTTCAGCCAATCAGGGAGTGCCACGTTGTAGCACTCTCCTGATCGGCTGTGTGCTCCTGTACTGTCTGACAGGCGGCACACGGCAGTGTTACAATGTAGCGCCTATGCGCTCCATTGTAACCAATGGTGGGAACTTTCTGCCCTGCGGTTGACCTAAAGTGACGTCACCGCTGAGCAGAAAGTTCACACCATTGGTTACAATGGAGCGCATAGGCGCTACATTGTAACACTGCCGTGTGCCGCCTGTCACTCAGTACAGGAGCACACAGCCGATCAGGAGGGTGCTACAACGTGGCACTCCCTGATTGGCTGAAGAAACCCACTTAGACATCAGTCAGAGTGGGTTTCTGGCATTCGGGGAAAGGAGTCCCATGTGAAAACATGGGGCCCCTTTCAGTTCGTGGCTCGGCTTTCCGTTTTCTTATTTTATGCAAGTACGTGGATTACAAATGGATGCCCCGAGGACCCTGGGACCCGCGATCTGGTGAGTAGAATTTATTCAACAGGTACCCCTTGGATTCTACTGGAGAAGAGGACCGACCTGCGTGTGAACATAAGGTAAGTATGTATGTATGTTTGTGTGCATGTATGTAATAAATCTTTACTTTCACGGTGTGTGTGTGTTGTCTTTTTTTGGGTATTTTTTTAGTAGTAGTACTACAGGTACCAGCGGGCCCGTTTTTCCGTCGCATGCTGGTACTTGTGGTTCTCCAAGTACCAGCATGCGGGGGAGGCTTGCTGGGCCTTGTAGTACTGCTACTAAAAACAATATCTTTTCATTATCACAAAAGGCTATCAGCCTCCCCATCCGCAGCCCATTGGATGGGGGGGGGGGGGCAGCCTCTGGCTTCACCCCTGGCCCTTGGGTGGCTGGGGGGGGGACCCCTTGATTGAAGGGGTCCCCACTCCCCCAGGGTACCCCGGCCAGGGGTGACTAGTTGGATTTTTGATGCCACGGCCGCAGGGCACTATATCAAAGTGACCCCCGGCTGTGGCATTATCTT
This sequence comes from Pseudophryne corroboree, assembly GCF_028390025.1. NCBI lineage: Eukaryota > Metazoa > Chordata > Amphibia > Anura > Myobatrachidae > Pseudophryne > Pseudophryne corroboree. The sequence continues at coordinate 384,523,126 of NC_086450.1, forward strand.
TCCAGCTAGTGGAGCCCAGTGCTGGTTTTAAAAATACGGGGGACCCCTACTCTTTTTGTCCCCCGTATTTTTGGAACCAGGACCAGGCGCAGAGCCCGATGCTGGTTGCTTAAATATGGGGGAACCCCTGTCATTTTTTTCCCCATATTTCTGCAACCAGGATCGGCTCAAAGAGCCCGAGGCTGGTTATGCTTAGGAGGGGGGACCCCACGCAATTTTTTTTAATGGATTTTACAGTGTTTAATTAAAAAAAAAAAAAAAAAAAAAAATGAACCCCAGCACGGATCACACAGATCCGGCCGAGATTCATTGTAAAAAAGTCGGCAGTGTTTTGCTAATCACTGCCGTAAAAATAAAAAATAAAACACGAATGACATCGACATCGGAACAAAAGAAAAACCCGAATACGGCAGCTTAGTAAATCCGTCGTAACAAATTCAAAAAGTTGCAGTTTTGCACTTTCGATGTCATTCGTGATTGAACTTTGACCTGAAACGGGAAAATACGAATGTTAGTAAATTTACCCCCATGTGAGTAGCAGCCCACACCAGGCCCTGAGGTCTCCTATGTAAGTGGTGTCTATGTCAGTAAGTATTGAAGGGGGGGGATGTGTGTGTCACTAAGTAAGTAGTGTCTGTCAGTAAGTAGTGTCAGTGTCAGTAGGTTTTGCGTTGTGTGTGTGTCAGTAAGTAGTGTCAGTAAGTTTTGTATTGTGTCTGTGTTAGTAAGTTTTGCATAAAGTTTTGCATTGTGTGTGTGTGTGTGTGTGTGTGTGTGTGTGTGTGTGTGTGTGTGTGTCAGTAAGTAGTGCATAGGCGTGCGCAGCACATTTTATTAGGGGGTGCACCATTGGAGGGGCGTGTATAGCACCATCTATTGACGGTCAACGCAATATAAAATATCCACCCTTGTACCAATCCTAATAAAGCAGGTACATTGTCAGATGTTGTGGTGTGCACCAAACAAACACCCCTGATGGCACTCACTGCAATTACACTGCTCCTCCTCAGCCTGGTCTGGCTCCCCGTCTTTCCTCTGCAAGCTGCAGCAGCTTACTTACAAGTCAGTCACTCACTGACACTGACAGTCGCGGACTAGTACTGCTGCTGCCGGAAAAACGAGTGATGTTTCAATGCTGCTGCGGACGGCCTGCCAGTATTGAATTTGTCTTCCTAAGAGGAATGCTGGCTGCATGCTGATCATCATCAGTGGCTGGCGTTGGCATAGCATAGAAGGAGAGAGGTGGCGGGTGTGACGGGTGGGCGTGCTAGCAGCATGACGTAATCACGTCACATCATGCTGTTTTTGTACATGAAGGTGGAGCCGGGAGTTTGAAAGCCGGTGGCAGTGGCACCTTTGATTAACCCAGGCGTCCGGTCAGTAATGCAGTCCTGACAGGGTACAGCGCAGAGGGGACAGTAATCAGCCTGCACGGCGATCGCTGCATCAGGCATGTGAGATCGGGGTGCCAGACATTAGGGGGTGCCTGTGCGCACCAGGCACCCCCCCTGCGCACACCTATGAAGTAGTGTCTGTCATTAAGTGGTGTCTATGTAAGTTTTGTGTTGTGCCGTGTGTCAGTATGTTTTGCGTTGTGTGTGTGTCACTCAGTCCTGCAAGTGTGGTGGTACGCTCCGGTATGGCGTATCATTAAGAATGTGTCCGCCAGTACGCCATACCCCCGCCACACTGTAAAACACCACCACCAAGCTCCTAGATCTTGCTCGGAGGCGCCGCCAGCACCTTCTTCCTTTTCCAGGAAAAGGACTGCTGCGAGCATGAAGGTGATGTCATCACCCTCCCGCACCTGCCAGACTGGCAGAGAAAAATTGACGGTGGGGTGCTGGGCCAGCGGTGTGTGGATGGTATTCAGCATACCGTCACCTTTTCTCCCTCTTGGGGGTCCACGAACCCCCTGGAGGGAGGATAGTGTGGCGCTTACGCGCGCCACTGTGCCCGCAAGGGGCTCATTTGCGCTCGCCCTGTTGTCGGGAAGCCGGCAGTAGGGATCCCGACGCCGGTATGCTGGCCGCTGGGGACCCGGCCGCCGGTAACTCATACTACACCCCGGTGAGTAGCTCTAATGGTCGGGACCCCTACCCACAAGTACAATGAGGCAGCACTCCCGAGTTTTGGTGGTGCATTAAGACTTATTGATCCAGAATCTTACTAAATAAATCCTACTGCACCAGCAAGACTCGGGAGTGCTGCCTCATTGTACTCTGTCCACAGCTTGAAAAGCCGAAGAAGGGCACTGGAGCAAATATTCACATCATAACAGGATGAGTGCTGGGTACACAGCTTACATATAATATTTTTATTCTATAACAAGTGTCACATCCTGCTGTCCTTGTCTCTGTAGTCCGCAGGGACAGGGGGTGTCTGTGCCATGGATTCACATAATATATAACCACTCCACCTAGTGTCACATGGTCACATCCCTTAATGACATGTGACCACACCCACGGTGCGCAGGCACAGTACCACTGAGAAAAAAATTCTGTGTGCACCACTGGTGTCAGTAAGTAGTGTCTGTCAGTAAGTAGTGTTTGTGTCAGTACATTTTGCATGGTGTCTGTGTCAGTAAGTTTTGTGTTGTGTTTGTGTGTCAGTAAGTAGAGTCTGTCAGTAGGTGGTGTCAGTGTCAAAAAGTTTTGTGTTGTGCGTGTGTGTGTGTGTGTGTGTCAGTAAGTAGTATTTTTGTCAGTATGTTTTGCATTGTGTGTGTTTGTCAGTAAGTGGTGTCTATGTCAGTTAGTTTTGTGTTATGTATGTGTCAGTAAGTAGTGTCTGACAGTAAGTAGTGTCTGTCAGTAGGTTTTGCGCTGTGTGTGTGTGTGTGTGTGTGTGTGTGTGTGTGTGTGTGTGTCAGTAAGTGTCAGTAAGTAGTGTCTGTCAGTAAGTGGTGTCTGTCAGTAGGTTTTGCGCTGTGTGTATCAGTAAGTAGTATCTGTCAGTAAGTAGTGGGTGTCTGTGTCAGTAATACCCCTTTCACACAGCAAAAATAACCTGGTATAGACTGGGTTTATTACCGAGTCAACACGTTTTGATGTGCATTGTGAAAGGGGTCATGGGCGAATTCCGGGTTGCCTGACCCGGTAATTCAACCAGGGAATAAAGAAGGGTTATTCCTGGGTTAAATACCAGGTCAGGTGCAGTGTGAACGGGTCACCCAGGTCGATGCAACCCGGGACCTGTTCACTGCATAGGGAGTGTCGATGCAGAGATGATCTCATCTCCCAGCGCCACCTCAGCACCTGTTGCCGACTCCATCTCCGCCCACGGATGGCAACCCGAACCGGCAAATTCGGGTCGGGTTGGGTCGGGTTGGCGGTGTGTAGGGTCAAATGCCGGGTCCCACCCAGGAATGGACCCATTTCCAATTCCCAGGTGGGACCCGGCATTGTGATGTGAGAGCGGTACAAGTATTGTGTTGTGTGTGTGTCAGTAAGTAATGTCTGTGTCAGTAAGTTTTTCTGTGTTGTGCGTGTTATGTATCAGTCAGTAATATCTATCAGTAAGTGGTGTCTGTGTCGGTAAGTTTTGTGTTGTGCGTGTGTGTGTTAGTAAGTAGTGTATGTCAGTAAGTGGTTATTGTGTCAGTAAGCTTTGTGTTGTGTGTGTCAGTAAGTAGTGTCCGTCAGTAAGTGGTGACTGTGTCACTCACATGGCATAGGCCACACCCCCTATTTAGACCACACCCACACCACATCACTAGTCACACCACCGCAGCGCTTGTCACACCTCCTGCCGAGGCACACAATAGGCCCTTCCTAAATTTCAGCTCCAGGCCAATATGGACCTTAATCTGGCACTGCTTGTACTAACCCCTCATGCAGACGCGCGCTGCTCGTGCACCCACTCCCCCGTACGTGCACATACCCGCAAGTTGCGCAAGGGACGCAACAGCGTCTCGTGCGCATGAGATGTGTATTTACGGCGGAGTTTGTAAGCGTGTAGCGTGCGACTGGATCGTAGCATATTTTACCCATATAGTGTGTTTTATAGATAATATTCCCCTTAACAATGTCAGAAAGTATGTTTAGTTTAAACGGTTCGTGGACAGAGAGATTCCTCTTTGCATGATAGGAAGGGTCAGAAAAAGGTTGAACGGTGGTGTCTAGTATCCAGCTGTAGAGTATTTTAATAGTAACATTTCGGTGTTGGTTAGGAAGAGATTGCTCGCTCCTGCGCATAGTTATGTACAAAAGAAGTTTATAGATATTTACTGTATTTGCTGTTCATTACACATGCGGCGGGAATCCTAAGGATACCTCCCACCAGAGCAGTTGGAGAAAGGCACAGCCCACCTGTTCGAACCCACCTATGACCTTTTGTTAGAATGCAGAGACACATTCCTGTGTCCAATGAACCATGAGATTATAGGGACCATTGTATTGTTACTGTATGTTGTGTATATAAAGACCACCATTGCCTGTCCAGTCACTCACTCTCTCTGCAAGGTTTTCACATTGAAGGCTGAGGGCTGGATTCAGGACGCGCCTGCGAATCATTCCCACGAGTGTAAGTTCTCTGTAGCCATTTTGTTATCCTTTCTGTTTACCATTTGTTCTCATTGTGTACTCATTCTGTTTTCTTGTATTTGCGATCGTTCGCTATTGTTCATATTATTCCTCGTTATTTTGTTTAGATTTTGATGTTAGTTTTGTAGTGTATAAGCTGTACTGTTTTTCCCCTTTTTATACTAAAAGAATTATCCACGAGGGTGTTAGAGCCTGAGTGGTTTTTAAATCCTAACCGGGCCTTGTGTTTTCACTAGTTACTGTAAAGGGTTTTCTTAGCGTCTCAATCGCTCAAACAGCTTTCATATTATCAAGGTTAATAAGCGTTACATCATTGTAGTATTACATTGCTAAGGTTTTGAGTATAAGCATACCCTTACTGTGTGTTGTTAACAAGGTTTACTGTGTGTCATTCTGTGAGCGTCTGCGCCGCTCGTGTCTGACTCTCACGGCGCAGCGTCCGCTACGCCAATAGCGTAGCAGTACGGTACTCGGTACGCCTATAGCGTGTTCGATACTAAGCGTGAGTCTGTGAGCGTACGTGTCGCTCGTGCGTCGCGCCCACGGCCTAGCGTCTGCTACGCTAAGTGCGTACCCTTACGGTACTCTGTGCGCCAATAGCGTACTTAGTCCAAAATAGAATATAGCTTATGTTTAAAGTTAATATTTGACATTATCAATTGGGGGCATCGTCCGGGCCTCCTCATATCCGCAACCAAGCGGAACCAGGCAGACTTTATCCATCAGCAAAGGGCGGGAAGGTAGTATCCCCTGTTAGCCGTTTGGTGGTTGGGGATACGGTAGTGCTGATCAGATAAGCGTCTGCTCCGCTTGGTGTGTAGGGATGCTGGTGGGATCCGGAACCGAAAGGTAAGAATGTTAAGCTATTGTCTTTTAAATCTGTTTAAATTTCTATATTGGTGAAAATTGCGCACGCAACACACGCACACACCTGTATTTCCATTTGTGTATTTTCACATATCTACCTTTCTGTTTGCCATTAGCATTGATCACGTGCTGAGAAAATGTATTGCTATTTAGTTAAAAGTAAAAGTAATACTTAAGGGAGTAATTGTAAAACACGCACGCAGCCTGACCCAGTTATAAAGGTTATAAAGGAGATACTGTGTGGTGCTTGGTAAACGATTATAGTTAAATATCGTTTGCATTTATAGAAGCGTGTTATTTGTGTTACTGCGGACGTATCCGGCCTGTGTACACGTGTCTCTGACCAAGTGCAAGACAGCGTACGCAACGCAAAGGCCTACACACGTGGCGTATATTACGCAACGTGCGTACGGATACACCCACTAAATACAAATCACACGATAGCATTGTTTTAGTAGTAGATACGGAAGCCACGCGATAATAGCACAAATTTGTTCAGTTTCCAAAATTTAGTTTAAAAAGATCCTCCTCTCGTTGCATTACCTCTGGGATTAGCCTGTGTTACCTGAATGAAAGAAATTTTCTGTACAGAAAAATCAAAGTATATATGAAGTGAAAGAGCGTGTGTATGCAATAAAGTTTTTTTTGGTGTGAACCCTGGAATTCGAGATCTCGTAGAAGGATACCCGTGAAGTGAACACGTGGTGGCGTGGGAGAAGGCCATCTCACGTTTAAAGTGAATAAGGTAAGAGGAGCAATTAGTGTTACAGCAGACCAGAAGGTCCGCGAAAGTCAGAAAGCCGTTAAAAGTACCTATACGAAGTTTCTGAAGACCCTGACTTAAGAAAGGTCAGAGGTAGGGAGCGCAACCCCGGGGGTTGGCGCAGTACCCATATAGGCCCGTTTTGAGAATACGCTTCGGCTGAAGGTTTCGCAGCCTAAACAACTGATTCCGCTGGTCGTTCTGCGGATAAGTAATAGTTACTTATACGCATTGCGACTGTACCGCATGTAATTGTGTGCATTAGTTGGTTACCTTGATACCCATTACGCAATTTGCGTACGCTTTGCGGGATCATAAACACTATTTGTACATTCTAACGTGATTTGTGTAGGTTTTTTTTATTTTAAGGGAGGTTCGCTGTTCACTCAGGAATTCTCCAGCAACTGATACTTACTGGGGAGGGTAGCATACTCCCACACGCCCCAGTAAATAGAGGTCACATAGGGGCCCTGGGTTGAGTACGCCAGCGCTGAAGCAGTGTGTGGGCATATTGGTCGATGTGGGCGAGAGTGGGTGAAGGCACTCGTTGGACTTTCACCGTCGCATTACCTCTGGGAACGTGGTTTTTGTAGGAATTCGCTGAGAAGGCAATACCTGCAAAGAATGGGGGCCAGTTGCTCAAGTAAGGGACGATCAACCAAGGTTCAGGTTGATATTATTCCGCGGCCAGCCGGGTCGGCGAGGTACATAATGTGTGAAAAATATGGATCACACGCAGAGGTTTTATGCAATGAGTGGGAACGTATGACTGTGAACGATGGGGAGAAGTTTCCCAGGGTAGGCAGTTTTAATCCTGAGGTTTTGCAAAATTTAAGGAGAAGGATATGTCTGATAAAATCTCAAAAACAGAGGATCAGACACATAAACTGTTTACATTTATGGCAACAGGAAGGGGAGATACAAAGGGAATTAGCTCAAGCAGCTGGTTCCCATATTAGCAGGAAACTGATGGCAACTGGAGAAACAATGGCTACAGAGAATGGCATACTGGGATATGATGATAATAGTGCACTTAATAAATGTATTAATGATGATAATAGTAAGCGTAATAAATGTAATAATGATAGAAGTAAAACTGATAAATGTACAAATTCTAACCCATGCAAGTTGCACCCCATGTTAAACTTCCCTCAGGATCACAAGCAAGAAAGTGAGCCCAGCACGATGTCTGCACTTTTTCCAGCAGCCATCATACGAGACACCCAGGTGGGCACGGCCCAATCGGTAAAGGCAGTAGTCAAGCCCCCTTACGGAGGGTCAGGTGAGGTCATGTCCACAGGTAAGTACGGTATTGTATGTTATGCACAGACAATTGCACCTCACATTGTAGAGTATAGAGAGGTAACGGTTTCTGTATTAATGAATGGTTTAAAGGAAGTGTTGAGAACAAGGGTACAGACCACTCAACCTAATTGGAAAGGTATGTCGGTGGCTGCTTTGAGAGAGACCGCTATTGAGCATGATCGGAACATCGTAAGACACAGGGAGTCACAGGGCGGTAAGCAGATGACAATAAGTAGACAGGCCCTGACAACGAAGCCACATCAGCTTAAACCCCAGACCCCTGTGGGTAAGTCAAATGTGATAAAATGTTATAACTGCCAGAGGGAAGGGCATTATGCACGGAATTGTATGTTTAACGACCCATATAAGGTATATAAACCCCCTAGACAATGACATAACGCACGTAATTGTAATCAGGGATCATATAGGAAAAATTTTGGGCCGCACCTGTAATTTGCAGCCAGTGAAGTTGATTATTAGCCTTGATAGTAAGCCTGAGGTTACAGTCGATGTAATTGGTAGGTCATTCCTTGTAGACACAAGGGCGGCCAGGTAAACTCTGTGATTTATCTTTAAATATTTCCCTTTCATCTCTGACGTTCACCAGACAGCTCAAGCGTCACATGTCTACTTGGTCTTTTCAGAGGTCTACCCAACCCCAGTATATCTTACCAGCATCGTTGTGTCTGGCCAAACACAAAGGGTGGAGAGTGGAAATACTGGTGGGGGAGACTGTGCAGAGATACCGATGGACATGTTGGTGTGACAGCCTGATGGTGAACGGAAATCTGACAATGTTTTCTTTTCTATTGTTCTCTCTCTCTTTTGTCCTTTCATGTTTTACGGATGGTATGTCACACAACAGTTAGACAAATAGTAATGCAAGATTTATGCTCCTTACAGAAAGATCGCTGATTCGGAAAGAATATCGTATCACTGGAGTGTTCGTTTTGGGAAGACTGAGAGACAGCACTGTTGAGACGACATCTGAGCAAGAAGAACAACAAGACTATAAGACAATTATTGTAACATTTTTCTTTCCCTTCAATTATTTTCGGTACCCCCATTACAACTTTCTCTTTCTCCTCCTGTAAGATGGACTCGCCCCAAGAGACTGCAGTCCGTGTTTTCCTGTTGACCCTGTTGTTGACCAGAGCAGTCTGTTTCGGTGAGAGTACCAGTGAGGTCGAGAAAGGATCTGGAATGGGTTCTGATGGCCAGGATGGATTCGTAGAATTCCAAGAGCAACACAATCACCGAGCAAAGGCGAGTATCAGAAAACGATCTGGTAGCCATGACACTAACAGACATTGTGAAGGATTGTTAGCTGAAGAGAATTGTATGTCCTCCCCGATGATGCATATTTCATATGTGGGAGGAAGGCGTATAAGTGGCTTGCCCCAAACTCAGAGGGATTGTGTTACATTGGAAGAGTGTTACCGGAAGTAATGACCATTACCCATGATAGAATGAAACCCATCAATCGAGACAATGTTGTGATAAGACGTGATTCCTCGGTCCGTTTCTTTCACCCGTTTCTCCTTTGTTTTTCTCCAAGGTAAAAAGACACCCACTCGGAAGAAGAATTTGATGACCCATTATACAGACCATTGATGAACTTTGTCACAGCCATTTGATGAACTGTTAGAGACTTTAATTTTATTGGACACTTGAAAAGCTTTGCTTGCCACACAGCAAAGATACAGCAATCCGGACAAGACTTCAACAAGACATCAACAAGACTCCAACAGACGCCCAAGGACGACCACATATATATATTCATACGAATGCATTTATAACGCATGTTTCTTATCTTCATCTTTTCTATCTTCAGGTAGTGGCACACATAGTCGACAGGTGATATAGACACATATATTAGCACTCACATATTTTCCCCCTTCATGTATCATCAACTAATGTGCACCCCATTTGTTGGAACTAAAAGCCGAAAAGAGCTTGGTAGAGTTTGTTAGCCCACTTACAGACCCTTAATACGGGATAAGAAGGATTCAATGTATACTTCGCAATACCTCGAAGCTTATTTTTAGAACATGTACGGCACGATGATACATGACCCCTCAGACATGGATTTCATACATACATACTTTTTACTATCTCACTAGGTCATACATTTCCCACCTTCTCCTCTCCTCCCTACTCCCAATCATAATAAGGTATTTCATGGTAATATATTTTTCTGCTTAATTGTTTAGATAGTGCAGTTATTGTTGACTGCCAAAGGGTGGACTGTCAAAGTCGAAAAATATCATGATGCATATGCCTTGTACTAACCCCTCATGCAGACGGGGCATGTATCTGGCACAGTGGGGCAATGTATCTGCCAATGCCAATGTATCTGGCACTGTGGGGCAATGTAACTGGCACTGTGGGGCATGTATCTGGCACATGCAGACGGGGCATGTATCTGGCACAGTGGGGCAATGTATCTGCCAATGCCAATGTATCTGGCACTGTGGGGCAATGTAACTGGCACTGTGGGGCATGTATCTGGCACTGTGTGATGTATCTGGCACTGTGGGGCAGTGTATCTGGCACAGTGTGGCATGTATCTGGCACTGTGGGGCAATGTATCTGGCACTGTGGGGCAATGTATCTGGCACTGTGGGGCAATGTAACTGGCACTGTGGGGCATTGTAACTGGCACTGTGGGGCAATGTATCTGGCAATGTAACTGGCACTGTGGGGCAGTGTATCTGGCACTGTGGGGCATGTATCTGGCACTGTGGGGCATGTATCTGGCACTGTGGGGCATTGTATCTGGCACTGTGGGGCAATGTAACTGGCACTGTGGGCCATTTTCAGTGGCCACACCCCTTCTGGTGCGTGGCCACACCCCTTCTGGTGTGTGGCCACGCCCATTTTTCCGCCGACGCGCACATGCTTCTTTTGCTGTTTTTTTGTTGTTGTTTTTTTTGGGGGGAGCGCCATTTTCCATCTTGCCCTGGGCTCCAAAAACCCTAGCTACGCCTCTGGGTCCCGGCATGCGGGCAGACTTGCCCTGTGCTGGGCGTTCCCCCGCATGTCATTGTAATGGGCTGTAGATGTGTGATTTTTCGCACGTCTACGACCCATGCTGAATTAGGCTCTGTATGTGATAAGCAGAACTTGGAAAGAAAAGCAGCCGTGGCCGCTGCATCATAGCACTTTATGGTGAGTAGCATACAGATTTACACGTGTTTCATGCAGCAACGGCGCCTACTCATGTGTGGTAGGGGGGCTGCCGCTACCCGGAGAGGAAAGGTGACATCCAGCCCCAGGTACCGGCACCTGCGCAATGGATCCAGCAGATGCCGAGACTGGAGCATGCCAAGACACCATGGTGCACATGCATACGAACTGCATCGGCTGCAGCCCATAGAAGCCGAATTGGGCTGCGCAAAGGATAGAACCACTTCACTACTGGAAGCCAGGTCTCTGCCTATCACAGCCCGGTCTGGCAGTCCCGATGGGACTGCCTGTAGTGTCTGTGACTGACAGGCAGGACTTCCAATAGGAAGTCACTGCCAGTCACAGTAAAGGCAATGCAGTCACGAGCTGGGTGGCTGATTTTACCTGACGAGGCTGCAGTCCTGCAGCCCATAGGTAAAATCCGCCACTGGTTGCATGTCAGATTAATCAGTGCAGCCTCATGAAGTGTTTTTGTCTCATTGGGGCTAAGACGCACATTTGAGCGGAGAGGACTCTCAGCAAATGCCGAGTTGCATCGGACCTGCCGCGCTGAGAAGGGATGTTTGTTGTGACTGCAGTAATGGTATTTGAGGACACTTCTGCATGTCTGTTCGCAATTGATTGAACATGGCATTACAGTCCTCAGTCTAACTTACAACATTGTACCCTTCCCCGGAAATCGTAAGTGTCAGCACGACACAAGTCTGCTCCACCTGTACTGCAACATGGGTTTGCAAAGAATTACTTGCTTTGCTCCCAATTCAGAAATCAACCCAAGAATGTTAAATAGAATTATTAGATATTTTTTATTTCTCTAACGTCCTAGTGGATGCTGGGGACTCTGTAAGGACCATGGGGAATAGACGGGCAACAGACTCTCTGCTACGTGGGACTGAGGGGAGAAAAGCAGCCCTACTCACTGTGGATAAGTCATGCTTCTTAGGCTACTGGACACCATTACATACTTGCCTACTTTTGGAAAGCAGTTTCAGGGAGATTCTGGGGGTCATTCCAACCTGTTCGCACGCAGCGGTTCTTTGCTGCGGAGCAAACTGGTCAGAACTGCGCATTCGTGGCACCCGCAATGCGCATGCACATCGTTGCCCAGCGACAGCAACGACCAGAAGAGAGAAGAAAGTGATCGCTAGCGCGATCGCAAGAAGATTGACAGCGGGGTGGTGTTCCGGGGCGGATAGTCAACGTTTTCTGGGCGTGGAGATCCAAACGCAGGCGTGTCCAGGCGTTTGGAGGGCAGATGTCTGATTTCAATCCCGGGACCTTTGTCGCTGGATCTGTCACACAGGGTAAGTAAGTCTGATCCTGGTCTTGTTTTACAGGAAACTTTTTTAGCATAGCAGGGCTACACAAGCCCTGCTATGCTAAAATACACTCCCCTATAGGTGGCGTCAAGTTGATCGCACGAGCAGCAAAAAGTTGCTACGTGCGATCAACTCAGAATGAGGGCCTCTATACGGTATGAGAGTTCGCACAGCCCGCCGCAGAGGGGGCTGTGCCTAAAGCGTGGGTCCGGCTCCACCTATAGGCGTGTCTATTGACACTCACCCTTCCTGTGCAGCCTAACTCTCCCTCCCACGCAGCCTAAACTTAACCTTTCACACCCACAGCATAACGCTAACCTGCCCCCTGTCCGCAGCCTGTCTTTACCTCTTCCGCCCCCTCCCGCCACTTCAGTTGGTCCTTTGGAGTCCAAGGAGCAGTGGCCTCACGTGTACTGACACCCACTGCCACCACGGCAGTTCCTAGGTGTTTTATTGAGTGCGGACAGTGGCTGTTGCATGTGACAGGTAGGAATCCCTCTGATGCAGATGGAGCGGCGGGCAGGCCATTTGTAACTCCATCTGGTTGCAAGAGGCCTCATCAGAGTGTGGGTCAGGATCATAAACAGTAAAAAAAATAATATGTAAACTGGTAAACCATACAATAAATCAACAAAATCATATAAAATGTCAGTATAGGGTGTTTCACTATGTGCTCTAGTAATATGTTCTAATTAGCAATGTTTCCTTTAGTAGTCCACATGCAGAACCAGTGTATCATCCAAACAAATGCTTATTTACAGTAGGCACCTGCTTTTAAGTCTCCAGACTGGTTGTAGTGTGTCTGAATCCTGGGTGGGTGTCTGCAGTTTTGTGGGCTGTAGTGAAACACTCCTCCGTGCTTCACTGAGAAGAACTATGGTCAGTGCAGGGTTAACCGGGGGAGGGTGGCTGCAGGCAGCGCTGTCTGGAGCTGAGTGTCAGGCTTCTGTGCTTAGGCTGTTCCCGTGCGATGTCTGCTGTACTGCTTCTCCCCCACGCACCCATGCGTAGAAGCACAGTCACTCACCTTGGAGGACCTGGCACTCTTTCTCCAGCTTCTCCGACGAGCTCCCAGCAGCCTCACTCTCCCTGCGACAGGTCACTTACCACCTCACTCCCCCTCCTGACTGCCAGCGGCTCTCAAATGTGCTGGGAGTACCAGGGGAAGGATCCGTTGCTGCCGCTGCCAATGCCCCCACAATGCACCACTAGTATGCTCTGCGCAGTGGCGCACGCGCACTCCGGATTTCACGCGGGGCTGAGAGAATCCGGGGTATTGGTTAGGCTCTCCGGGGGAGCGTGAGACTAGCCGGCGGAACGGGAGACTCCCGCAGAATGCGGGAGTGTCGGTAAGTATGCACCATTAGCTCCAGAGGGATCGAACACAGGAACGCACCCTTGGTCGTCCGATCCCAGAGCCCCGCCGCTGTCCCCCTCGCAGAGCCAGAAGCCGGCGTGAGAAGCAAGAAGACTTCAAAAGCGGCGGCAGAAGACTCCTGTCTTCATATGAGGTAGCGCACAGCACTGCAGCTGTGCGCCATTGCTCCCACATTAAACCCACACACTCCGGTCACTGTAGGGTGCAGGGCGCAGGGGGGGGCGCCCTGGGCAGCAATTAGAGACCTCTTGGCAAAGTAGGCATATATACAGTTGGGCACTGTATATATGCAAGAGCCCCCGCCATTATTTTACACAAAATCGCGGGACATAAGCCCGCCGCTGAGGGGGCGGGGCTTCTTCCTCAGCACTCACCAGCGCCATTTTCTCTCCACAGCTCCGCTGAGAGGAAGCTCCCCAGGCTCTCCCCTGCAGATTCACGGTAGAAAGAGGGTAAAAAGAGAGGGGGGGGCACATAAATTTAGCGCAAAATCAGTATATACAGCAGCTACTGGGTAAACACTAAGTTACTGTGTAATTCCTGGGTCATATAGCGCTGGGATGTGTGCTGGCATACTCTCTCTCTGTCTCTCCAAAAGGCCTTGTGGGGGTTCTGTCCTCAAATAGAGCATCCCCTGTGTGTGTGGTGTGTCGGTACGCTTGTGTCGGCATGTTTGACGAGGAAGGCTATGTGGTAGCAGAGCAGGTACAAATGAATGTGGGAACGGCGCCGACGCCCGATTGGATGGATATGTGGAAGGTTTTAAATGATAATGTTAATTCCTTGCATAAAAGGTTGGATAAAGCTGAAGCCTTGGGACAGTCAGGGTCTCAACCCATGCCTGCTCCTACAGCGCAAAGGCCGTCAGGGTCTCAGAAGCGCCCACTATCCCAAATTGTTGACACAGATATCGACACGGATTCTGACTCCAGTGTCGATGGCGATGATGCAAAGTTGCAGCCTAAAATGGCTAAAGCCATCCGCTACATGATTATAGCAATGAAGGATGTATTGTACATCTCAGAGGAAAACCCAGTCCCTGACAAGAGAGTTTATATGTTTGGGGAAAAAAGGCATGAGGTGACCTTTCCCCCTTCACATGAGTTAAATGAGTTATGTGAAAAAGCTTGGGAATCTCCAGATAGAAAAATGCAGATTTCCAAACAGTTGCTTATGGCGTATCCTTTCCCGCCAACGGACAGGCTACGCTGGGAATCCTCCCCTAGGGTAGACAAAGCTTTGACACGCTTATCTAAGAAGGTAGCCCTGCCGTCACAGGATACGGCCACCCAAAAAGATCCTGCGGATAGAAAGCAGGAAGGTATCCTGAAGTCCATTTATACACATTCAGGTACCCTACTAAGGCCGGCAATTGCGTCGGCCTGGATGTGTAGTGCTGTAGCAGCATGGACAGATACTTTATCTGAGGAACTTGATACCTTGGACAAGGATACTATATTACTGACCCTGGGGCATATAAAAGACGCTGTCCTATATATGAGAGATGCCCAGAGATACATTAGCCTACTGGGCTCTAGAATAAATGCAATGTCAATTTCTGCCAGAAGGGTCCTGTGGACTCGGCAATGGACAGGTGATGCCGACTCAAAAAGGCACATGGAGGTTTTACCTTACAAGGGTGAGGAATTGTTTGGGGACGGTCTCTCGGACCTAGTTTCCACAGCTACGGCTGGGAAGTAAAATTTTTTGCCATATATTCCCTCACAACCTAAGAAAGCACCATATTACCAAATGCAGTCCTTTCGATCACAAAGAGCCAAGAGTGTCCGAGGTGCGTCCTTTCTTGCCAGAGGCAGGGGTAGAGGAAAGAAGCTGCACAATACAGCTAGTTCCCAGGAACAGAAGTCCTCCCCGGCTTCCACTAAATCCACCGCATGACGCTGGGGCTCCACAGGTGGAGCCAGGATCGGTGGGGGCGCGTCTCCGAAATTTCAGCCACCAGTGGGTTCGCTCACGGGTGGACCCCTGGGCTATACAGATTGTATCTCAGGGATACAAGCTGGAATTCAAAGTGATGCCCCCTCACCGTTACCTCAAATCGGCCCTGCCAGCTTCCCCCATAGAGAGGGAAATAGTGTTAGCGGCAATTCACAAATTATATCTCCAGCAGGTGGTGGTAAAGGTTCCCCTCCTTCAACAGGGAAGGGGTTACTATTCGACAATTTTTGTGGTACCGAAACCGGACGGTTCGGTCAGACCCATATTGAATTTAAAATCCCTGAACAGTTACCTGAAAAGGTTCAAGTTCAAGATGGAATCGCTCATAGCGGTCATTGCAAGCCTGGAAGAGGGGGATTTTATGGTGTCTCTGGACATAAAGGATGCTTACCTGCATGTCCCCATTTATCCACCTCATCAGGAGTACCTCAGATTTGTGGTACAGGACTGTCATTACCAATTCCAGACGTTGCCGTTTGGTCTGTCCACGGCACCGAGAATATTTACCAAGGTAATGGCAGAAATGATGGTGCTTCTGCGAAAGCAAGGAGTCACAATTATCCCATACTTGGACGATCTCCTCATAAAGGCGAGGTCCAGAGAGCAGTTGCTGATCAGCGTAGCACACTCTCGGGAAGTGTTGCAACAGCACAGCTGGATTCTGAATATTCCAAAGTCGCAGCTGATTCCTACGACGCGTCTGCCCTTCCTGGGCATTATTCTGGACACAGACCAGAAGAAGGTTTTTCTCCCGACGGAGAAGGCTCAGGAGCTCGTGACTCTGGTCAGAGACCTCTTAAAACCAAAACAGGTGTCGGTGCATCACTGCACGCGAGTCCTGGGAAAGATGGTGGCGTCATACGAGGCCATTCCCTTCGGCAGGTTCCATGCGAGGACCTTTCAGTGGGATCTGTTGGACAAGTTGTCCGGATCGCATCTTCAGATGCATCGGCTGATCACCCTATCCCCCAGGGCCAGGGTGTCTCTTCTGTGGTGGCTGCAGAGTGCTCACCTTCTCGAGGGTCGCAGGTTCGGCATTCAGGACTGGGTCCTGGTGACCACGGATGCAAGCCTCCGAGGGTGGGGGGCAGTCACACAGGGAAGAAATTTCCAGGGTCTGTGGTCAAGTCAGGAGACTTGTCTGCACATCAATATCCTGGAACTAAGGGCCATATACAACGCCCTAAGTCAAGCGGAACCTCTGCTTCGCAACCATCCGGTGCTGATTCAGTCAGACAACATCACCGCAGTGGCTCATGTAAACCGCCAAGGCGGCACAAGGAGCAGGGTGGCGATGGCGGAAGCCACCAGAATTCTTCGCTGGGCGGAGAATCACGTAAAAGCACTGTCAGCAGTGTTCATTCCGGGAGTGGACAACTGGGAAGCAGACTTCCTCAGCAGGCACGACCTCCACCCGGGAGAGTGGGGACTTCATCAAGAAGTCTTCACACAGATTACAAGTCGATGGGAACTGCCACAGGTGGACATGATGGCATCCCGCCTCAACAAAAAGCTACAAATGTATTGCGCCAGGTCAAGAGACCCTCAGGCGATAGCTGTGGACGCACTAGTGACACCGTGGGTGTTCCAGTCGGTTTATGTGTTTCCTCCTCTTCCTCTCATACCCAAGGTGCTGAGAATCGTAAGAAAAAGAGGAGTGAGAACAATACTCATTGTTCCGGATTGGCCAAGAAGGACTTGGTATCCGGAACTGCAAGAAATGCTCACAGAGGACCCATGGCCTCTGCCTCTCAGACAGGATCTGCTGCAACAGGGGCCCTGTCTGTTCCAAGACTTACCGCGGCTGCGTTTGACGGCATGGCGGTTGAACGCCGGATCCTAGCAGAAAAAGGCATTCCGGATGAGGTTATTCCTACGCTAATAAAGGCTAGGAAGGACGTGACGGTTAAACATTATCACCGTATATGGCGAAAATATGTTGCTTGGTGTGAGGCCAGGAATGCCCCTACAGAGGAATTCCAGCTGGGCCGTTTCCTTCACTTCCTACAGTCGGGAGTGACTTTGGGCTTAAAATTGGGGTTCATTAAGGTCCAGATTTCAGCCCTATCCATTTTCTTTCAAAAGGAACTGGCTTCTCTTCCTGAAGTTCAGACGTTTGTAAAGGGAGTGCTGCATATTCAGCCCCCTTTTGTGCCACCAGTGGCACCTTGGGATCTTAACGTGGTGTTGAGTTTCCTGAAATCACACTGGTTTGAGCCACTTAAAACCGTGGAGTTAAAATATCTCACGTGGAAGGTGGTCATGCTATTGGCCTTAGCTTCGGCTAGGTGTGTGTCAGAATAGGCGGCTTTGTCACATAACAGCCCCTATCTGGTTTTCCATATGGACAGGGCAGAATTACGGACTCGTCCGCAATTTCTGCCAAAAGTGGTGTCCTCTTTTCATTTGAACCAACCTATTGTGGTGCCTGCGGCTACTCGTGACTTGGAGGATTCCAAGTTACTAGATGTAGTCAGGGCTTTGAAGGTTTATGTAGCCAGAACGGCTGGAGTCAGGAAAACTGAGTCGCTGTTTATCCTGTATGCATCCAACAAGCTGGGTGCTCCTGCTTCAAAGCAAACTATTGCTCGCTGGATCTGTAACACGATTCAGCAGGCTCATTCTGCGGCTGGATTGCCGCCTCCAAAATCAGTAAAAGCCCATTCCACAAGGAAGGTGGGCTCTTCTTGGGCGGCTGCCCGAGGGGTCTCGGCATTACAGCTTTGCCGAGCAGCTACTTGGTCGGGTTCAAACACTTTTGCAAAGTTCTACAAGTTTGATACCCTGGCTGAGGAGGACCTTGTGTTTGTTCATTCGGTGCTGCAGAGTCATCCTCACTCTCCCGCCCGTTTGGGAGCTTTGGTATAATCCCCATGGTCCTTACGGAGTCCCCAGCATCCACTAGGACGTTAGAGAAAATAAGATTTTACTTACCGGTAAATCTATTTCTCGTAGTCCGTAGTGGATGCTGGGCGCCCGTCCCAAGTGCGGACTTTTTCTGCAATACTTGTATATAGTTATTGCTTAAATAAGGGTTATGTTTGGTTGCATCAGTTTTATCTGGTGCTCTGTTGTTGTTCATACTGTTAACTGGGTAAGTTTATCACGAGTTATACGGTGTGATTGGTGTGGCTGGTATGAGTCTTGCCCTGGATTCCAAAATCCTTTCCTTGTACTGCCAGCTCTTCCGGGCACAGTTTCCTTAACTGAGGTCTGGAGGAGGGACATAGAGGGAGGAGCCAGTGCACACCAGTATTCCTAATTCTTTCTTAAAGTGCCCTGTCTCCTGCGGAGCCCGTCTATTCCCCATGGTCCTTACGGAGTCCCCAGCATCCACTACGGACTACGAGAAATAGATTTACCGGTAAGTAAAATCTTATTTTTTTTAGTATGGTACTTTATAACAATTGCAGGCATTGTAATAGTGCTGTGCTAGTAAATGGGTTTCGTACACTTCCCCGATCCTTCATATCTGATTTGTACCTTGTGTCTGTTTTTGGCTTCTGAATACTGTGCTATGGGCAGCAGATATTTGGGGCAAAGTATACACTCTCTGTCTACAGATGGGCAACAGTGGGAACTATGGGGGTCATTCCGAGTTGATTGTAGCTGTGCCAAATTTAGCACAGCTGCGATCATGTTCCCAGACATGCGGGGGGACGCCCAGCACAGGGCTAGCCCGCCCCGCATGTCTGTCCGCCCCCATCCTCCGCACAAGTACAAAAGCATCGCACAGCGGCGATGCGAACAACTGCAGAGAGCGATCAGGTCGGAATGACCCCCTATGTAAAGACGACCATCTCCAGTTCAAACGTATATCTGCTGTACAAGCGTGTGTCTGTATACATGCCAGCGACCTGCCAATCCGATATCATGAATAGACCTAAGAGAATCAGGTGTGCAATCCACAGGGTCACTTGTATTTGTTTGGTTATATCTAGTGGACGTTGTTTCTCTTAAATAAGTATTGTGACAATTTTTACAATACTTATTTTACATTTTCTTTGGTTTCAAAAAGATGAGAAACTAGCCCCCATAGAGCCTAGATCCATTATGTAGGACAATGCAGTCTGTCCATTTATCAGGAAATAGTGACGTCACTGTGGCAGAAATGCGTAGTTCCTGTGAATTGCATTACATGCAACTTGAAAATCAGGTCTATTATGTAGAAGCTAATACAGAAAGAAATTATGGGCCAAATGTAATAGAGTGAGAGTTTCAAAAAGTGAGAGATTTGGTAAGGTTTTGCAGTTTTTTTTAAAGTGGCAATCATTTACACAGCAACATCAACCTGGTTCTGCAGTGTAAACGATTGCCACTTTAAAAAAAAAATGAAAAACCTTACCAAATCTCTAACTTTCTGAAACTCTCACTCTATTACATTTGGCCTACTGCTCTGTGTTTTAAATAAGATGCATATGGCTTGTTTCACGTTTACATGAATATATACCAAATAAAGCTTTCTTGTAAGTATTATTCTAAAGGGCCCCATACACTAGGATGCTAATGCCCGATTTCATCCGATTTCGGGCATTCGGCCCGATATATCGGATGAAATCGGGCATTTTGG
Source organism: Pseudophryne corroboree (assembly GCF_028390025.1). Classification (NCBI taxonomy): domain Eukaryota; kingdom Metazoa; phylum Chordata; class Amphibia; order Anura; family Myobatrachidae; genus Pseudophryne; species Pseudophryne corroboree. Next base: position 384,543,020 of record NC_086450.1, read on the forward strand.
AGGCGTTTTCCGATCCGATGCGCGTTCCCGTGAGCATCGGATCGGATCCTCCAGATTGAATGTGCTGCATATTCAATCTAGTCCGACCCCGCAGGCGTGGCTGGGATCGTCCAGAATCGCCCAAGATACATCGTATGCAAAAGGACAGCATACGATGTACCTTGGCCGATCCTGGCCCCCGGGAGGCTGCCGGGGGTGATTGCTCACGACATGTCGCGGTAGTGTATGGGGCCCTTAAGGCAGTGCTTTCCAAAGTGGGTTCTTCGGGATACTTGCAGGGGTGCCTTGGGTTGCTGGTCCAGGACAAAATCAATTATTTATGGTCAATGTAATAGGCAAAACCAGTGCTAGTATCTTCCAATTGTAAAATATGTGGACAAACAGAAGCGAATCCTGTCCCGGAATGAAGCTGCCAAGATTGGGAGAAAGTCCGACTTGGTGAGGGAGTTCCAAAGAAGAGGTGCAGAGTGGTACAGATCTTGGAGGTGACCGTAAGAGACGGTAACCAGGGTGTGGGGTAGATGGTAAGAACAGAGGGATCAGGAGGGAGAGTGAACAGAAATTAGGAAGAAGATGTAGGAGGGGGCAGAGTGATTGAGTGCTTTGTAAAAGTGAGGTTCAGGAATTTGAACTGTATTTGGAGGAAGATAGTCAGTCAGTGACGCAAGTTGCAGACGAGGTAAACTGACACAGAGCAGTGAGAAGTGAGATGGCTGCAGAGTTCCTGATGGATGGAGGCCAGAGGAGGTTACAATTGTCGAGGCGGGAGATGTTGAGTGAGAGGACAAGGGGGTTTTGGCATCAGTGGTGAGAAAGGGCCTGATCTTGGAGATAGAAGGAATGACTTGCTGCAATGTTACTGATAGGATCTCATTTCCATGGCTGGACATACGCTATAGATTTCCCAGCAGCATACACAAAGGATAAGAAGTGGAATGTGTGTGTGTATCTCAGGAGGTGGATCCGATACAGAAGATACAAGTCTAGTAACTGCTGGGCAGTAGAGATGAGCGGGTTCGGTTTCTCTGAATCCGAACCCGCCCGAACTTCATGTTTTTTTACACGGGTCCGAGCGACTCGGATCTTCCCGCCTTGCTCGGTTAACCCGAGCGCGCCCGAACGTCATCATCACGCTGTCGGATTCTCGCGAGGCTCGGATTCTATCGCGAGACTCGGATTCTATATAAGGAGCCGCGCGTCGCGGCCATTTTCACACGTGCATTGAGATTGATAGGGAGAGGACGTGGCTGGCGTCCTCTCCGTTTAGAAATTAAAATAGATAGGAGAGTGAGAGTGAGACACTTCATTTACTTACTGGAGCTTAGGAGGAGTTATACTAGTGACTGATGACCAGTGACCTGACCACCAGTGCAGTTTTATAATTTATTATTATTTAATAATCCGTTCTGTTCTTGTTCTCTGCCTGAAAAAAACGATACACAGTGACTCAGTCACACTCACATACCATATCTGTGCTCAGCCCAGTGTGCTGCATCATCTATGTATAATATCTGACTGTGCTCACACAGCTTAATTGTGGGGGAGACTGGGGAGCAGTTATAGGTTATAGCAGGAGCCAGGAGTACATATTAAACAGTGCACACTTTTGCTGCCAGAGTGCCACTGCCAGTGTGACTGACCACTGACCACTGTGACCAGTGACCTGACCACACTGACCACCAGTATAGTATATTGTGATTGAATGTCTGCCTGAAAAAGTACACTCGTCGTGTGACTTGTGTGGTGTTTTTTTATTCTATAAAAATTAAAAAAACTCATTCTGCTGACAGACAGTGTCCACTCCAGCAGGTCCGTCATTATATAATATATACCTGTCCGGCTGCAGTAGTGATATATATATATTTTTTATATCATTATTTATCATCCAGTCTACTAGCAGCAGACACAGTACGGTAGTTCACGGCTGTAGCTACCTCTGTGTCGGCACTCGGCAGTCCATCCATAATTGTATACCACCTACCCGTGGTTTTTTTTTTTCTTTCTTCTTTATACATACTACATCTCATTATCATCCAGTCTATATTAGCAGCAGACACAGTACAGTACGGTAGTCCACGGCTGTAGCTACCTCTGTGTCGGCACTCGGCAGTCCATCCATAATTGTATACCACCTACCCGTGTTTTTTTTTTCTTTCTTCTTTATACATACTACATCTCATTATCAACCAGTCTATATTAGCAGCAGACACAGTACGGTAGTTCACGGCTGTAGCTACCTCTGTGTCGGCACTCGGCAGTCCATCCATAATTGTATACCACCTACCCGTGGGTTTTTTTTTCTTTCTTCTTTATACATACATACTACATCTCATTATCATCCAGTCTATATTAGCAGCAGACACAGTACAGTACGGTAGTCCACGGCTGTAGCTACCTCTGTGTCGGCACTCGGCAGTCCATCCATAATTGTATACCACCTACCCGTGGTTTTTTTTTTCTTTCTTCTTTATACATACTACATCTCATTATCAACCAGTCTATATTAGCAGCACACACAGTACAGTACGGTAGTCCACGGCTGTAGCTACCTCTGTGTCGGCACTCGGCAGTCCATCCATAATTGTATACCACCTACCCGTGGTTTTTTTTTTCTTTCTTCTTTATACATACTACATCTCATTATCATCCAGTCTATATTAGCAGCAGACACAGTACAGTACGGTAGTCCACGGCTGTAGCTACCTCTGTGTCGGCACTCGGCAGTCCATCCATAATTGTATACCACCTACCCGTGGTTTTTTTTTCTTTCTTCTTTATACATACTACATCTCATTATCATCCAGTCTATATTAGCAGCAGACACAGTACAGTACGGTAGTCCACGGCTGTAGCTACCTCTGTGTCGGCACTCGGCAGTCCATCCATAATTGTATACCACCTACCCGTGGTTTTTTTTTTCTTTCTTCTTTATACATACTACATCTCATTATCATCCAGTCTATATTAGCAGCAGACACAGTACAGTACGGTAGTCCACGGCTGTAGCTACCTCTGTGTCAATTTCTGCCAGAAGGGTCCTGTGGACTCGGCAATGGACAGGTGATGCCGACTCAAAAAGGCACATGGAGGTTTTACCTTACAAGGGTGAGGAATTGTTTGGGGACGGTCTCTCGGACCTAGTTTCCACAGCTACGGCTGGGAAGTCAAATTTTTTGCCATATATTCACTCACAACCTAAGAAAGCACCATATTACCAAATGCAGTCCTTTCGATCACAAAGAGGCAAGAGAGTCCGAGGTGCGTCTTTTCTTGCCAGAGGCAGGGGTAGAGGAAAGAAGCTGCACAATACAGCTAGTTCCCAGGAACAGAAGTCCTCCCCGGCTTCCACTAAATCCACCGCATGACGCTGGGGCTCCACAGGTGGAGCCAGGATCGGTGGGGGCGCGTCTCCGAAATTTCAGCCACCAGTGGGTTCGCTCACGGGTGGATCCCTGGGCTATACAGATTGTATCTCAGGGATACAAGCTGGTATTCAAAGTGATGCCCCCTCACCGTTACCTCAAATCGGCCCTGCCAGCTTCCCCCATAAAGAGGGAAATAGTGTTAGCGGCAATTCACAAATTATATCTCCAGCAGGTGGTGGTAAAGGTTCCCCTCCTTCAACAGGGAAGGGGTTACTATTCGACAATGTTTGTGGTACCGAAACCGGACGGTTCGGTCAGACCCATATTGAATTTAAAATCCCTGAACAGTTACCTGAAAAGGTTCAAGTTCAAGATGGAATCGCTCAGAGCGGTCATTGCAAGCCTGGAAGAGGGGGATTTTATGGTGTCTCTGGACATAAAGGATGCTTACCTGCATGTCCCCATTTATCCACCTCATCAGGAGTACCTCAGATTTGTGGTACAGGACTGTCATTACCAATTCCAGACGTTGCCGTTTGGTCTGTCCACGGCCCCGAGAATATTTACCAAGGTAATGGCAGAAATGATGGTGCTTCTGCGAAAGCAAGGAGTCACAATTATCCCATACTTGGACGATCTCCTCATAAAGGCGAGGTCCAGAGAGCAGTTGCTGATCAGCGTAGCACACTCTCGGGAAGTGTTGCAACAGCACAGCTGGATTCTGAATATTCCAAAGTCGCAGCTGATTCCTACGACGCGTCTGCCCTTCCTGGGCATGATTCTGGACACAGACCAGAAGAAGGTTTTTCTCCTGACGGAGAAGGCTCAGGAGCTCGTGACTCTGGTCAGAGACCTCTTAAAACCAAAACAGGTGTCGGTGCATCACTGCACGCGAGTCCTGGGAAAGATGGTGGCGTCATACGAGGCCATTCCCTTCGGCAGGTTCCATGCGAGGACCTTTCAGTGGGATCTTTTGGACAAGTGGTCCGGATCGCATCTTCAGATGCATCGGCTGATCACCCTATCCCCCAGGGCCAGGGTGTCTCTTCTGTGGTGGCTGCAGAGTGCTCACTTTCTCGAGGGTCGCAGGTTCGGCATTCAGGACTGGTTCCTGGTGACCACGGATGCAAGCCTCCGAGGGTGGGGGGCAGTCACACAGGGAAGAAATTTCCAGGGTCTGTGGTCAAGTCAGGAGACTTGTCTGCACATCAATATCCTGGAACTAAGGGCCATATACAACGCCCTATGTCAAGCGGAACCTCTGCTTCGCAACCATCCGGTGCTGATTCAGTCAGACAACATCACCGCAGTGGCTCATGTAAACCGCCAAGGCGGCACAAGGAGCAGGGTGGCGATGGCGGAAGCCACCATAATTCTTCGCTGGGCGGAGAATCACGTAAAAGCACTGTCAGCAGTGTTCATTCCGGGAGTGGACAACTGGGAAGCAGACTTCCTCAGCAGGCACGACCTCCACCCGGGAGAGTGGGGACTTCATCAAGAAGTCTTCACACAGATTACAAGTCGATGGGAACTGCCACAGGTGGACATGATGGCATCCCGCCTCAACAAAAAGCTACAAATGTATTGCGCCAGGTCAAGAGACCCTCAGGCGATAGCTGTGGACGCACTAGTGACACCGTGGGTGTTCCAGTCGGTTTATGTGTTTCCTCCTCTTCCTCTCATACCCAAGGTGCTGAGAATCGTAAGAAAAAGAGGAGTGAGAACAATACTCATTGTTCCGGATTGGCCAAGAAGGACTTGGTATCCGGTACTGCAAGAAATGCTCACAGAGGACCCATGGCCTCTGCCTCTCAGACAGGATCTGCTGCAACAGGGGACCTGTCTGTTCCAAGACTTACCGCAGCTGCGTTTGACGGCATGGCGGTTGAACGCCGGATCCTAGCAGAAAAAGGCATTCCGGATGAGGTTATTCCTACGCTAATAAAGGCTAGGAAGGACGTGACGGCTAAACATTATCACCGTATATGGCGACAATATGTTGCTTGGTGTGAGGCCAGGAATGCCCCTACAGAGGAATTCCAGCTGGGCCGTTTCCTTCACTTCCTACAGTCGGGAGTGACTTTGGGCTTAAAATTGGGGTCCATTAAGGTCCAGATTTCAGCCCTATCCATTTTCTTTCAAAAGGAACTGGCTTCTCTTCCTGAAGTTCAGACGTTTGTAAAGGGAGTGCTGCATATTCAGCCCCCTTTTGTGCCACCAGTGGCACCTTGGGATCTTAACGTGGTGTTGAGTTTCCTGAAATCACACTGGTTTGAGCCACTTAAACCCGTGGAGTTAAAATATTTCACGTGGAAGGTGGTCATGCTATTGGCCTTAGCTTCGGCTAGGCGTGTGTCAGAATTGGCGGCTTTGTCACATAAAAGCCCCTATCTGGTTTTCCATATGGACAGGGCAGAATTACGGACTCGTCCGCAATTTCTGCCAAAAGTGGTGTCCTCTTTTCATTTGAACATACCTATTGTGGTGCCTGCGGCTACTCGTGACTTGGAGGATTCCAAGTTACTAGATGTAGTCAGGGATTTGAAGGTTTATGTAGCCAGAACGGCTGGAGTCAGGAAAACTGAGTCGCTGTTTATCCTGTATTCATCCAACAAGCTGGGTGCTCCTGCTTCAAAGCAACTATTGCTCGCTGGATCTGTAACACGATTCAGCAGGCTCATTCTGCGGCTGGATTGCCGCCTCCAAAATCAGTAAAAGCCCATTCCACAAGGAAGGTGGGCTCTTCTTGGGCGGCTGCCCGAGGGGTCTCGGCATTACAGCTTTGCCGAGCAGCTACTTGGTCGGGTTCAAACACTTTTGCAAAGTTCTTCAAGTTTGATACCCTGACTGAGGAGGACCTTGTGTTTGCTCATTCGGTGCTGCAGAGTCATCCGCACTCTCCCGCCCGTTTGGGAGCTTTGGTATAATCCCATGGTCCTTACGGAGTCCCCAGCATCCACTAGGACGTTAGAGAAAATAAGATTTTACTTACCGGTAAATCTATTTCTCGTAGTCCGTAGTGGATGCTGGGCGCCCGTCCCAAGTGCGGACTTCTTCTGCAATACTTGTATATAGTTATTGCTTAAATAAGGGTTATGTTATGGTTGCATCAGGTTTATCTGGTGCTCTGTTGTTGTTCATACTGTTAACTGGGTAAGTTTATCACGAGTTATACGGTGTGATTGGTGTGACTGGTATGAGTCTTGCCCTGGATTCCAAAATCCTTTCCTTGTACTGTCAGCTCTTCCGGGCACAGTTTCCTTAACTGAGGTCTGGAGGAGGGACATAGAGGGAGGAGCCAGTGCACACCAGTATTCCTAATTCTTTCTTAAAGTGCCCTGTCTCCTGTGGAGCCCGTCTATTCCCCATGGTCCTTACGGAGTTCCCAGCATCCACTACGGACTACGAGAAATAGATTTACCGGTAAGTAAAATCTTATTTTTTTTAGTATGGTACTTTATAACAATTGCAGGCATTGTAATAGTGCTGTGCTAGCAAATGGGTTTCGTACACTTCCCCGATCCTTCATATCTGATTTGTACCTTGTGTCTGTTTTTGGCTTCTGAATACTGTGCTATGGGCAGCAGATATTTGGGGCAAAGTATACACTCTCTGTCTACAGATGGGCAACAGTGGGAACTATGGGGGTCATTCCGAGTTGATCGTAGCTGTGCCAAATTTAGCACAGCTGCGATCATGTTCCCAGACATGCGGGGGGACGCCCAGCACAGGGCTAGCCCGCCCCGCATGTCTGTCCGCCCTCATCCTCCGCACAAGTACAAAAGCATCGCACAGCGGCGATGCGAACAACTGCAGAGAGCGATCAGGTCGGAATGACCCCCTATGTAAAGACGACCATCTCCAGTTCAAACGTATATCTGCTGTACAAGCGTGTGTCTGTATACATGCCAGCGACCTGCCAATCCGATATCATGAATAGACCTAAGAGAATCAGGTGTGCAATCCACAGGGTCACTTGTATTTGTTTGGTTATATCTAGTGGACGTTGTTTCTCTTAAATATGTATTGTGACAATTTTTACAATACTTATTTTACATTTTCTTTGGTTTCAAAAAGATGAGAAACTAGCCCCCATAGAGCCTAGATCCATTATGTAGGACAATGCAGTCTGTCCATTTATCAGGAAATAGTGACGTCACTGTGGCAGAAATACCTAGTTCCTGTGAATTGCATTACGTGCAACTTGAAAATCAGGTCTATTATGTAGAAGCTAATACAGAAAGAAATTATGGGCCAAATGTAATAGAGTGAGAGTTTCAAAAAGTGAGAGATTTGGTAAGGTTTTGCAGTTTTTTTTAAAGTGGCAATCATTTACACAGCAACATCAACCTGGTTCTGCAGTGTAAACGATTGCCACTTTAAAAAAAAATGAAAAACCTTACCAAATCTCTAACTTTCTGAAACTCTCACTCCACTACATTTGGCCCACTGCTCTGTGTTTTAAATAAGATGCATATGGCTTGTTTCACGTTTACATGAATATATACCAAATAAAGCTTTCTTGTAAGTATTATTCTAAAGGGCCCCATACACTAGGATGCTAATGCCCGATTTCATCCGATTTCGGGCATTCGGCCCGATATATCGGATGAAATCGGGCATTTTGGAGGCGTTTTCCGATCCGATGCGCGTTCCCGTGAGCATCGGATCGGATCCTCCAGATTGAATGTGCTGCACATTCAATCTAGTCCGACCCCGCAGGCGTGGCTGGGATCGTCCAGAATCGCCCAAGATACATCGTATGCAAAAGGACAGCATACGATGTACCTTGGCCGATCCTGGCACCCGGGAGGCTGCCGGGGGTGATTGCTCGCGACATGTCGCGGTAGTGTATGGGGCCCTTAAGGCAGTGCTTTCCAAAGTGGGTTCTTCGGGATACTTGCAGGGGTGCCTTGGGTTGCTGGTCCAGGACAAAATCAATTATTTATGGTCAATGTAATAGGCAAAACCAGTGCTAGTATCTTCCAATTGTAAAATATGTGGACAAACAGAAGCGAATCCTGTCCCGGAATGAAGCTGCCAAGATTGGGAGAAAGTCCGACTTGGTGAGGGAGTTCCAAAGAAGAGGTGCAGAGTGGTACAGATCTTGGAGGTGACCGTAAGAGACGGTAACCAGGGTGTGGGGTAGATGGTAAGTACAGAGGGATCAGGAGGGAGAGTGAACAGAAATGAGGAAGAAGATGTAGGAGGGGGCAGAGTGATTGAGTGCTTTGTAAAAGTGAGGTTCAGGAATTTGAACTGTATTTGGAGGAAGATAGTCAGTCAGTGACGCAAGTTGCAGACGAGGTAAACTGACACAGAGCAGTGAGAAGTGAGATGGGCTGCAGAGTTCCTGATGGATTGAAGTGGGGGAAAGGTGAATAAGGTGGAGGCCAGAGGAGGTTACAATTGTCGAGGCGGGAGATGTTGAGTGAGAGGACAATGGGGTTTTGGCATCAGTGGTGAGAAAGGGCCTGATCCGGAGATGGAAGGAATGACTTGCTGCAATGTTACTGATGGGATCTCATTTCCATGGCTGGACATACGCTATAGATTTCCCAGCAGCATACACAAAGGATAAGAAGTGGAATGTGTGTGTGCATCTCAGGAGGTGGATCCGATACAGAAGATACAAGTCTAGTAACTGCTGGGCAGACGTAAGTTTCTTGTATGAACACTGTGATGTGTCACACAACCACATATCTATGCTTTTCATTAAGATACAGATGAGTCCTCATGCACTGCGGCTTCAGTCGCGTCAAACAGACTCTCTCGGTGCACCAGGTCCTGAGCAACTCGGCCACACCCAGCATCTTATTCTCATACATAAAACACCTGGGAGTGACAAAACTTTATTGCTAGATTACACTGATCAGTTTGATGATGTGCGACATTTGTACAGCTGTGTGGCCGGGGAGTCTGTATCTGTATATGAAGTGCTGCAATGCTTCGGCCACAGCCTTTTCTCACGTCACATTTTGTTATGCTTCATCTGTGACTGTGTATGCCTGTAATACTAATTCCTGTGTGGTAAAAGTCACAGCCCAGCGTCTGTAGTACACTGAGTGGTGTTTCACTGCGCCTGCGATGCGATTAAGATGCAATATTTAAAGAAAAAACAACATGATATACCTCTCCAAGTGGCTCAGTCACGCCATATAACTTGCACTGTATGGCGTCTGGACGCTACATGAGGACACATCTATATGCAGCATGCCCAGTTTTAAAGATACAAATTATCTAGTGAATACAATCTCAATATGAAGTGAAAGCAGCCAGGAAGGAGTACAGGTGATGTATTTCAGGTGCTCATGATAAATGTATAAGGTAAAGTAAATACTGTAACAAAAAGTATATACTCTGTGTATGATGCAGTGTACCACAGAAATAAATAATTGTTCTGCATCACATCTCTGTCACATTGCCCTAGTGCCGCCCCGCGCACTATTGCCACAATACACTAGAGAAGCAATTACCAGATGCTTAGAAATGTATTTGGGCACCCTTTATATAAAAGCATAATCACAAATACAGTTAAGCACATAATCATAAATACATTTAGATTTATAAAGCAGCATCTATAATTCTATACAGTCACAATGTCATCATCATATCGTTTGTATTGGAATAGACTGAAGTCTCGCTAGGCCCTGAGTCAAAGCATTTATGTAATCTCAGAGCACACGTTTATTTATATAGGTCTGATGAGTGCATGTACTTGTCTGGCTTGTTCCGTACACTTCTTTACTCCTCCTCAGAGATAGCACCCGTGCCCCCCGCCCAGGCATCTAGGAGTAAGAACAAGGCCACATCCCCTGGAGTAGAACATTTGTTACATTTTAGGACATAATTTTAGTTCAGGCCCTATAGATTGTAATGATTCCAAAGGGGTAATATCAATAGCCATGTATCCAAAAGTCCCTCAAGTAGCAAAATCCTCTACATCTCCACTGTCATGTACCAGACCTCTGACTCTGCTTGCTGCAGCAAAGTGACAGTTTTCATCCGATTCATCAAACAGAAAGCTCGGAATCAGATGAAAATTGGTCATATCGCACAAGTGGATGGGGGCCTATAGTTATTATCTGCAATGGGGTTGAATATGTTTAAAAATGAAGGTGATGGCTCTTTATTTAACAAAATCAATAGACTCATTATTGGGTATGTTTCTTACTACAGTAAGAAATGAACTGCAGATATCTCATATCTTTTATCTTCTGATGGAACTAACAGGCCCCAATGATGCTGTATATCATATGTATGGCCTCTCTAGCACTGTCCTTGACTGGTTTACCTCTTACCTCACTAACCGCTCCTTCTCTGTGTCTACCTCTGGCACCACCTCACACCCTTCCATCCTCCCTGTTGGTGTCCCTCAGGATTCTGTCCTCGGCCCCCTTCTGTTCTCCCTGTACACCGCTTCCCTGGGTGCACTCATTAACTCCTTTGGCCTTCAATACCACCTCTATGCTGATGACACACAACTCTACCTCTCCTCTCCTGATCTGTCCCCCTCTGTCGTCTCTCAGGTTTCTAGCTGCCTCTCCGCCATCTGCTCCTGGATGGCTGAGCGCTCTCTAAGGCTCAACATGGACAAAACTGAACTCATTATCTTTCCTCCAGCCAGAGTAACACCCCCTACCAATATCTCTATAACTGTTGACAACACCATCATCTCCCCCATTCCCCAACTCCGCTGCTTGGGCATCACTCTTGACTCCTACCTCTTCTTTGCACCCCACATCCAAGCTCTGGCACAATCCTGTCGGTTCCAGCTACTCAACATTGCTCGCATCTGGCCATTTCTCTCCCAAAGTGCAACTAAACTTATCATCCACTTACTGGTCATCTCACGGCTCGACTACTGCAACGTTCTCCTCGCTGGCCTCACTTGCTCCCATCTTGCTCCCCTCAACTCCGCAGCTAGGCTTATCTTCCTTTCCTGCCGCTCCACATCTGCCACTCCCTTTCGCTAAAATCTGCACTGGCTCCCCTACAGAAACCTCTTCAAACTCCTCACCCTCACATGCAAGGCCATCTCTAATTCCACTGCTCTCTACATCTCCAAACTCCTCTCCCTTCGTACTCCCTCCTGCCCCCTATGGTCATCCAATGACCGTCTCCTTTCCTCTACCCTGTTTACTGCTTCCCATGCTCGAGTTCAAGATTTTGCCCATGCTGCACCCCTTCAGTGGAACGCGCTCCCCTAGCTCCATTAGACTCTCCCTGACGTTGCAAAGCTTCAGACGGGCACTGAAAACCCACCTATTCATCAAAGCGTACCCTTCCGATGCATAACCTAGTCCTGAGGCTGCTCCTCCATCTGCCTGCCTCATGCCTTGACCATCTCTGCTTTGCTTACACCCGGCCATCAGGCTACCTCCCGCCTGCTTGCACCTCATGTCATCTGTCTGTCGCCCCTTCCTACTAGATTGTTGCTCCTCAGAGCAGAGCCCTCTTTCCTCTTGTTGTCAAAACCCTCTTCTCAACACATTTCCCTCGCGGCTCTCTCCTACTCAGCGACCATCTTTACCCGCTTTTTCTCCTGCTGGTAAAGGCTAATCTATACCTATGGCCACCAGCTCCTAGTAGTGCGTTGATCACTCACTCGCTACTTACATCTAAGCTGTAATATGTTTTGAGAATTGTGGTGCTGTTTGTTACCTGTACTCTATTTTTGTTACTTATTTACTGTAATGTTAAGTTTTGTCTCCCTGTACTGGCCCTTGTATGGCGCTGCGAAACACTTGTGGTGCCTTATAAATAAAATGTAATAATAATAATATCATAGGTCTTCAACCTGCGGCCATCCAGCTGCTGTGGAACTACACATCCCAGCATGCCCTGCCTCCATTTTAGCATGCCGTAATAGCATAACTGTGGCAGGGCATTCTGGGATGTGTAGTTCCACAGCAGCTGGACGGCCGCAGGTTGAAGACCCATACTGTATATGATACAGGCATGTGTGGCAAAGTTGGCCATTATCCCTATTGCCTGGCACTCACACTGAGCATCAGAATGGGCGCGTGTGACCAGCATTACAGGCCTGGCAGACATTGGTAACCATAAGGACTGTGTTTTGCAGCAACATGTTTGTCATATCAAGCTATATACCGTGTAGGAACCGCACTGCTTTCATACGCAGGTGTCATAACCAGTAACATCACAGATTTGTACTTTCTGTTTTTTAGCCATAACAAACTATAAACTCAGAGACTCAGAAACACACAAAGAAATGACTTCGACAAAATATAAGATTAACTATAAATATAAAATTTATTATAACTATGTAATTTTGTGTTATGTATCATATTATTAATTGAAATATATATTAAAAACTAGGTTTTTATTGAATTAGTATTTAACAATAATGTATATATTTAAAAATACTAAATGGCTATACTATAATTTATAACTATTATATATTTAGCACTCACCTATTTATCAATGATTTTATTTTATTTTTGTTAAATTATTACCTCAGAAGTATAACAACTATGTTGTAATGCAATTGGTGCTGTTTAATGAAATATATATAAAATACTAATGACTATTATAATTTATACCTATTCTAGACTTTTAATATATTAGAATCCACTTATGTTATTTTATATTTTATTATATTATTAACTGAGAATTGTAATAAAAAGTAAGATCTAATTGCATTAGTGTTAAATAACAAGATATATATTAAAATACTAAGGACAATATTATTATTTATATCTATTGTATATTTACAATTTATTTTAAATGAACTGTTTGTGATCCTATGTTATATAATGTATTATTAGATATTATTAATTGAAAAAAGTTTTTTAAAAACTAGGTGTAATTGAATAAAAGCTAAGTAATAAAATAAATAATTAAATGTTGCCTATATTATTATTTATAAGTATTACTTATTAAGAATTCTATTTTTTATATTATTAATTGAAACTAATATAATAACTATAATCTATAGAATTATACAAAGTAATAAAATATATAGAGATATTAACTATATGTTACCATGTAACTCTAGCAGTTACAGCCTATCACTCATGGAGAGTGTACAGCAGCACTCAGGACAGACAAAACCCCCTGTGGAGGAAACCTGCGAGGAACCATGGCTGCTGTACTGCCCTTCCTCTGGGTATACTAAAGGGACTAATGTAAGTAACAGTGTTGTGGTACTATTGTGTGGTGTGGTGTGGTGTAGTGTGGTGTAGTGTATGTGGTGTAATGCTCTTCTTCATTCCTCGTCTGGTCTCCTCTTCATTTCTTCATCCTCATTGGTCAGGTCTTCATGGCTCTAAAACAGATATAAAACAGATATACCAGTTGTCAGTACACAGAAAGGGTAATTACCAAACTGCAAAGTGTAACACTTCAGTGCAAATACTCTTGTGCCATCACACACCTACTTTGTGCAAGTGTGCTTGCCTAGCTGTACGGGGAATGGAGATGCAGGACAGGATGGTGGCGTGCTCAGCGATCCATAGGTTTGCCATGACAGGAGTTGGGTAGATTAGGCACATGAGTACATACACTGTGTAGTGTCACTCTGGGTGCTGGTACTGATCAGTGAGGAGGCATACAGTATTTACATTTTAGAGGACAAATTTTAGACGTGGTGTATTGCTAAAGCTACTGTAGCCTAGTGATATATCACGTCTAAAATGTCACCCTTCAAAATATAACTATGCCCTCCTCACTGATCACCAACCTGCCCCCAGAGTGACACTAATTGTGCAGTGGGATTATATAAATACAGTATAGGGGAGCAGGTAGTGAATCCACAGGGGCGTCCCCTCCTTTTGGAGAGTGAACACATCCACTTGTTCTCTTTACACTATCAGAGAAGATATACAGCCTGATTATAAGAATGGGTTATTATTGTCATTTGCTAAACATCATCCACCTTCCAAATACTTATAAAACATTATGTAAAAGTTAATTGTACAGAATGTTTTTACTTGTTATACCTGAGATGTGAAGGGGAGAGGCTTTATAAAGATGTAAAAGACTTCCCTTCAGCCACATAGGTTTCCATATATTAGACCCAAACACATATAAAATAATTTCAGGTGCTTATAAAGAAATGTGACCATTAAAGTGAAACAGTTATTACTAAAACGTAATAGTGAATTTATATAGAACCACAGCAATATGATCCAAAAGGTGTGTGTCCGGTATGTCACTTTATAACCATAAATAAAAGGATCTGTGGTATAATATGTGATTAGATGTGGCAGATAACCACACCAGGCACGCTAATTATTAATATGCATTTAAGCATCAAACATGAAACAAATACAATATTACAATTAAAGATCAAATAAATCTCATATACTAATAAAATAATAGACATAAATAGCGATAAATATTAGTAAAGTTTCTCTTACAAATAGTTATAGGTTGCTAGTGTATTATAGCACAGATCCTTTTATTTTATTTTCTATTACAGAACCAGGCAATGTTAGAGTGCTGATTAGTGTTATCCAGGCAAGCACAATGTTTTCATATCTAGCACACGGAACTTCATTCAGTCATCTGTCCGGGCAGGAGATTAATAATGATTTACTTACTGTGGCAGAGGTGGTCATACCTGCATTACATGTCCCCTGTACCCAGACAGGATCTTTCCTACACTTCTCAGACCACATCTGATACAGTTTTATTATTGATGAGTAGTTTGTAATTGTCCCATGTGAAACAACTTAATAAGACAACTTGGACTAGGAACAATAATATTTTCTGTTCCATTCACCCTCTACTCACCGGAGATGTTTACTGGACAGTGACTTTTAGAATGGTTTCGGGCTCATCTTCTGTCTGTCGGCAGATGTTATTTCCGACCACTTCCCACTTGATTGTGTGGTCTAGAATGGCACTGCAGAGAGCGCAAGGTAGAGGGCTGCTCTCTGGGCCTCGTATCTGGTACTCCTGCCAGTGCCTATGGTAACAGCGTACGGCCCAGCCGTGGTGTAATGGCCGAGTCCTCATCCAGGCCCAGTGAAAAGGGTCTTCCGCCATGACCTATAATGATATAAGCATCGATGAAACCATTTTTTTCAACAGACCCAGTGTACATAGTGCGTCAGGTAGAACTTAAAACCAATTTCAGCTGTCATACAGCTTAAATGTCCTGTCATATGCAACATTTATTTGTAAGTACTTATGAAGTGGGCGATTCTATTTGCTGTCTCTGAATCTTTCTTTCAAATAAAAATATTTTATATAGTAACACATAATATAGGCATTTAATATAATTTTAAAACAGTTTACTTTTGGACTCCTAACTAAAAGTTATAGGGGAATATCCAATTAGCCCTGGTAAAACATTGGGCGTGAAAAACTGATGTTTTTTTTAATTTTTCCGGATGTTTCACCGTTTTTTGTTTTGTTTTTTTTTTTACAGGCTAACCTAATAGATCGCCTGTAAAAAAAAATGCCCTTTCTCCCGAAAACACACAGGTTCAATGAAACCTGTGTGTTTTCGTGAGAAACAGCACGGTATTCGCTTGAAAACAGGTCTGTTTCCTGGGATTTGGTTTCGCCTACCTTAGGCAGGCGAAACAAAATCCTTGTGAAGCTGCGGTGACCTGCAGTGTCCCATGCCCGCTGCAGTAGCAGCAGGCAGGGTCTGCACTGAGGGTGTCGCGGCCCGGGAGCAGCGCTGCAGCCCATTCTTCCCCTGACCCCGGCGGCGGTCATGTGACTGGGGAGCCGAAGGTCAGTGCTCCATCGGGAGCAGTGATGAGCCGGCACCCGGTGCAGCATCAGAAACCTCGATAACCTGCTGCTTGTGCCAGCTTATCGGGGCTAATAGGATAGCCCATGGCAGGACAATTAGCCCCAATAAATTACCAGGGCTAATTGGATATCCCCCAAAGAAAGTGAGCTGCAGAACTGAGCATGCAGTAAGTCTCCACCCTGTACACACCCATTCCCCCCATTATACAGTACTATATCCAATGCTGTATAGTTTAACTTTTATATTTACTGCCAGGTCCAAATACGTCTCCTATCCCTTATTATTACTAACCAGATCACAGGTGGCCCGATCCACCACGGCTCTGAAGTCCATCCTCCTCAGCAAGCTGTCTCTTCTCTGATGCAGGCGATTCATCTTTGTCCTCCATGTCCAGCCGAGGGCCCAGGGGTAGATCTCTCTTCTGAAAGCTTCATCCTCTTCTACCTGGTTTGCCAAGAACCTGGAACAGCACATGGACAGTTAGTAAGTAACAGTGTACATATAATATAATAAGAGACAGTAACTAGAACATACATCAGAAGAGACACAAGGTGATAGGAACAGAAATTGATTTAAGCCAGTTTGCATGAGGCTGTATGGAGGAGTCATGTAGGTGACATAATATGGACTTGTGGATTAGCTGTCAGCACTGAGAGGTCAGTTTTTACCTTCATGCTAAATTTAATTTTATTTGAACTCTCTTCTCCCTGGTGACTTAGTTCTGTATCCGTCTTGTATTGAAAATGTATTACCTGGCTATGATTAATATTCCACCTGTAATAATGCTAACCATATGTACCAGTCCTGGTGTACGTGAGTAAGATGGAGCCAGCTAGCACTATGGGAAAGGGGTAATTGTAAGAGAAGATTATAAATAATCCATGAGACACTTACAGGGCAGCAAAGAAATTCCTCCGATACTCCTCCATCTTCAGGCCTGCCCGCTTGTAGTAGACAAGTACCATAGCAAGGAGGTACTTGTCAGATGTCCTCAGGCCGGTGTCTCCAAGAAGAAAGTTTTTGATGTGGTCGTCCTCTAAAATAGATAATAATAACTCAGCCAGGATAGTCTATATTTACATTTATATTAGATCAGAACCCTCTGAACTGACTTGTGAGAGAGTCTATAATCTACAGCATTACATAAGGAGATTATTGCCCCCTCAGTGTAGTACACACTATACACTTTGTGTACCAGGGACTGAGCTGTCTGCAATATGGCGGCCACTTTTATATTCCATCTCTTACCACAGATACATATAATATACATAGTAATGTCTATTTACCAAGCTGCTGTATATTATATAATTATCCCAATCTACAGTAATATAGGTAATGTATATTCTAACTGCACATTTGTATCACACAGTATAATAAGTCACATTTATTCTCCTCACAATATACACATGTGCAGCGCTGTAGTTTTGTGCAGATGTTATGATTCTGCCCCTTGTACATACAATGGATCATGTGCATTTTATGTGCTTATTGGGTTATTGGTAAAGCTCATTATTACAGATTCCTGATTATGATTAGTTTCATATCAATCTTTTTATTAATTGCAAGTTGTACACTATATAAAAGGTGAAAGTAAGGGGCCATTGGGTCTTCATTACATGGGTCACAATTTGATATTTTGGAGTGACTACAAACCCCACAGTAATGCAATGAGCCTTATATACATCACTTCCACTGCACTCTGATATAATAATGTATCACCTCTCCAACTCAGTACAGACACCGGCATCTATACTACAGTGTCCTGATGGGGTGTGTTATACGTCACACAGGTGAGATTGTGCGTCACCCTATTACATGTACACCTCTAATTATCTCATTCTGCAAATCTAATTCCTGCTCTGACTTTTGGGAATAATATAAGGTGCACTCCTAATGACTGCCTGCACTGAGCATGTAACACTCTTACTGTACTAGGTCATGTACTTTCCCTTACACACAGGTGTAATACACAAACACAGGTGCTCATGGTAGTGGAGGACTCAGTCTGTCCCCAGCTCTTCATCAGTGCTCTATGGAAGATCTATGGATGGACAGTCAGTAATACTCTTATCACTGCAGGGAAATAGGTTGCTGCACCATCCAGGGAACAGGCTTATGGGATCAGGACAGGAGTCCCTGAGGTGATCATTCCCTATATACCAGAGGATGTCCACAGATAGACAACACATTTACAGCTCTCTAGAACATTATTACTTACAGGGGTTGGCCAGTGTTGTCCCTATAACTATGAATAAAAGGGGAGATAGGCTGTGACAATACATGTACATCGGATACAGTGATATGAGCAGTATGGCTTACCCAGGATGCCATAAAAAGCCACCCGCTCCTCCCGCTGCAGGAAGGGAGCCTTCACCTCGCTGACGATCCGTCCTCTTCTCCATTTGCAGGGGCTTGGAGATCCAGATGATGAGCTGGGAGGGGAAAGAGAAATCACAGTTTAGTAGAAGCTACAGAATGACGTGTCGCAGTACAGATCTGTTATGTGTTACTGTTTTCTGCACAATGTGTGATTATTATATAATATCTATGCAGAGACAGATATCTGCCCAACTTTTATATCATCCACCCTAATTTGGTGACAACACACCCATTTATAGCCCTATTTATTGTCATTCTGTCACTTCAGGCAGCCGTCAGGGCACTGCAGAAAGAGGCCCATGTATGTCTCATGTAGAAGGACACTGTCATCTCCAGCACAGGGGGAATTACTGTGTTACAGATGTTATTAGCAATATGTGTAATATTACCATGTAACACTATCTATATAATGTATAAGTACTTTTACTGTGTATCTGTAATAAGATAAAATAGTCCACTTACTGCTCTTCTCCATACTGTCCGCATGTCCCTCTCTTCCTCTTCCACTGGTGGTACTGGGAAGAGGTGGAAGGACCAGGAGATGACCTTGATGGGAGGAAGATATATGTAACAGAATTACACCTCCATATCTGTACATTGTGTCTCAGTCTTACTGCATCTCAGCTATAGTCACTTCTGTACCCCGTCTAGGATAATCTTTATTACTGTCACCTAACGCTGTCTGTTAAACATTGGTATAAAGTTGTGATACGCTGAATTACATTCATTTTATCTATACTTTCCATATGTTAATAGTCCTCAATACATCATATTTTATTGATGACAATTAGTACAACTGACCTATTGGCAGAAGATGAAATACTGTATAATAA
The DNA here is from genome assembly GCF_028390025.1 of Pseudophryne corroboree. Taxonomy (NCBI): domain Eukaryota; kingdom Metazoa; phylum Chordata; class Amphibia; order Anura; family Myobatrachidae; genus Pseudophryne; species Pseudophryne corroboree. The sequence goes on from NC_086450.1 coordinate 384,562,333, forward strand.
ACTCAGGGCTGAGGCCGGGACATCAGGGTGTTCTATCTCTAAACTTAGCCCCATTTTAACAATTAAAACTACCTGTCAATACGTTATTTGTAGTAATAATATAAACTTATCATTAACAGACATTCTGCATCTCTTCCCCAATCATATCCTGTGTCTCCCTATATAGTATATACTGGGTCTCACTACACAACACTCGCTGCTCACCTGCTGTCCATGGATCCTGCTCACTTACTTCTACAATAAATAAGAGAGATGTAAAAAAGCACTAAACTTACTTTCAATAACAATAAATATACAAAGTCTGATATTGATAAAATGAAATCTATTATAAAGTACAAATTATACAGTATATGTGCTACATTACTAATCTACTAAATAAGATAATAATGGTAATATAAATAATTAAAGATGATTTAATTTTTAACTGTTTAAATCTAAATATATATGTGATATAAATATTATAGAAATTAGATATGTATTATAAAAAACCTATGATAAATTATTCTATAGATAGATAGCTAGGAATAATAAGTAAAGAAGAATATAATAGCTAGATAAAGAAATAATCAATAAATAAAGAATATAATAGCTATTTTCTATATATTATGAATTAATTTCGCATGAAACACAAAGGATATCGATGGCCAATCCAACTGGGGAAGTCTCTGCTGCTGCGTCCTCTCCAACCATCACATCCAGTTTGAAAAATAACTGTCATCTCAGTGGCACATGCCATGTCCTACAGTGATGATGTCACCGCTTCCTGGTCACCTGCACGCAGCTCCCACCTGTATCACAGCATCTTCTCTGTACATATAGGGGCTCATTCATCCTGGGTTCGGGCTGAGTGTGATCTTGGATGAGGATTTATATGGATTAATCTCTTAACCACTTAACTAACGATTTTTCCCCAAAAAAAACTGCTCCGAAATTGTCAGGTTTTTTCTTAGTGAATTATGTGAAGAACATGAATTTAACCCTATCCAAAATGATTTTAGTAAAAATAAAAATAATAAACAAATAAATATATATATATATATATATACACAGTATATATATATATATATATATATATATATATATATATATATACACTGCTCAAAAAAATAAAGGGAACACTAAAATAACACATCCTAGATCTGAATGAATTAAATTTTCTTATTAAATACTTTGTTCTTTACACAGTTGAATGTGCTGACAACAAAATCACACAAAAATTATCAATGGAAATCAAATTTATTAACCCATGGAGGTCTGGATTTGGAGTCACCCTCAAAATTAAAGTGGAAAAACACACTACAGGCTGATACAACTTTGATGTAATGTCCTTAAAACAAGTCAAAATGAGGCTCAGTAGTGTGTGTGGCCTCCACGTGCCTGTATGACCTCCCTACAACGCCTGGGCATGCTTCTGATGAGGTGGCGGATGGTCTCCTGAGGAATCTCCTCCCAGACCTGGACTAAAGCATCCGCCAACTCCTGGACAGTCTGTGTGCAATGTGGCGTTGGTGGATGGAGCGAGACATGATGTCCCAGATGTGCTCAATTGGATTCAGGTCTGGGGAACGGGCGGGCCAGTCCATAGCATCAATGCCTTCGTTTTGCAGGAACTGCTGACACACTCCAGCCACATGAGGTCTTGCATTGTCTTGCATTAGGAGGAACCCAGGGCCAACCGCACCAGCATATGGTCTCACAAGGGGTCTGAGGATCTCATCTCGGTACCTAATGGCAGTCAGGCTATCTCTGGCGAGCACATGGAGGGCTGTGCGGCCCCCCAAAGAAATGCCACCCCACACCGTTACTGACCAACTGCCAAACCGGTCGTGCTGGAGGATGTTGCAGGCAGCAGAACATTCTCCTTGGCGTCTCCAGACTCTGTCACGTCTGTCACATGTGCTCAGTGAGAACCTGCTTTCATCTGTGAAAAGCACAGGGCGCCAGTGGTGAATTTGCCAATCTTCGTGTTATCTGGCAAACGCCAAACGTCCTGCACGGTGTTGGGCTGTAAGCACAACCCCCATCTGTGACGTCGGGCCCTCATACCACCCTCATGGAGTCTATTTCTGATCGTTTGAGTAGACACATGCACATTTGTGGCTTGCTGGAGGTCATTTTGCAGGGCTCTGGCAGTGCTCCTCCTGTTGCTCCTTGCACAAAGGCGGAGGTAGCGGTCCTGCTGCTGGGTTGTTGCCTTCCTACGGCCTCCTCCACGTCTCCTGATGTACTGGCCTGTCTCCTGGTAGCGCCTCCATGCTCTGGACACTATGCTGACAGACACAGCAAACCTTCTTGCCACAGCTCACATTGATGTGCCATCCTGGATGAGCTGCACTACCTGAGCCACTTGTGTGGGTTGTAGGGAGGTCATACAGGCACGTGGAGGCCACACACACTACTGAGCCTCATTTTGACTTGTTTTAAGGACATTACATCAAAGTTGGATCAGCCTGTAGTGTGTTTTTCCACTTTAATTTTGAGTGTGACTCCAAATCCAGACCTCAATGGGTTAATAAATTTGATTTCCATTGATAATTTTTGTGTGATTTTGTTGTCAGCACATTCAACTATGTAAAGAACAAAGTATTTAATAAGAATATTTCATTCATTCAGATCTAGGATGTGTTATTTTAGTGTTCTCTTGATTTTTTTGAGCAGTGTGTATATATATATATATATATATATTGTTTCAAAAATTATAGATTTTTTCCCAAAACATCGATCGGGAACATCGTGACCATTGCGACATCCTCCAGGTATACAGGGGGTGTCTGGGGGTGGCTTGGGGGGTTAATTTACACTTCCCCAGCGGCTGCTATTGCCTGCAGCCGCTGGTGGGGGGGATCCTGCCGTGCTGACAGATCAGCAGTGATCAACAGCACGGCAATCTGTAGGGGAGAGTGCAGAGAGGCAGAGGGTCCTTCCGGTTCCTCTGACAGCAGCAGCGGAGGGAAGTTTCCCTTCCCTGCCCCTGCTAACACTGTCTATCTGACTGGTCGCATCCTGTGTAACCAGGTCAGATAAAGCACTTGCAGGCATGGTCACATCTGTTGCGACCATGCCAGGCAAGTGGTTAAGTATAACAGGAGTAAGGGTTACAGCAGTATTAGGTAGCAGCCGCTCACACACTGCTCTATGTAATGTGATAAAGAAACACTAAGGGGAAAATTGACTTAGTGGCGCTTTTCCGAGCTCTCGTTTGTCAGCTGTTCTGGCCACGGGATTTAGAAAGGCAACAATATTAGATGCAAAACCAGGTAAAAAGTACGAATTATTTTGTTTATAAATCTGAACGCATATTTACTAACACTGTGGGGCTGGTGCAGATTAAGTACTATACCAGCTTGCTTAGTAAATGTCATCACTGCAAACATATCCAGGCCTAGACACATATAATCCTGAGAAAGCTGTTTTATTTGTGCGGGATCAGAATGATAGTAATACTCAACATGAGGGGAGGGAATACCGCACAGGAGATATTGAGTATAGAAAGTTAATTTTCTAAACCAAAATCAGGTAATTACAAGAAAACGCTGTTTTCTAATTCTGATATTATTTGGTGGTGCACCCTGAGTCAGTAGGGGAACGTAGACAATATGGAAGAGAAGAAGACTCTTTTGTGGGCGCACTCTTTACTTTACATAAATATAGAAAATAGTCAAAGTAGATAAAAATACAAATTTTAATAATTCAACAAAATAATTTCTACACAATTAAGACAATTAGTGGTTCATCAAGAAGATAAAGGTGGTCAAATAATTAACCAAATATTTGAAATAGCACCATGTGCTGATATGAAAGAAACTGGATTTTGGCTGATGGAAGGAAATTCTGGACGTTATATATTCAGTGGTATATTGTGCTAATAAGCCAATTACTGTTATGCATTCCCCTGTAATATAGTCTGGATACTGGTAGTGCTTAAGAGTAGTATGCCACTGTCTGGTCTCCTGCCAGAGAAGATAAGAGCGGAGGGGGCGGCAGGGGGACAGGCAAAGAGTGGAAATTGGAGAGCAGTGTGAATCTGCTGTCAGTGTTAGACACTATATGGGCTCAATCAAAGAGCTCTACTGCACTGGGTATTCCTCAATGGTCACCCACTTGAGTACTAACCCAGCCCAACACTGATTAGCTTCCGAGATCGGACGGTTTCGGGCGTCTCCAGTGTGGTATGATAGTAGAGGAAATGACCAATATTACGGAGCTCTGGAATCACTGATGAGAGTTCACGAATTTACAAAGTTATTCAGGACAGATACCAGACATAGAAGAAATTAGATGGATCTGCTGCCAATGTTAGACAGGGACTCAACCCTGAATCACTGGTGAGAGTCCACGAAAATAAGGATTGAAAGAAAAATAAGTAGATAGTAAAAAGGTATAATGGGGTTTAAATCCAGATGCGGCAATAGTAAAATGAACTGGAATAATTACATTATCATTGGAAAATGTTGCCTAAACACAGGGTGCCTGAAATGCCAAAGCAAAGATAAGGAGAAAAAATTAATAACAGAGTACCAGCTATGGGAAAGTATCCAATATGATTTATCGGTACTTAAAAGTAGCAATGAGGTTGTAGCTGAATTGCATCTAGAGTGTAGCTGTTACAAAAGTTTCCACTGCAGGTTCTCAATGCCCCAAAAGGATATAACTATATAGAAGTGAAGTTGTAACTAAATAGCAATGATATGTCCAGACTGGGGGGGATCTATCAAGGTTTTTAGATTGGATCACTGCCAATAATATCACATGCAGAAAAATGAAAAATGCAGCATTATAACATAATACATTAATATGGCAGTTATTTATATAAGGCAGGCAAGTACCTATTAGCACAAAGTCCGTCTAGTATATAAATTGTATGATAGTAGAGTGATAGTGGCAAGTGCTCACAGGAGCAAATGAGAGAAGCATATTTAAATTGTTGCGTGCCTGTAACTCCCAATATACACTGTGTAGTAAGATTGCTATGGATAGTGGGAAAAGAGAGTTGATATTACCCGCGCCGAAATGGGGTAGAATCACCCCTTCTAGAGTCTTGACACCCGTCTCCTCGCAAAAGGTGCTAGCAGTCTTCTAAGAGCCCCGGGCATCTCGAATGATGGGGGGAGTTCAGGAGCCGCCGGTCCGATGGTGTCCTGTCGGACACAAGCCGCCGTCAGACATCCGCTGCTGCAGTCAGCCGCGATAGGTATGGAGTGGAAGTCAGGGGAGACGGAGGGCACGGGCACGGGCCAGATAACGTCCGAGGTTCCGGTCAGCCAAAAAGGTCAGCGGTTGTATCGGAATACGCGTTTCACCCGTTCGCCGGGCTTGATCACTTCCTTGCTTTGGCATTTCAGGCACCCTGTGTTTAGGCAACATTTTCCAATGATAATGTAATTATTCCAGTTCATTTTACTATTGCCGCATCTGGATTTAAACCCCATTATACCTTTTTACTATCTACTTATTTTTCTTTCAATCCTTATTTTCGTGGACTCTCACCAGTGATTCAGGGTTGAGTCCCTGTCTAACATTGGCAGCAGATCCATCTAATTTCTTCTATGTCTGGTATCTGTCCTGAATAACTTTGTAAATTCGTGAACTCTCATCAGTGATTCCAGAGCTCCGTAATATTGGTCATTTCCTCTACTATCATACCACACTGGAGACGCCCGAAACCGTCCGATCTCGGAAGCTAATCAGTGTTGGGCTGGGTTAGTACTCAAGTGGGTGACCATTGAGGAATACCCAGTGCAGTAGAGCTCTTTGATTGAGCCCATATAGTGTCTAACACTGACAGCAGATTCACACTGCTCTCCAATTTCCACTCTTTGCCTGTCCCCCTGCCGCCCCCTCCGCTCTTATCTTCTCTGGCAGGAGACCAGACAGTGGCATACTACTCTTAAGCACTACCAGTATCCAGACTATATTACAGGGGAATGCATAACAGTAATTGGCTTATTAGCACAATATACCACTGAATATATAACGTCCAGAATTTCCTTCCATCAGCCAAAATCCAGTTTCTTTCATATCAGCACATGGTGCTATTTCAAATATTTGGTTAATTATTTGACCACCTTTATCTTCTTGATGAACCACTAATTGTCTTAATTGTGTAGAAATTATTTTGTTGAATTATTAAAATTTGTATTTTTATCTACTTTGACTATTTTCTATATTTATGTAAAGTAAAGAGTGCGCCCACAAAAGAGTCTTCTTCTCTTCCATATTGTCTATGATAGTAATACTCACCAGCACTAGCGTTCGGCTGTTTCTGAATGCGCCATTTGATGCTGGTTGGAAGCATTCTTCATTGTGTTTGGATTTTAGCATTTTCATGCACGAGACGGAGACTTGTTTGTCTTGTAGGTTTTGATGCCTAATAGAGAATGTGTAGTTAATAGGTAAAACAAATGGCTAAGACCAAGGACATAAATGTATGTGTCATACCATATACAGTACCTGAAATAAACCAGACACATATACCATTGGCGCTGACCTGCACGCATCCTTTATTGTGTATGCGTCAGCATTTTTAGCTTTTACAGTGTAAGTTGCATTCTACCCAATTAGTGACCAACGCTGCACTAGGCCCTCTGTGTTTATTGCTATGTTCAGTGCACGGACGTTTACATGCGATTGCTAGGTATGCCTGTTATACACTGTACACATATTTCTAATGTCTTCCCTGGGATAGGCCCTTATTTCCTTGCATGTTGTCAAACAATTCAAATAAACTGTTTTTAATGCTTATTTTAAAGGTATTTAGCTGTCATTAAGAGACACTGTGCCTGATAGTACACACACCTGATGGTTTGCATACTACTCCGATGGCGGGGTTACTGTGCATATACAGGGACCTATTCTGCACATGTGCTGTCATCTCAGTGCTCCCAAGCCTTAGCATTATTGACATGCTGCGGCTGTTTGGTTGGTGGAACAGAGATGGCAATGGGGAACATTCTAAAAAACAAGGGCATGTACCTCCCGCTTTGTAGGTGTGCCTTGGCCGGAATATGCATCTTTCAATGCAGATTTCCTGGCCCTGGCACAGTGAGAACACCAGCCATTCTGTGTATACTCAGATGATCAATATTTTGTCAGATGATCCAATGCTGTATCCTTCAACGCAACGGCTTGTTATAGAAGCATGCAGGAGGCATCTACTTCCACAAGCGTCCCCCTGCAGCATTATCATATGTACACAGAGCAGCTGCATCCAAAGACGCGTCCCTCTCTGAATCAGGGCCATAATCATTGGGAAGGAGAAATCACTAGTGTGTACACCATGTTCTAAGATTGTCTGTGAGAATCGTAAAGTTGGTCAGATCGTGAGAGTGGCCGCTCAGGAGTGTGCTTAGCATAAGGGTAATGTATTCTGTGCTATTGCACCATTCAGTTTCTATTTAGCAATGTCATCTTTTTTCTCTTTCGTCCACTAGGGGATACTGGAACTTTCAGACAGCTGGGGTGTGAAGGATGCAGAACGGAGGTAGCACAATATAATGTAAACATTTTTTTATGTACAGTTGGCTCCTCCCCCTTCATGCCCCCTAATCCCTCCAGTTTGAATAATTTTCCTGGAGGTGGCAGCACGGAACAGGAGCTCTTGCTCCATAACAAGATTTCTGCTTCGGGGTACAATGGGCTCCACAGGGAATGACATTGGGGTGTAGAGTAGGATCTTGATCCGAGGCACCAACAGGTTCAAAGCTTTGACCTTCTTCCCAAGATGCATAGCGCCGCTTCCTCTATAACCCCGCCTCCGTGCACAGGAGCTCAGTTTTGTAGTTGGTGCCTTGCAGTAAGCAGGCACTTAACAGGGGGGCTGCTCTAGCAGCCCTAAAAGAAGCTTTTTAAGAAAATGGAAGACTTCAAGGGCTGCAGCAGAGACACTGCTAGTGTTAGATGTCAGTGAGACATCTCCTGCTGCAGCTCCATCACCTCCCCCAGCGGCGCTGTACACTCCCGTGCCCTTGTTGCCAGGTACCTACAGCGGAGGCTCCGGTTTTCTTCTGAAGTTAGTCACACACACGACCGCTGCTCTCCCGGATCGCGTGGCCACACTACAGGGAGGCGGTAAGGCTCAACGGGACCCGCTGTAAATCGCAACGGGACCCGATGTAAATCGCGATCCCACGTGGCCGGTGGGAGGCGGGCTAAGCGTGCTGGCGTGGACACTGTGGCAGTACAGGGACCACACTAGACCACCAGGGCATGGGCACAGGTCGGTTTTCTCTCAAAAAACGTTTTCTTAAGCCCCCAGTACCCGGTGGTGAAGTCCAGCAGGGGGATAAGGCTTTGACCTGTAGCCCCAGCCCCATGGCGCCATTTAGAGTAAATGTTCCCGCCCTGGAGCTGCATATCTCTTTCTCCCTCACTCCCAGTCAGTGTTTGGGTGCCATTACACACACAGCAACACTGTGCCTGGGACTGTTTGGGCAAATCCTCCTCTGTAAAGCCGCCTGCCTGTCAGCGCTGTGCATTTTACAGGACACTTAAGTATTCTACATGTCTGCTGACAGTGTTAGTTAAGAAAAAGTGCATTTAGACAGGGTTATTTAGTACAAGTACCCTATGATATACATCCAGTCTTTACTGTGCATTGTTATATCTAATTCAGTGTATAGCTATACATAGTACTACTCTGTATTGCTAGTCCATTGCAGTTTTATTGCATGTCTTAATTTCTGCATTGTACAAACTGTGACTCTGTGTATGTGCATATAGCTGCTGTGTGAACTCCATTTCTTGTCTCTCACTCAGACTGCTATCCCTATATTCTATAACCTGAGGGGGCTAAGTGTGTCAGGTTTACCATAATATAGGCATTTCACAGGATATACTCAGTGTGTATTTTCCTCTGTGATTTTTAGTCACCATATACCTCTTGAATTCCCTGTTTGTGCTGATACACTGCACAGGGGGTTCTTGTCAGGTATTGTGCTGCTTATATTGTACTGTGTTGCTTTGCATTGAGCTTTTGATTATGTCAGCTACAAAGGGCAACAGAGCTGGGGCTGATCCCACACTGCGTGGTGTTGACGCTGCAGACACATTTGAGGATAATATAGCAGCTGAGGGTTCAGGTTCTGGGGGTTCCTTGCCCCCCAGTGGGATCGTAGCAACAGGGGTGCATAATGACCCACCTTGGGCTACCTTCTCCATGCTATTAAATACGCTGGTAACTAGACTAACACCCCCTATGGGACCTTCTGTACCGGTACAACCGATTATGGTCCCTGCGGTTAACCCGCCATGGGCAGATCAACTGTCCAATCAGTTACAGCAATTGAACCAATCACTGACTGCTCAAAAGTCTAACCCTCGCCCGTCTAAGACCAAGGGGTCCGATAAGTGGGCAATTACTTCCTCACAATCCAACCATATCCCAGACACCTCGTCTGATGAGGATGGCGCTTATACAGACCCCACAGATTCTGATCCTGATGCTTCTGATGGGGAAGTTGTTTCGCAGGTGGATGTTCCTGACTTGTTAGAGGCTATCAGGCTTATTCCTCAGGTTGATGATGAACAGGAGCCTGTCACTGCCACTAAGAAACCGGACAGGTTTAAACGTCAGAAGGTGGTTAAACAAGTTTTACCTCACTCTGACCATTTAGTTGACATACGTCAGGAGTCCTGGGAAAATCCAGGAAAGAAGTTTACGCCTCACAAGAAGATGCTGGCTTGCTACCCCCTTGCTGCGTAGCTTAGTAAAATTTGGGAAACACCACCGCCAGTGGATTCACAAGTTGCGCAGCTGGTAGTATCCTCTGCTCTGCCTGTAACTACTGTCACGTCCTTGAGAGAGCCGACGGACAAGCGTGTGGAGGGTTGTTTGAAGGCAATCTACACCCTAAATGGTGCAGTGCATAGTCCCACTATTGCAGCAACTTGGGCTGCAGAAGCTGTGGAAGCGTGGGCTCAGGAGCTGTTGGCGGAGTTGCCTTCCAATGCTTCTGATCATGCTAGACAGTGCCTATCATATATTGTTACAGCGTCTCATTACATTAAAGAGGCAGCTTCTGATGCCGGTATTCTGGCGGCCAAGGCTTCTACTACGTCCATTTTGGCTTGCCGAATTCTCTGATTAAGGTCTTGGTCTGTGGACATGGACTCTAAGAAAACCCTGGAGGTAATACCCTTCAAAGAAGACATTATTTTCAGAGAAAACCTTGACAAGAGAGTGGCTGACTTAGCGTCTGCTAAAACAGCATGTCTACCTAGTACTGCCCCTTCGGTGCCGAAGGCTAAAAGTACTTCCGTTCGCTCCTTTCGTCCTTCAGGGAAAGCAAAAGGTCAGGTGTACCCAAAGCAGGTTCGCACTTCTAAAACGAATAAGACCAAAACCAAACGGGCCTGAGCTGCCCGTCAGCCCGCTTCCAAGACTGACAAGCCTGTCGCATGACGTGGCAGGCCTCCCTCTGGACTATCCCAGGGTGGGGGGCCGACTTCTAGGGTTTACCCAGGAATGGTTGAAGACCACTTCCGATGCCTGGGTACGGGAAGTCGTCACTCGAGGTTACGCCGTATCCTTCAAGAATCGTCCCCCTCATCGATTTTGCCTGACAGACGTCCCTTTGGATCAGGTGAAGGCAAAAACTCTTCATTCGATGGTACAGTCCCTCCTGGACACAGGAGTGATAGTACAGGTGCCTCTGGCTTAGAGAGGCAAGAGGTTCTATTCACCGCTATTCCTAGTCCCGAAACCAAATGGTTCTTCCCGGCCCATTCTCAATCTCAAGTCCCTGAACAAGTTTGTGAAGGTCTCCAAGTTCCGTATGGAAACTCTTCGCTCTATTGTTCTAGCCTTGGAGCCTGGGGACTTTATGGTCTCACTGGACATACAGGATGCTTACCTGCATATTCCCATTGCAGTGTCGCATCAGCAGTACCTGAGGTTTGCGGTCGGCAACTTTCATTACCAGTTTCGGGCGTTACCTTTTGGTTTGACCACAGGACCGCGAGTCTTCACCAAAGTTATGGCGGTAATGACGGCTGTACTCCGCCGTCAAGGGGTCAGGATTCTACCGTACCTGGACGACTTGTTGATCCTGGCAAATTCCCCAGATATTCTCCTACGTCACCTAGATTTGACTATCCGGTTTCTGCAAGCCCACGGGTGGCTCATCAACTGGAAGAAATCCTCCCTGGTCCCTGCTCAGAGCATGGTGCACCTGGGAGCGTTGTTGGACACTCACAACCAGGGGTTGTTCTTGTCTCAGGAGAAAGTCCTGAAACTTCAGGACAGGATTCGATGCTTCCTATCTCGTCCGCAAGTGTCGATACATTCGGCAATGCAAGTGCTAGGTCTCATGGTGTCGGCTTTCGACATGGTGGAGTACGCTCAATTCCATTCCCGCCCTCTCTAGAGGCTGATTCTTGCCAAGTGGGACGGCCTGCCTCACCGGATCAGGTCTCATATGATCTCATTATCTCTGGAGGTCCGCCTGTCACTGAGCTGGTGGTTTCAGGACCAACGATTGAGTAGGTGTCGTCCCTTCATTATGTCCAACTGGGTCCTTCTGACGCCGGACGCCGGTCTGAGGGGTTGGAGCGCGGTGTTGGAGCATCACTCCCTTCAGGGTCGGTGGACCAAGGAGGAGTCTCTCCTCCCGATAAACATTCTGAAATTTTGGGCGGTGTTCAACTCATTGAACTTGGCCCAGCATCTGATACAGAACAGACCTGTTCAGGTACAGTCGACAACGCCACCACGGTGGCGTACATAAATCATCAAGGCGGCACTCGAAGCCACATGGCAGTGAGGGAAGTATCACGGATGCTTCAGTGGGCGGAATTCCATCTGCCAGCCATATCGGCAGTGTTCATTCCGGGGGTCCTAAACTGGGAAGCGGACTTTCTCAGTCGTCAGGAGGTACACGCCGGAGAGTGGAGCCTCCATCCAGAAGTTTTTCAACTCCTCGTGGACAAGTGGGGCCTTCCAGATGTGGACCTGATGGCGTCTCGACACAATCACAAGGTTCCGGTCTTCGGAGCAAGGACAAGGGATCCTCAAGCAGCGTTCGTGGATGCACTGGCAATTCCATGGAACTTTCGGCTGCCATACGTGTTCCCTCTGCCCAGAGTAATAAGGAAGTTCAAACAAGAAGGAGGTATCCTACTTCTGATCGCTCCAGCGTGGCCCAGACGGCATTGGTTCTCAGACCTTCAGGGTCTCTCGATAGGGCGTCCCTGTCACAACTGAGGGCTGGCACTGGTGGTGGAAAGCCTCAGTTGCAGGGGCTGACGGATAGCTGAACTTAGGAGGTGAGATGAAACTCCTAGACATGCAGAGCAGCTGCAGCACCAATGCCCGAAGGCTTGACCACGACAACTGGAAGTAACTTTAAAGACTTTTATTAAACTTATACCACAGTGGTTATTTGTAAAAGGTATAAGACAGTTCTTGAGAGTGTCTGAGATTTGCCGGATGAGACCGGTAACCGAGGAACTAAGCTGGAAGTGCTTGTGGATGCTGTGGATCGCAGATGTAACACTGAGATGATATGTGTTGTTATGAATGGTATTAGTAGCAAAGTCCTGAAGTCCTGATAGGAAACATAAACCAGGCACCGCTGGAAGCTGCTGGTGGGAGCTGATAATAGAACAAAGTGCAAAGGCAGGGAAGTCAGGCTGCACCGCAAGGTGTTAAACTGGTGCTGGTCTTTGGAGAACTGAAGACTGGAACATTCACAGCAGAGGGGAGACTGGAATCACCGGAATGACAAATGAAGCACTGACAGCTTCCTGGTTGCTGGGACAGGATATTTATACCTGCTGGGAAGCAGGCATTGGTTGACAATTACCCCAGGCTCCAGCAGCACAGCAGATTGGTGGAAAGTTTGAAGGGGAAAAGAACCATGTGCCAAACTACAATGGCGACGAAGGCCGCGGTAACAGAAGGCTCCACACTCTTTCACACACACAGTGGCATAGGGATGGCGGCGGCATCCGCAGTGCAGAGAGAACATCACCTTCAGCTCCAATGCCGTAAGATCGTGCGTGCGGCGGCGCTGGCCGCGGCGGGACTGAGAACACCTTACTGATAGAAAGTGACATCACCGAGAAGGCCGCTGAGGTAATGTAAACAATACACCACCTAGCAAGCTGAACCCCCGGCCCTGAAACGCTGAGCCAATCTCAGGAGGCACGTAACTGGCAGAAAATGGTGTCTAGTTACCCGGATTGTGACAGTGCCCTTCTACTTCCGCAGTGCCCAGATCTCCTCGTTCAGGGCCCCTCTGTATATCAGGATTTAGCCCAGTTGGCTTTGACAGTGTGGCTCTTGAAGCTTCCGTCTTAAGGGCCAAAGGATTTTCTGAGGCGGTCATTCAAACCATGTTAAAGGCCCAGAAACCGGCTTCTGCCCGGATTTATCATAGGGTCTGGAATTCTTACTTTGCTTGGTGTGCATCTAACAATCATGACGCTTACAAGTTTAGTACGGCCAAACTTTTGGCCTTTTTACAACAAGGCCTGGAGTTGGGCCTTCGTCTGGCCTCCATCAAGGTTCATATTTCTGCCTTGTCGGTTTGGTTTCAGAGAAAGATTGCAACTTTACCTGATGTGCATACATTTACTCAGGGTGTGTTGCGGATTAAACCTCCTTATGTCCCGCCGGTGGCCCCTTGGGACTTGTTGGTGGTTCTGGAGGCATTGCAAGGGTCTCCGTTTGAGCCTCTTGAATCTGCTGACCTTAAGTGGCTTACTCTTAAGGTAGTGTTTCTGCTAGCTATTGCTTCCGCTAGACGTGTGTCAGATTTGGGTGCCTTGTCTTGTATGTCTCCCTATCTGATTTTTTACCGTGATCGGGCGGTTCTCAGAACACGCCCTGGATATTTACCTAAGGTGGTGTCTTCTTTCCACCTTCATCAGGAGATTGTGGTTCCGGCCTTGGCCTCTCCCGATTTGTCTTCCAAAGAGCGGTCTTTGGATGTGGTACGGGCTCTCCGTATCTACGTGAAGAGAACTGCCTCCATCAGGAAGTCGGATTCTTTCTTTGTTCTGTTTGGTTTTCACAAACGTGGCTGGCCTGCTCACAAGCAGACCCTGGCCAGTTGGATTAGAATGGTGATTGCACATGCTTACGTACAGGCTGGTCTTCCAGCTCCTGCTACTATTAAGGCCCATTCTACTCGGTCGGTTGGACCTTTTGGGCGGCCCGCCGTGGTGCGACCCTTGAACAATTGTGCAAGGCGGCTACGTGGTCCTCAGTGAACACGTTCATAAGGTTCTATGTCTTTGATACATCCGCCTCCCAGGATGCTTTCTTTGGACGCCGGGTCCCGCTACAGTGCGTCCCCTCCCATATGGAACTGCTTTAGGACATCCCCAATGTCATTCCCTGTGGAGCCCTGTGTACCCCGCAGCAGAAAACGAGATTTATGGTAAGAACTTACCTTTGTTAAATCTCTTTCTGTGAGGTACACTGGGCTCCCAGGGCGCCCACCCTGACGCACTTAGCTTCTTTGGGTTGGTATGGCATTAGCCGCTGACACCCTCTCCTATCGTGAGTGTGTGGTGTTTGTTGCTACTAACAGTTGTCGTCTCTTTTGCCTGCTACTGCATTGGACTGGTTAACTAAAAACTGGGCTCCTGTGCATGGAGGCGGGGTTATAGAGGAGGCGGCGCTAGTCATTCTGGGAAGAAGGTCAAAGCTTTGAGCCTGTTGGTGCCTCGGATCAAGATCCTACTCTACACCCCAATGTCATTCCCTGTGGAGCCCAGTGTACCTCACAGAAAGAGATTTAACAAAGGTAAGTTCTTACCATAAATCTCGTTATAAGTTCCTAAACAACATGCATGTGATGACAATGACGTAGCCCCAACCCCTGCCAGAGGCCAGCCGTAACTACTGAAAGACAAGATTGGGGAGAGGAAGCTGGAATGGGACAGATGGCCAAACCTCCCCATCTCTTGCACATCTGGGGGATTTTCTTACAGCGCGGTTGTGTTGTTTCTCATCTACATATTATTATATTAATGGTATCAATGGTTTTTGGCTTCTGTATTAATACCTGGCTAAAGGGAGATGTACTAAGCTTTTGAGAGTTGAGACAGAGATTAAGGGGGCTATTCATGAAGCAGTAAAAAGAGCAGAGAAGTGAGCCTGTGGAAAAGTTGCCCATGGCAACCAATCAGCTGCTCCGTACAATTGTATAGTATGCAAATTATAAATGTTACTTCAATGCTGATTGGTTGCCATGGGCAACTTCTCCACTAGCTCACTTCGCCACACTTTTCACTGCTTCATGAATAGGCCCCTAAGTACCATCCAATCAGCTCCTAACTGCCATATTATAGGCTGAGCTTGAAAGCTAACAGCAGCTGATTGGTTGGTACTTTATCTCTCTCCACTTTATCTCTCTCAAGGCTTAGTACATCTGCCCCCTGTGAATAAATTATGCATATATATTTGCAGGCTGGTTAAAGTACCAGGGCTTCTAAATGGGTCATCCATGGCTATGTTATGTACAGTAGCGGATCTTGCCACGGGCAAGCAGGACTTTTGCCCGGGGCGCCGCCTTCCGGAGGGTGCAGGGCGCCATCTGGAGGGCGCCGCACCAGGGCAAGATCTGCTGCTGCTGTGTGCCCCCCGCTGCCGCTGGGAAGGGAAACTAGACGCTTAGGCGTCTAGTTTCCTTTCGTGGAGAGGTCCTTTACTGTGCGGTGCGCGATGACGTCACTAGATTGAGATCTGGTGACTGTGGAGGTCATTAGAGTACCCTGAACTCATGGTCATGTTCATGGAACCAGATTGAGATGATGTGTGCTTTATACTGCTGAGAGTAGCCATTAGTAGAGGGAGACTGCAGCTATAAAAAATGTGCAAGGTCAGCAACAATGCTCAGGTAGGTTGTGGCATTTAATGCCCAAGTGGTATTAAAGGGCCTAATGTGTACCATGTCCCCCATCCCCCCCCCCCCCTTATTACACCACCAGACTGAACCATTGTCACACGCCTGGATAGAAGTATGCATATACTGTATGATGTTTACCCATAATGACTCTTCCACCTGCGTGAAAGTAGTAATTTACTTTAGTGATCACCAGACATTTGTATTGCCAGAGATTCCCAAAATATGTCCTGTATTCAGGAGTTAAAGTGAGCCGGAACAGGGCGGAACTACGTTCCATCAGTTCCACTTGGAGATGGGAGCGGGGCTTTGTAAGTATGGCGGGTTTTTTTTTTTTTTTTAAGGCACGTCTACTGGGGACAAGCTACAAGGGGTAAACTACTGGGGCGCATTACTGCTGGGGCATAACTACAGGGGCTAAACTACTGGGGTCATTACTATTTTGGGACTAAACTACAGGGGGGGCTAAACTACAAGGGGACAAACTACAGAGGGCATTACTACTGGGGGCTAACTACTGGGGGCTAACTACTGGGGCGCATTACTACTGGGGGCATAACTACAGGGGCATTACTACAGCAGGGCTAAACTACTGGGGGCAAACTACAGGTGGGCTAAACTACTGGGGGCATTCCTACTTGGGGCAAACTACATGAGGCATTACTACTGGGGGCATTACCACTGGGGGTCATAACTGCAGGGGCTAAACTACAGGGGGCATTACCACTGGGGGCTAAACTGCATGGGGCTAACTACATGAGGGCTAAACTACTGGGGGCATTACCACTTGGAGGCTAAACCAAAGTGGGGGTAAACTACTTGGGTCATAACTGCAGGGGCATTACTACTGGGGCTAAACAACTGGGGGCATTACTACAGGCAACATTACTACTGGGGGCAATACTACATAGGGGCATTACAATTAAGGGCATTGTAAAGGGGGCACTTCATAAGGGCATCACTCCTGGGGACATAAGGGGCACTACCACTGGGGGCATTGCATAAGGGGCACCACTACTATGGGCTCTATATAAGGGACACTACCAGTACAGTGGACATTGCATAAGGAGCACTACTACTATGGTCATTGTAAAAGGGGCGCTACTGCTGTGGGCATTGTGTATTACGGGGTGCTACTACTGTGGGCATTGTGTGTATTAGGGGTGCTACTACTGTGGGCATTATTACTATTGTGTGACCACACCCCTTTCGTTTTGAGACCACGACCCTTTTTGCATGGGCACTGCGGGGGGGGGGGGGGGGGGTTCTCGGAGTTGCACCACCTATCTATGACCACTTTAAGCACTGCCTGTATTGTGTAATATTAAGATGCTCGCTGCTGTGCAGAGATCTCTAGGGTTCCTTCTGAATTGTAGGAGTGAATACAGCAGGATTATAAGGGTCTACTTTGTAAATAATGGATATCAAATGAATCCATGTATGATCCAGTCTGAGCCAGCACACACAGGGGGTTTATGCATGAAAGAATGACTCCGAAGCTTGGCTCTGCTCCGATACAGGTTTGCCACCTAGTGAGGGAAGTGTGCATCTTTTCAGAGCCTCTTCAGGGTGGCCAAGTCCTGTGGTTGGAATACAGTTTAAAACCTTCACCATGTGGTTCCATCCCAGATAAGCCAGTGGGGTGTGGGGCGGTTAGGGTTAGGCACCATCGGAGAGGGTAAGTGTTAGACTGCAGCGGGTTAGGTTTAGGCTATCGAAAGTTAGGGTTAGGGGAGCATTAGGGAAAGGTAAGTATGCATATCTTGCCCCTGTCAGGATTCTCACAGTAGCCTAACACCCCCCCCCCCCCCCCCCCCCCTCCTGCAGCTTAAGCCTAACCCCTCCTCCACACAGCCTAAACCTAACTCTCCACCACACACGCCGCCAAACCTTCCCAGGTGGTGCCTAAACCTAACACCCACCCCCTCAGCCTAACCCTCCCCAGTGGTGCCTGAACCTAACACCTCAGCAGCCTCTCTCTAAACCTGCGGGTGCCTAAACCTAACCCCCTCCTTCCCTCCCAGGGCTTACCTGTCACACAGGCTGGCAGAAACTCGTTTGGGATCCTGGTGGTCGGAATTCCTGCATTGGTATTTCAACTGTCAAGATCCCAACCACCGAAATCCTGACCAGATCTTCTTCAGATATATGCAGCATATGCAGGCCCAATGATCATGGTAGGTCACTTACCAGATTCTCTCTGGTACAGTGATGGAGTGCTTAATTCCACAGACGCACAGCAGACTTGATAGGAAAATCTGCTGCCACTGGGCATGTTCAGCAGCTCCATTCCACCATTTATACTGCCACTGATCAGGCTGTGGGGAAGGGAAGGGGGGGGGGGTGTTTCTGGACAACTGGAAACCCCCCTGCGTTTGCCTATGAATAGTGATGTGCATGTGAGAATACGGTGTTTGGCTTTAGCTAACCTATGACTGGTGAGTGAGATATTTAGCACTGAAATATTGAGGGAGCCTTGTAGTAGCATCCACAGCAGTTGGAATTATTTTTCTCTGACGTCCTAGTGGATGCTGGGAACTCCGTAAGGACCATGGGGAATAGCGGCTCCGCAGGAGACTGGGCACAAAAAGTAAAAGCTTTAGACTAGCTGGTGTGCACTGGCTCCTCCCCCCTTGACCCTCCTCCAAGCCTCAGTTAGATTTTTGTGCCCGAACGAGAAGGGTGCAAGCTAGGTGGCTCTCCTGAGCTGCTTAGAAGTAAAAGTTTAAATAGGTTTTTTATTTTCAGTGAGTCCTGCTGGCAACAGGCTCACTGCATCGTGGGACTAAGGGGAGAAGAAGCGAACTCACCTGACTGCAGAGTGGATTGGGCTTCTTGGCTACTGGACATTAGCTCCAGAGGGACGATCACAGGTTCAGCCTGGATGGGTCCCGGAGCCGCGCCGCCGGCCCCCTTACAGAGCCAGAAGAGCGAACAGAGAGGGGGGCACTATTGGCAGCTAATATATAAATACAGCAGCTATAACAGGGAGTAACACTTATATAAGGTTATCCCTGTATATATATATATAGCGCTCTGGTGTGTGCTGGCAAACTCTCCCTCTGTCTCCCCAAAGGGCTAGTTGGGTCCTGTCCTCTATCAGAGCATTCCCTGTGTGTGCTGGGTGTCGGTACGATTGTGTCGACATGTATGAGGAGGAAAATGATGTGGAAGCAGAGCAATTGCCGGTGTTAGTGATGTCACCCCCTAGGGAGTCGACACCTGACTGGATGGTAGTAATTAAAGAATTACGTGACAAGGTCAG
This sequence comes from Pseudophryne corroboree, assembly GCF_028390025.1. Lineage (NCBI taxonomy): Eukaryota > Metazoa > Chordata > Amphibia > Anura > Myobatrachidae > Pseudophryne > Pseudophryne corroboree. Next base: position 384,581,449 of record NC_086450.1, read on the forward strand.
CACTTTGCAAAAAACTGTTGACGACATGAGACAGCCGACAAATCAATTAGTGCCTGTTCAGGCGTCTCAGACACCGTCAGGGGCGCTAAAACGCCCGTTACCTCAGATGGTCGACACAGACCCTGACACGGATACTGAATCCAGTGTCGACGGTGACGAGACAAACGTAATGTCCAGTAGGGCCACACGTTACATGATCACGGCAATGAAGGAGGCATTGAACATTTCTGACACTACAAGTACCACAAAAAAGGGTATTATGTGGGGTGTGAAAAAACTACCAGTGGTTTTTCCTGAGTCAGATGAATTAAATGAGGTGTGTGATAAAGCGTGGGTTTCTCCCGATAAAAAACTGCTGATTTCTAATAAATTATTGGCACTATACCCTTTCCCGCCAGAGGTTAGGGCACGTTGGGAAACACCCCCTAGGGTAGATAAGGCGCTCACACGCTTATCAAAACAAGTGGCGTTACCGTCTCCTGATACGGCCGCTCTCAAAGAACCAGCTGATAGAAGGCTGGAAAATATCTTAAAAGGTATATACACACATACCGGTGTTATACTGCGACCAGCGATCGCCTCAGCCTGGATGTGCAGCGCTGGAGTGGCTTGGTCGGATTCCCTGACTGAAAATATTGATACCCTGGATAGGGACAGTATATTATTAACTATAGAGCATTTAAAGGATGCATTACTATATATGCGAGATGCACAGAGGGATATTTGCACCCAGGCATCTAGAGTAAGTGCGATGTCCATTTCTGCCAGAAGAACGTTATGGACGCGACAGTGGTCAGGTGTTGCGGATTCCAAACGACATATGGAAGTATTGCCGTATAAAGGGGAGGAGTTATTTGGGGTCGGTCTATCGGACCTGGTGGCCACGGCAACGGCTGGAAAATCCACCTTTTTACCCCAGGTCACCTCTCAGCAGAAAAAGACACCGTCTTTTCAAACCCAGTCCTTTCGTCCCTATAAGGGCAAGAGGGAAAAAGGCCGCTCGTTCCTGCCCCGGGGCAGAGGAAGGGGAAAAAGACTGCACCATGCAGCCTCTTCCCAAGAGCAGAAGCCCTCCCCCGCTTCTGCCAAGTCCTCAGCATGACGCTGGGGCTCTGCAAGCAGACTCGGGCATGGTGGGGGGCAGTCTCAAGAATTTCAGCGCGCAGTGGGCTCACTCGCAAGTGGACCCCTGGATCCTGCAGGTAGTATCACAGGGGTACAAATTGGAATTCGAGACGTCTCCCCCTCGCCGGTTCCTGAAGTCTGCTCTGCCAACGTCTCCCTCCGACAGGGAGGCAGTATTGGAAGCTATTCACAAGCTGTATTCCCAGCAGGTGATAATCAAGGTACCCCTCCTACAACAGGGAAAGGGGTATTATTCCACGCTGTTTGTGGTACCGAAGCCGGACGGCTTGGTGAGACCAATTTTAAATCTAAAATCTTTGAACACTTACATAAAAAGGTTCAAATTCAAGATGGAGTAACTCAGAGCAGTGATAGCGAACCTGGAAGAGGGGGACTATATGGTATCTCTAGACATCAAGGATGCTTATCTCCATGTCCCAATCTACCCTTCTCACCAAGGGTACCTCAGGTTTGTAATACAAAACTGTCATTATCAGTTTCAGACGCTGCCGTTTGGATTGTCCACGGCACCACGGGTCTTTACCAAGGTAATGGCCGAAATGATGATTCTTCTTCGAAGAAAAGGCGTATTAATTATCCCTTACTTGGACGATCTCCTGATAAGGGCAAGGTCCAGGGAACAGTTAGAGGTCGGAGTAGCACTATCTCAGGTAGTGCTACGTCAGCACGGGTGGATTCTAAATATCCCAAAATCACAGCTGATTCCAACAACACGTCTACTGTTCCTAGGGATGATTCTGGACACAGTCCAGAAAAAGGTGTTTCTCCCGGAGGAGAAGGCCAGGGAGTTATCCGAGCTAGTCAGGAACCTCCTAAAACCAGGACAAGTGTCAGTGCATCAGTGCACGAGAGTCCTGGGAAAAATGGTGGCTTCTTACGAAGCGATTCCATTCGGAAGATTCCATGCAAGAACTTTTCAGTGGGATCTGCTGGACAAATGGTCCGGATCGCATCTTAAGATGCATCAGCGGATAACCCTATCTCCAAGGACAAGGGTATCTCTCCTGTGGTGGTTACAGAAGGCTCATCTTCTAGAGGGCCGCAGATTCGGCATTCAGGATTGGATGCTGGTAACCACGGATGCCAGCCTGAGAGGCTGGGGAGCAGTCACACAGGGAAGAAATTTCCAGGGCTTGTGGTCAAGCATGGAAACGTCTCTTCACATAAATATCCTAGAGCAGAGGGCTATTTACAATGCCCTAAGTCAAGCAAGGCCTCTGCTTCAGGGTCAACCGGTATTGATCCAGTCGGACAACATCACGGCGGTCGCCCACGTAAACAGACAGGGCGGCACAAGAAGCAGGAGGGCAATGGCAGAAGCTGCAAGGATTCTCCGCTGGGCGGAAAATCATGTGATAGCACTGTCAGCAGTGTTCATTCCGGGAGTGGACAACTGGGAAGCAGACTTCCTCAGCAGACACGACCTCCACCCGGGGGAGTGGGGACTTCATCCAGAAGTCTTCCAAGTGATTGTAAACCGTTGGGAAAAACCAAAGGTGGACATGATGGCGTCCCGTCTCAACAAGAAACTGGACAGATATTGCGCCAGGTCAAGGGACCCTCAGGCAATAGCGGTGGACGCTCTGGTAACTCCGTAGGTGTACCAGTCGGTATATGTGTTCCCTCCTCTTCCTCTCATACCAAAAGTACTGAGAATCATAAGAAGGAGAGGAATAAGAACGATACTCGTGGCTCCGGATTGGCCAAGAAGAACTTGGTACCCGGAGCTGCAAGAGATGCTCACGGAGGACCCGTGGCCTCTACCTCTAAGGAAGGACCTGCTCCAGCAAGGACCTTGTCTGTTCCAAGACTTACCGCGGCTGCGTTTGACGGCATGGCGGTTGAACGCCGGATCCTGAAGGAAAAGGGCATTCCAGATGAAGTCATCCCTACCCTGATCAAGGCCAGGAAGGATGTAACTGCAAAACATTATCATCGCATTTGGCGAAAATATGTTGCGTGGTGTGAGGCCAAGAAGGCCCCTACGGAGGAATTTCAACTGGGTCGTTTCCTACATTTCCTGCAAGCAGGATTGTCTATGGGCCTAAAATTAGGATCCATTAAGGTTCAAATTTCGGCCCTGTCGATCTTCTTCCAGAAAGAACTGGCTTCAGTGCCTGAAGTTCAGACGTTTGTCAAAGGGGTACTGCATATACAGCCTCCTTTTGTGCCTCCAGTGGCACCTTGGGATCTCAATGTAGTTTTAGGGTTCCTAAAAAATCACATTGGTTTGAACCACTTGCCACAGTGGATTTGAAATATCTCACATGGAAAGTGGTAATGCTGTTGGCCCTGGCTTCAGCCAGGCGCGTATCAGAATTGGCGGCTTTATCCTATAAAAGCCCTTACCTGATATTTCATTCGGATAGGGCGGAATTGAGGACTCGTCCTCAATTTCTCCCTAAGGTGGTTTCAGCGTTTCACATGAATCAACCTATTGTGGTACCTGTGGCTACTAGGGACTTGGAGGACTCCAAGTTGCTGGACGTAGTCAGGGCCCTGAAAATATATGTTTCCAGGACGGCTGGAGTCAGAAAATCTGACTCGCTGTTTATACTGTATGCACCCAACAAGCTGGGTGCTCCTGCTTCTAAGCAGACGATTGCTCGTTGGATTTGTAGTACAATTCAACTTGCACATTCTGTGGCAGGCCTGCCACAGCCAAAATCTGTAAAAGCCCATTCCACAAGGAAGGTGGGCTCATCTTGGGCGGCTGCCCGAGGGGTCTCGGCTTTACAACTTTACCGAGCAGCTACTTGGTCAGGGGCAAACACGTTTGCTAAATTCTACAAATTTGATACCCTGGCTGAGGAGGACCTGGAGTTCTCTCATTCGGTGCTGCAGAGTCATCCGCACTCTCCCGCCCGTTTGGGAGCTTTGGTATAATCCCCATGGTCCTTACGGAGTTCCCAGCATCCACTAGGACGTCAGAGAAAATAAGAATTTACTTACCGATAATTCTATTTCTCATAGTCCGTAGTGGATGCTGGGCGCCCATCCCAAGTGCGGATTGTCTGCAATACTTGTATATAGTTATTGTTACAAACAAATCGGGTTGTTTATTGTTGGAAGCCATCTTTTCAGAGGCTCCTACGGTTATCATACTGTTAACTGGGTTCAGATCACGAGTTGTACGGTGTGATTGGTGTGGCTGGTATGAGTCTTACCCGGGATTCAAGATCCTTCCTTATTATGTACGCTCGTCCGGGCACAGTATCTTAACTGAGGCTTGGAGGAGGGTCATGGGGGGAGGAGCCAGTGCACACCAGCTAGTCTAAAGCTTTTACTTTTTGTGCCCAGTCTCCTGCGGAGCCGCTATTCCCCATGGTCCTTACGGAGTTCCCAGCATCCACTACGGACTATGAGAAATAGAATTATCGGTAAGTAAATTCTTATTTTATATATAAAAGATCCAATTATGGTGGTAAGGAATTAATACAATGGATGATATAGGAATATGATCCCAAGGGGGGTGGAGTTAATTGTATGTGGTAACTGAATTTGCAATTTACTTTGTATGACAACTACAAGAGAGTTTGCATTACTGGTCACCCCTCTTCCCTTCCACCTGCCGATGCCTACATTTGGGTGGTCTTCAGGTTGCCGACTGTCGGGAACCCGGCGCACAGTATACCGGCGCCGGAATCCCGACAGCCGGCATACCCGACAATTTTTCTGTCTCGTGGGGGCCAACGACCCCCCTGGAGGGAGAATAAATAGCGTAGTGCGCCACCGTGCCCGCAGCGTGGCGAGCCCGCAAGGGGCTCGTTTGCGCTCGCCACGCTGTCGGTATGCCGGTGGTCGGGCTTCCGGCGCCGCTATGCTGGTCGCCGGGAGCCCTACCGCCGGCATACCATACCACACCCCTGCATTTAACCCTACATTCCAAACTGCCTTGAGTATATAGATTGCATTAAAAAATGAATAAAATTATAGATTAACTGAATTAAAGAAAACTCAGAATATCTATGTGCAAAAAATCTCATGCTGTTCATTACTATTTAAATATTAGCACATGTAGTAAGCTGAGGAGATCCATTACACATATATAAGGCTGATCACCAAGCTCTGAGAACAATGAATTATGGGTATGAGACAAACAATGGCACTATAGTGGATAGTTCTGCCTCAGATATTGTAATAACAGAAATGCAACAAAATCTTACAACATAAGTATTATGGGCTTAATTCAGTAAGGATTGCAAAGTCTGCCGATTAGCAGAATTTGCAATCCTTTTTCTAGCATGCTGACCGCCGCTTCCCCCACTTGATGAAGCAGAAATTGCGATTGCCTCGCAATTTCTGCTTCATCGTAGAAATTAGTGAAGCCTCCTGCCTGCGCGATGCCTGTCGCGTTCTCGATCGTGGCACCTGTTTGTGACGTCACGCAGCCACCGTGATCACACCCCCCTTTGCCCGTCTCCCCTTTGTGCTGCAACGCTCTGTCTCCTCTCTGGAAATGGAGTGTTGCCCACACCGCCTCTGCCTGACTGAGAGGCGATTGCATTTTCTGCGCGCCCAAACCCCCCCCCCCCCCCCCCCCCCACACACACACACACACACACACACACACACACACACACACACACACACACACACACCAAAAAAGCAGGTGCATGTGCAGATGGCATCTTTGTCTCAGACTTTGCGGTTGGATCCAACCTGAATTAGGCCCTACGGTATATGCATTAATAAGGCAGCTTTTAAAAATGAAGACTGTAAATAATTTCACAACCTGAACACTGGAATTTAACAAAATCTAAAAGTATTTATTACATATCTGAAAAACATATTTACAGCCTCAAATCCTAGAAATATATACATGTAGTCACTAGATGTAGCACACAAAGTAACAATGCATGGAAAATGGAAGTCAGAAATAACCTGAAAAGCAAAAAAGAATGTAATTAATTTAACTTAAGCGTTCATTTCATGTGGATGGTCACCACAATAGCCTTCACGTATTTTCATTGTCCTGTGGTTTTCATTGTGCTAATGTTTGGATTTCTGTGGGGGAAAACAAATACAATATAAGAAGATGGTGGAATGCAGTTGGCATGACATTATCCCTCTGCGGAGCACCAATACAAAGATAATACAGGGCACACTTCCTCTCCGCACATTTAGGTAGCATCAGATAGCTTTGGCATTCTGGGTCTGGTGTATACACATGACGTACTGTAATGTACCACAGCTGCCATCAGTGAAAGGCCAAAGCTGGCAGCTTCCAACCAGTAATAAATGGCAAATGACTCCCCACCTCAGGTGGAGGCACAGCACTCTACAGAACAGTTTATGTTCCCATATCTCCCAATACCACAGCAGAACACACCAGGTGAGACTCAGAGCATGTGTATACCCCGCAGGCATGTATGCTACACAAAGCTTCAGTAAATTATTCAGTCAACAGTTTAAATAATTAACTACCTTACATTTTGCATCTCCGTAGAGAAGAGGAGGATTCTGCTCCCATCCCAAAATGTGTGTACATTTCGGCACCTGCCACTTAGAATGCACCATGGCAGTGTCAGACCCCAGTCATCAGTCGCTTAAGACTCATGTTCAGAGTCTGAGGGGAAATGTATCAGACCTTCTAAAGAACGGAGAAGTGACCAAGTAGAGAAGAAGCCCGTAGTAACCAATCAGCTTACACCTAGCGTTTTATACAATGTATAGAATGATTAATGCAGCTCTTTAGAAGGTTTGATACATTTTCCTGACACGCAAATAAAATATTCAAGGCGGTCACCAGAGTTTAAATTTACGTTGCTCTATTTTGAAGGCTATATATATATATATATATATATATATATATATATATATATATATATATATATATATATATATATATATATATATATATATATATATATATATATATATATATATATATATTGAAATGCAAATGTTACCAACGCTCTACTTATATAAATAGTGTGGGGGTGGCAGCAGTACGTGTGCGAGGCTAAACCCTAAAGCCTCCAAAAGATTACTGAATGACGTTTAACAAGAATTACACAACTGCCCCTGCGTGCACAAGGAAAATGTTAATAATACTGTATTATAAGAAAAAACCCCAAGAGGATATGTATTATCGTTTAATATGTTAGCATTTAATGGTATAGCTATAGTAGAGTCAAAGTTTACTTATTGCAATTATATAGCAATAAATATTAAAAATGAAAAAAAAAAAAAAAAAAGTGGTGGAAGTAAACAATAAAGAAAAAATGGAAAAATATGTATATTTGAAAAAATGATGAAAAATAAAAAAAGGTACCTTTTACAAGTTATTTCTTTTCTCCAGGCACAGCACACAAAGTCTGACCTGGAACAATTCCTCTTTTTTTCGATTTTCAATTATTTTTTATTTTTCATCATTTTTTCAAATATACATATTTTTCCATTTTTTCTTTATTGTTTACTTCCACCACTTTTTTTTTTTTTCATTTTTTTTTCATTTTTAATATTTATTGCTATATAATTGCAATAAGTAAACTTTGACTCTACTATAGCTATACCATTAAATGTTAACATATTAAACGATAATACATATCCTCTTGGGGTTTTTTCTTATAATACAGTATTATTAACATTTTCCTTGTGCACGCAGGGGCAGTTGTGTAATTCTTGTTAAACGTTTATATATATATATATATATATATATATATATATATATATATATATATATATATATATATATATATATATATATATACACACACACACACACACATATATACACACACACACATACACATAGCTCAAAAAAATAAAGGGAACACTAAAATAACACATCCTAGATCTGAATGAATGAAATATTCTTATTAAATACTTTGTTCTTTACATAGTTGAATGTGCGGACAACAAAATCACACAAAAATTATCAATGGAAATCAAATTTATTAACCCATGGAGGTCTGGATTTGGAGTCACACTCAAAATTAAAGTGGAAAAACACACTACAGGCTGATCCAACTTTGATGTTATGTCCTTAAAACAAGTCAAAATGAGGCTCAGTAGTGTGTGTGGCCTCCACGTGCCTGTATGACCTCCCTACAACGCCTGGGCATGCTCCGGATGAGGTGGCGGATGGTCTCCTGAGGGATCTCCTCCCAGACCTGGACTAAAGCATCCGCCAACTCCAGGACAGTCTGTGGTGCAACGTGGCGTTGGTGGATGGAGCGAGACATGATGTCCCAGATGTGCTCAATTGGATTCAGGTCTGGGGAACGGGCGGGCCAGTCCATAGCATCAATGCCTTCGTCTTGCAGGAACTGCTCACACACTCCAGCCACATGAGGTCTAGCATTGTCTTGCATTAGGAGGAACCCAGGGCCAAACGCACCAGCATATGGTCTCACAAGGGGTCTGAGGATCTCATCTCGGTACCTAATGGCAGTCAGGCAACCTCTGGCGAGCACATGGAGGGCTGTGCGGCCCCCCAAAGAAATGCCACCCCACACCATTACTGACCCACTGCCAAACCAGTCATGCTGGAGGATGTTGCAGGCAGAACGTTCTCCTTGGCGTCTCCAGACTCTGTCACATCTATCACATGTGCTCAGTGAGAACCTGCTTTCATCTGAAGAGCACAGGGCACCAGTGGCGAATTTGCCAATCTTGGTGTTCTCTGGCAAATGCCAAACGTCCTGCACGGTGTTGGGCTGTAAGCACAACCCCCACCTGTGGACGTCGGGCCCTCATACCACCCTGATGGAGTCTGTTTCTGATCGTTTGAGTAGACACATGCACATTTGTGGCTTGCTGGAGGCCATTTTGCAGGGCTCTGGCAGTGCTCCTCCTGTTCCTCCTTGCACAAAGGTGGAGGTAGCGGTCCTGCTGCTGGGTTGTTGCCCTCCTACGGCCTCCTCCATGTCTCCTGATGTACTGGCCTGTCTCCTGGTAGCGCCTCCATGCTCTGGACACTACGCTGACAGACACAGCAAACCTTCTTGCCACAGCTCGCATTGATGTGCAATCCTGGATGAGCTGCACTACCTGAGCCACTTGTGTGGGTTGTAGACTCCGTCTCATGCTACCACTAGAGTGAAAGCACCGCCAGCTTTCAAAAGTGACCAAAACATCAGCCAGAAAGCATAGGAGCTGAGAAGTGGTCTGTGGTCACCACCTGCAGAACAACTCCTCTATTGGGGGTGTCTTGCTAATTGCCTATAATTTCCACCTGTTGTCTATTCCATTTGCACAACAGCATGTGAAATTGATTGTCAATCAGTCTTGCTTCCTAAGGGGACAGTTTGATGTCACAGAAGTGTGATTGACTTGGAGTTACATTGTGTTGTTTAAGTGTTCCTCTTATTTTTTTGAGCAGTATAAAATATTTATATACACACAAGAACTGTGATAGATCTCAGACGGGTGTGATACATGATACCAGTGGTTGGGATCCCAGCAGTCACATGACCAACACCGGCTTCCCGATAATGAGAATGCCGACAGGGGATGGGGTAACTATTTTACACCTCCCCTGCCCCACTTCTACCCTGTCTGGGGTGGTGGCTGGAGCAGACTCTAAACTCCCCCCACCCCAACAGTCACTGTGATACTTACCTTCAGGTATTGGCAGTCTGTGTTCTGTGCCAGGATTCAGAGTGGGGTCAGATTTCCGGCATCAGTCACATGACCGCCGGCATCCCACATTACAAGGCTAAAACCAATAAAGTGGCGACAGATTAAGTTCTGTATAGCTTTTATATTACATCTTACCTGAGAGTGAGCAGGTTATTTATACCAGCCTCCAGCAAGGAGAGCTCCAGTGCCCTCTGCAGGGCTTCAGCTTCACTCTAGAAGAAGTGACAAGAGAATTCAGCATGGTCCTAGTGCTACTACAGCCAACACTAGAGTAATATACACATGGATTTACGTCAGTAATATCATCTGGGGTTCTCTTGTGGTACAAATATCTATCCTCTAATGGCAAATAAACCTGCTTGCCCCGGTGATCTGGACCCCCCCCCCCCCCCCCCCCAAGTAATTTTGTTATGTGCTAGAAAATTCACTTTTTGCAACTCTATTACGGTCAATGATCTTTGTGTACCTGCTTCAGGTCAGTACATGTGTAAGGATATGGTTTCTCGTTAAATATCTGTAACTGAAAGTATGCATACAGACACTGTACTATACAAGTGCCCTTATAGATTACATAGCAAGCAGGTGGAGGCCAGCACCTGATTTGAATGGATTCCTGCAATGACAGTGCATCAACATATTTATGTTTTGATGTGATCAGCATAACTCCCATTGAATAGAGTCCTCCTGAATGCACATAAAGCACAAAGGGATCATATGCAGTCATGATGCACAGAGCAGAACTTACATTAAAGGGAGTTCTGCCCTAAGAATTATAATTCTATTCGTCCCCCTACATTCGCATTAATAGGCGCCAACACTTTTCTCTGTTGCGCCTAAAAACAATCTTCTGAACAAACATACTGTACATTTTCTCTAATTATTTCTATGTGTTAAAGGAGACTACTGCCTTCTAATTGCTAAAGTAGTAGCAGATTTTATGTTTTAGTTACTAATGATGTATTAGAGACGTGCAGCTATTGGGTTTAAAATGAAATGTTACAAGAAAAAGCAATATATACAGCGCTTGAAAAAACTGGATATGGAAAAAACAATTGAGTTTTATTAAGTAAAATTTGTTGCAACAATTAATTAAAAATTAATTCATAGATGTACATCAATTATAAAAAGGTATTTGTATAAAATTATTGGGCAAGCACAGCAAAATAGTTTGGTATATTACCATATAGGAAGTTGAGCAATCAATTGGTGCATGTACTCCAAGGAACTTGTGCCACAGTCCTGGGGGCAATTTACAATGCTGACAGATGTAAGTCCACAGATTTCTTTAAGGACCGACCTTTGCTTTGTTCCGAGCAGCAACTCAGTCCTATTTGCAGCTTGGTCTCCTTTGTTTCACTGTAACAACAGCTTTCTCAAGGTATGAGAAAGCTGTTGTTACAGTGAAACGCGTTGGTTAGGAGAAGTTGGACATTACAGACTCCAATTGCCTTCATCTGGAACAAGCCTAGAAGTCCATCCACTTGCTTAAACGGGGATTTGACAGATATCCACTACAAACAAAGGAGACCAAGCTGCAAATAGGACTGAGTTGCTGCTCGGAACAAAAGCAAAGGTCGGTCCTTAAAGAAATCTGTGGACTTACATCTGTCAGCATTGTAAATTGCCCCCAGGACTGTGGCACAAGTTCCTTGGAGTACATGCACCAATTGATTGCTCAACTTCCTATATGGTAATATACCAAACTATTTTGCTGTGCTTGCCCAATAATTTTATACAAATACCTTTTTATAATTGATGTACATCTATGAATTAATTTTTAATTAATTGTTGCAACAAATTTTACTTAATAAAACTCAATTGTTTTTTCCATATCCAGTTTTTTCAAGCGCTGTATATATTGCTTTTTCTTGTCACTCTCAGGGGCTAACTACCCCTTTCTTTACAGCAGCTTAACGAGAAGCATCTTATCTCATCAAGCGCCGAACCTATTACCTTGGTAATTTCTCTGTTAAAATGAAATGTTAGTTGGTAAGACAAACTGATCACATGGATAGGAGTTATTCTTGTTTCAATAAACGTTATTTTTGTATATAGTTGCAACCCTCCCCTTAGTAACATAAACATGCATGCTGTAAGCACACAATTGTGTGATTACACCTAGCCCACCTCCATCCCACTGCATTTTTAAAAGAAATCAGATTTCTTCCTACTCCTCCAGTCCCCCAGCAGTGATTTAGCAGCCTCAGACATCACGTGCCAATTTTGCTCCCAAGAAAGCAGTGCGATCAGCATATTGTAGCACCTGCACCGATTACAGAAGTACAAAGAGCCGAGCACCCTTATGCTGATCTCTGGGAGTGTAGGTGCAGATGATCAGTCCCTTCTGAAACACGCTCTGATGCACACTACATAGGGTGATGAGGGTATAATGGCACTGGGGGGAGGGGCTATATAAACAAAAAACATTTCTCTTGCAGATCACACTTAGCTAGAACTACTGACAGAGAACTCTATTTTCTTAGCATATAAAATGCTATTTGCATTGTTACATATATTTTTTACAAAACAAGAGAAGAGCTTCTATTCAGCACACAGACTGTAATGGGTATGAAGATTTTATTACCAATCCATTGTGAAGGTCAAAAGCAGATATGACTGGTCCTCCGGAAGCCACCAGAGGATCACTGCAGATAAAACATAGGTTAGAGCAGGCATGCCTACATCCCTGGAGAGGAAGCTTATGAGTAAATGTGTGTAAATATGTAAATTGTGTTTATCTCTCATTTAGACACCACTGACTGAGAAATATAGACATAATGGCTGCTGCAAACGTTTATACGTATACATCAGACCAGTGGCGTAACTACTGCCCCCGCAGCCCTCGCGGTGGCTTGGGGGCGAGGGGCTGCGGGGGCGCCGCCACTGATTTAGAGCAGATTGACATGCGGACGAACGTCCGCATGTCAATCTGTTGTCACTAGCCCCCCGCTGTGAAGTAGGGACACAGAGGGCACAGCGTGCGCCTCTCCTGTGTCCCTCTGAGTCTCCGGCGTGTCGGGGGGCGTGTCCTATGAAAAGGGGGCGTGGCTTCGCGGAGGACCCGCGATCGCGGGTCGGGCCCCCGTTTCGTCACTGAGGGGGCATGCCCAGCGCTCTGTGAGCTGCTGGCATGCCCTCTCTCCCACTGTCTGCGCTGAATAGACGCTGTGCGCATGCGCACAGCGTCTATTCACTACTGCTCTGCTATGCAGAGCAGTGACTGTAGGAGCCTCCCAACTGCCCCCCCCCCCCCATCGCGGGACACTGCGGGAGGTATGCATATATGGCACTGGGGGGGCACTGAGGGGGCATATATGGCCTGAGGGGGCATATATGGCACTGGGGTGGCACTGAGGGGGCATATATGGCACTGAGGGGGCATATATGGCACTGCGGGGGGCACTGAGGGGGCATATATGGCACTGAGGGGGCATATATGGCACTGAGGGGGCATATATGGCACTGGGGGGCACTGAGGGGGCATAGATGGCACTGGGGGGCACTGAGGGGGCATAGATGGCACTGGGGGGCACTGAGGGGGCATAGATGGCACTGAGGGGGCATATATGGCACTGAGGGGGCATATATGGCACTGGTGGGGCACTGAGGGGGCATATATGGCACTGGGGGGCATATATGGCACTGGGGGGCACTGAGGGCATATATGGCACTGGGGGGCACTGAGGGGGCATAGATGGCACTGGGGGGCACTGAGGGGGCATAGATGGCACTGGGGGGCACTGAAGGGGCATAGATGGCACTGAGGGGCACTGAAGGGGCATAGATGGCACTGGGGGGGCATATATGGCACTGGTGGGGCACTGAGGGGGCATATATGGCACTGGGGGGGCACTGAGGGGGCATATATGGCACTGTATGTGTACCTGGCACATGGGGGGCTATATTTGGCACTGGGGGCACGTGAGCACTTGGCATTGTGGGGGAATATCTGGCACTGGGGGCATATGTGGCACTGGGGGGGAGAGGCTATATTTGGCACTGGGGGCATGTGAGTACCTGGCACCGTGGGGGAATATCTGGCACTGAGGACATATGTGGCACTGGGAGCACAGCCCTAGCAACAAGCACTACCCCCTAGCAATGAGCATGACACCCAGTGCATGAAACCCCTGGCAACGAGCATGACACCGAGTGCATGAAACACCTGGCAACGAGCATGACACCCTGAGCATGAAAACCCCTGGCACCGTGCATGGAACCAAGAGCATGAAACCCCTGGCAACGAGCAGGTAATTTAAAAGTAATTAGAAGCCTTAATGTAGGACTTAATGTGTAATGGGCATTACGGTGTGTGGCATAATGTATCACGGACATTGCGGTGTGTGTCAGAATGTGTCACAGGCATTACGGTGTGTGGCAAACTATATCACGGGCATTGTGGTATGTGGTATAATGTCTCAGGGGCATTGCAGTGTGGCATAGGGTATAAAGGGCATTGCGGTATGTGTCACAGGCATTACGGTGTATGGTATACTAGATCACGGGCATTGTGGTATGTGGTATAATGTCTCAGGGTCATTGCAGTGTGTGGCATAATGTATAATGGGCATTGCGGTGTGTGGCATAATGTGTCAGGCATTACGGTGTCTGTATACTATATCACGGGCATTGTGGTATGTGGTATAATGTCTCAGGGTCATTGCAGTGTGGCATAATGTATAACGGGCATTGCGGTGTGTGTCATAATGTATCACGGACATTGCGGTGTGTGGTATACTATATCATGGGCATTGTGGTATGTGGTATAATGTCTCAGGTTCATTGCAGTGTGTGTCATAATGTATCACGGACATTGCGGTGTGTGTCATAATGTATCACGGACATTGCGGTGTGTGGTATACTATATCATGGGCATTGTAGTATGTGCTATAATGTATCAGGGGCATTGCAGTGTGTAGCATAATGTATAACGGGCATTGCGATTCCTGTCATAATGTGTCACAGACATTACGGTGTGTGGCATAATGTGTCGGGGGCATTACGGTGTGTGCATATTGTGTCATGTGCATTATTGTGTGTGGCATAATGTCTGAGGGCCTTTGCAGTATGTGGCATAATGTATACTGGGCATTACTATAAGGAGGAAAAATGACAAATAATGGAAGGGGCATGAATCAGGATTATTTTTCTTTCCTGTGGTGGCTAACGTCTGGGCGTGCAGGTTGCAAAACTGGGGTATAAGGTAGTCTATTCCTGCAATGCCACGCCTCTTTATGCGAAGCCGCGCCCATTTAAACAAAACCACGCCCCTTTTTGGCGACGCGCGCCTTCGGCGCGCACATTTGTCCCTTCCCTAGTGCCAATTATGGGGGGGGGGGGCGCCGAATAATTTTTTGGCTTGGGGGAGAAAAATTTCTAGTTACGCCACTGCATCAGACCAAACTAAATGACCTTACAAGAGCCAGCAATCTTGTATGAAACCATTAAGGAGTGGAGCATGCGTCTTTAGAGGTATGGTTCTTTATGTAAGCATATAACACTACATTATCTCCCCAAGCATTACACACAGCACACATTCTAAGTCTGTGCCACCCCACTCCCCCAATAACCGTACACGGGCCACATTCAGAAGTGGTTGGAGTAGCTTCCTTGGAAGCAGCAGTGATAGCACCGTATGGTGATGCAGCAGGAGGTATCCATTAAAAGCAGACGCCTCCTGCTGCAGTAGTGATAAGACATCTGATGCAGCATCGGATCACTAAGTCACCATCGGGTGGTTTATGGCACCCATGGTGCCACACAAGCCACCCGTCACAGAGGCCAGGAAGTCTCCATCCAACAACGGAGATTCCTCACCTCTTCCCTCCCCCTAAACGGCGACGACAAGTCTCCAATTTCACAACTGGAGGCAGTCACCACCCACTGCCCACCTCCAGATGGCAGCAGACTGTCAATAATAGAGTCTGCTGCTGCGAGCCTGCGTTGCAGGCTCCGTTCGTGCAACGGGTCTTGCATATGCGCAAACTACGGATAATCGGTACTTTGCAGCACAGAACACAACTCCAACCACATCTCAATTAGGAATATATTAGCATATGCCGCCATACATCTGGCAGTACTACTTATGGAACCCAGAATAGGCTATCGCCAATTACAGCTCTATAAGAACAGTGGGCCTATTTCAATGTTGATCACAAAAGCAAAATCTCTCTCTAATGGGCAAAACCATGTTCACTGCATGGGGCAGATATAAAATGTGCAGAGAGAGTTAGAATTGGGTGGGGTGTGTTCAAACTGAAATCTAAATTGCAGTGTAAAAATAAAGCAGCCAGTATTTACCCTGCACAAACAAAATAACCCACCCATATCTAACTCTCTGCATATGTTATATCTGCCCAAATGCGATACACATGGTTTTGCCCATTAGAGAAAGATTTTGCTGCTGCGACCAGGTCTGAATTAAGCCCAATATCGTATGAGACGATGTGAAGTGAAATGGAGGACGGAGCCCTTCATTACATCGTTCTGATGTCTACCGTGGATATGATCCGTTGGCCCATCGCCCGGGTACACATTGCTCCAGTGTGTACCCAGCTTTAGAGAGAGACTTGTTACAGTGGAGCAGTAATAGAGCCAATGGATTAGGCCCTGCTAACAATTAACTGAATGTAGAATTTAGAGTTTACATTAAAAAAAAAAAAAAAAATGCAGTCAGCTATCCATTACAGAGGTACTCTAACTTTTCGACAGTTACAATGGATACGTCAGATGACTGGTGACCGTCCTTATTCTATCACACATGCTGTAACAGTCATTCTCTCTATGATATATGCAAATGGTCCTGTGAAAAAGTTTCAAAGCTTTTCTAGATCAGTAAACAAGGAAACTGAAAAGGCTTTGTAACCAGGATTATGAAGGGAAGAATACCTCAGTACTCTTTGGGCTGTTTCACACACACAGGTTTGTCCGGGTGGCAAAAAGACGGACAAAAGTCGTCTGTTATTTTAAAGTCGTCTGTTATTTTACCAGCAGGCAAAGCCTTTCACACATAACAGCTTTCAGCCGTGCTTATTGCTGTGCGCATGTGCAGCAGCAGAAGAAAATAGCCGTGGTGTGTGAAAGCTCCCATTCACACACATTCTACACTGCCTACAAGGACAGCATGGCCCCGGCACAGAAGCCGGACTATTCAGTGGATAGAGCCGCCTGCAAAACGGCAGCCGGGCAAGGGCCGTGCTGTGTGAAAGCCTCCAATGGCAACAGTACTTCATTAAAAAACACACACGGGGGAAAAAAAAACCCAAAATCTGTGTGTGTGAAAATGACCTTAGGTGTATACTGACTAAAGTACGGGTTTATAGAAGTGGAGAGGTTGCCTGTAGCAACTCTACAAACCCCCACTTTAGTAAATATACCCCTTACACTCTCAGCTGGGGAGGAACGAAGGCCAAAGTACTGTAAGCTGCAGTCATAAGTAGCATTGATTCCTTACATTTTATCTTGAGCTTTGGAACACCCAGACTGGTCTGTCTTCTGCGGCTTCATGGGAGGGTTAACAGCAGGTTTGTTTTGCTCTGAAGTCTTCTGAGATCTCATCAAAGCAGCATATCTGCCAAGACGAAGACAAGTACTGAAACTAATGACACTACAGGGGTAATTAAGACCTGATCCTAGCAGCAAATTTGTTAGCAGTTGGGCAAAACCATGTGCACTGCAGAGGGAGGGGCAGATATAACATGTGCAGAGAGAGTTAGATTTGGGTGGGGTGTGTTCAAACTGAAATCTAAATTGCAGTGTAAAAATAAAGCAGCCAGTATTTACCCTGCACAGAAACAAAATAACCCACCCAAATCTAACTCTCTCTGCAAATGTTATATCTGCCCCCCCTGCAGTGCACATGGTTTTGCCCAACTGCTAACATATTTGCTGCTACGATCAGGTCTGAATTTCCCCCTTTGAGAAGAGTTGTAATAAGACTGATATCAGGTAAACACATATCTGCTCCCAAAAGCATTAATTAAAATAAAATTACCCAGCTTTAGACAGCAGCGGCCCTTTGCTTTTGCAGTCATGATCCAACGGATGTCTGTGTGAGAGGCAGAAGTTACTCTGACACTGGACACATTCGATCTTCATCAGCTCTTTCTTTCTGCACCCCTCTTTACAGCATCGGTTACTGAAAATCTTGATATAAAGAAGTAGGAGCATTATTTTAGCTTCCAGGGTTATTAAAATAAGATTTTACTTACCGGTAAATCTATTTCTCGTAGTCCATAGTGGATGCTGGGGACTCCGTAAGGACCATGGGGATAGACGGGCTCCGCAGGAGACAGGGCACTTTAAGAAAGAATTTGGATTCTGGTGTGTTCTGGCTCCTCCCTCTATGTCCCTCCTCCAGACCTCAGTTAGAGAAACTGTGCCCGGAAGAGCCGACAGTACAAGGAAAGGATTTTGGAATCCAGGGCAAGACTCATACCAGTCACACCAATCACACCGTATAACTTGTGATAAACTTACCCAGTTAACAGTATGAACAACAACGGAGCATCAGATCAACCCTGATGCAACCATAACATAACCCTTATTTAAGCAATAACTATATACAAGTATTGCAGAAGAAGTCCGCACTTGGGACGGGCGCCCAGCATCCACTACGGACTACGAGAAATAGATTTACCGGTAAGTAAAATCTTATTTTCTCTAACGTCCTAGTGGATGCTGGGGACTCCGTAAGGACCATGGGGATTATACCAAAGCTCCCAAACAGGCGGGAGAGTGCGGATGACTCTGCAGCACCGAATGAGCAAACACAAGGTCCTCCTCAGCCAGGGTATCAAACTTGTAAAACTTTGCAAAAGTGTTCGAACCTGACCAAGTAGCTGCTCGGCAAAGCTGTAATGCCGAGACCACTCGGGCAGCCGCCCAAGAAGAACCCACCTTCCTTGTGGAGTGGGCTTTTACTGATTTTGGAAGCGGTAATCCAGCCGCAGAATGAGCCTGCTGAATCGTGTTACAGATCCAGCGAGCAATAGTTTGCTTTGAAGCAGGAGCACCCAGCTTGTTGGATGCATACAGGATAAACAGCGACTCAGTTTTCCTGACTCTAGCCGTTCTGGCTACATAAACCTTCAAAGCCCTGACCACATCTAGTAACTCGGAATCCTCCAAATCGTGAGTAGCCACAGGCACCACAATAGGTTGGTTCATATGAAAGGATGACACAACTTTTGGCAGAATTTGTGGACGGGTTCGCAATTCTGCCCTGTCCATATGGAAAACCAGATAGGGGCTTTTATGTGACAAAGCCGCTAATTCTGACACACGCCTAGCTGACGCCAAGGCTAATAGCATGACCACCTTCCACGTGAGAAATTTTAACTCCACGGTTTTGAGTGGCTCAAACCAGTGTGACTTTAGGAAACTCAACACCACGTTAAGATCCCAAGGTGCCACTTGAGGCACAAAAGGGGGCTGAATATGCAGCACTCCCTTTACAAACGTCTGGACTTCAGGAAGAGAAGCCAGTTCTTTTTGAAAGAAAATGGATAGAACCGAAATCTGGACCTTAATGGAACCCAATTTCAGGCCCAAATTCACTCCCGACTGTAGGAAGTGAAGGAAACGGCCCAGCTGGAATTCCTCCGTAGGGGCATTCCTGGCCTCACACCAAGCAACATATTTTCGCCATATACAGTGATAATGTTTAGCCGTCACGTCCTTCCTAACCTTAATCAGCGTAGGAATAACCTCATCCGGAAAGCCTTTTTCTGCTAGGATCCGGCGTTCAACCGCCATGCCGTCAAACGCAGCCGCGGTAAGTCTTGGAACAGACAGGGCCCCTGTTGCAGCAAGTCCTGTCTTAGAGGTAGAGGCCATGGGTCCTCTGTAAGCATTTCTTGCAGATCCGGATACCAAGTCCTTCTTGGCCAATCCGGAACAATGAGTATTGTTCTCACTCCTCTTTTTCATATGATTCTCAGCACCTTTGGTATGAGAGGAAGTGGAGGAAATACATAAACCGACTGGAACAACACACGGTGTCACTAGTGCGTCTACAGCTATCGCCTGAGGGTCTCTTGACCTGGTGCAATATCTCTGTAGCTTTTTGTTGAGGCGGGATGCCATCACGTCCACCTGTGGCAGTTCCCACCGCCTTGCAATCTGCGTGAAGACTTCTTGATGAAGTCCCCACTCTCCCGGGTGGAGGTCGTGCGTGCTGAGGAAGTCTGCTTCCCAGTTGTCCACTCCCGGGATGAACACTGCTGACAGTGCTCTTACGTGATTCTCCGCCCAGCGAAGAATTCTGGTGGCTTCCGCCATCGCCACCCTGCTCCTTGTGCCGCCTTGGCGGTTTACATGAGCCACTACGGTGATGTTGTCTGACTGAATCAGCACCGATTGGCCGCGAAGCAGGGTCTCCGCTTGACTTAGGGCGTTGTATATGGCCCTTAGTTCCAGGATATTGATGTGAAGACAAGTCTCCTGACTTGACCACAGACCTTGGAAATTTCTTCCCTGTGTGACTGCCTCCCACCCTCGGAGGCTTGCATCCGTGGTCACCAGGACCCAGTCCTGAATGCCGAATCTGCGGCCCTCTAGAAGGTGAGCACTCTGCAGCCACCACAGGAGAGACACCCTGGCCCTGGGGGATAGGGTGATCAGCCGATGCATCTGTAGATGTGATCCGGACCACTTGTCCAACAGATCCCCTTGAAAGGTCCTCGCATGGAACCTGCCGAAGGGAATGGCCTCGTATGATGCCACCATTTTTCCCAGGACTCGCGTGCAGTGATGCACCGACACCTGTTTTGGTTTTAATAGGCCTCTGACCAATGTCATGAGCTCCTGAGCCTTCTCCATCGGGAGATAGACCCTCTTCTGGTCTGTGTCCAGAATCATGCCCAGGAAGGGCAGACAAGTCGTAGGAATCAACTGCGACTTTGGGATATTTAGAATCCAGCCGTGCTGTTGTAACACTTCCTGAGAGCGTGCTACACTGATCAGCAACTGCTCTCTGGACCTCGCCTTTATGAGGAGATCGTCCAAGTATGGGATAATTGTGACCCTTTGCTTTCGCAGGAGCACCATCATTTCCGCCATTACCTTGGTAAATATTCTCGGTGCCGTGGAGAGACCAAATGGCAACGTCTGGAATTGGTAATGACAATCCTGTACCACAAATCTGAGGTACGCCTGATAAGGTGGAAAAATGGGGACATGAAGGTATGCATCCTTTATGTCCAGAGACACCATAAAGTCCCCCCCTTCCAGGCTTGCAATGACCGCTCTTAGCGATTCCATCTTGAACTTGAACCTTTTCAGGTATATGTTCAGGGATTTCAAATTCAATATGGGTCTGACCGAACCGTCTGGTTTCGGGACTACAACAAGGTCGAATAATACCCCCCTCCTTGTTGAAGGAGAGGAACCTTGACCACCACCTGTTGAAGATACAATTTGTGAATTGCAGTTAACACTGTTTCCCTCTCGGCAGGGCCGTCGGTGAGGGGGCATCTTCTCAAAGTCCAGCTTGTATCCCTGAGACACAATATCTATTGCCCAGGGATCTAACAGGAAGTGAACCCACTTGTGGCTGACCTTACGAAGGCGTGCCCCCACCGGGCCTAGCTCCGCCTGTGGAGCCCCGGCGACATGCGGTGGATTTTTGTAGAGGCCGGGGAGGACTTCTGTTCCTGGGAACTAGCTGTGTTGTGCAGCTTCTTCCCTCTGCCCCCGCCTCTGGCAAGAAAGGACGCATCTCGGACTTTCTTGTTTCTTTAGTCGAAAGGCTGCATTTGATAATGTCATGCTTTCCTAGGCTGTGCAGGAATATAAGGCAAAATATCAGAATTACCAGCTATAGCTGTGGAGACCAGGTCCGAGAACCCTTCTCCACACAATCCTCAGCCTTCCATATGCCTCTTAAGTCGGCATCATCTGTCCATTGCATATTCTACAGGACACGTCAAGCAGAAATCGACATAGCTTTGACTGTAGGACCCAGTATATTCATGTCTCTTTGGGCATGTTTTATATATACATATCTCTTAAGACAGCATCTTTAATATATATATATATATATATATATATATATATATATATATATATATATATATATATATATATACACACACACACACACACACACACACACACACACACACACACACACACATACTAGGGTCTCAATCTCTGCTGATAAGGTACCTGTCCACGCTGCCACAGCGCTATAAACCCATGCCGACACAATCGCCGGTCTGAGTAGTGTACCAGAATGTGCGCGCTATCTGCAGGATCCCTGAGAATAGCTGTTACGTCAGGGCTACCTTTTGGGCAAAAGTGACACCCTAGGGGAAGATTCCCATCATATCCTGGCCATAGTGGGGAAAGGATACTGCCTGAGAATCCTTTGTGGGAAACTGCAGTCTCTTGTCTGGAGATTCCCGCTCTTTTTCATCATGAGAGGAGGGAAATTTACCTCAGCTTTCTTCCCCTTAGACATGTGTACCCTTGTGTCAGGGACAGATGAGTCATCAGTGATATGCAAATCATCTTTTATTACAATAATCATATATTGAATACCTTTCTGCCATTTTGGCTGTAACTTTGCATTATCGTAGTCGACACTGGAGTCAAACTCCGTGTCGATATCAGTGTCTATTATTTTGGATAGTGAGCATTGAGAGACTCTGAAGGTCTCTGCGACATAGGGACAGACATGGGTAGATTTCCTGTCTGTTCTCTAATCTTTTGTGCAATAAATTCACCTTAGCACTTAATTACACATATCCAAACAGGTGTCGGCGTTGTCGACGGAGACACCCTCTCACACACATATTTGCTCCATCTCCTCCTTAGGGGAGCCTTTTACCTCAGACATGTCGACACACACGTACCGACACCACACACTCAGGGAATGCTCATCTGAAGACAATTCCCCCATAAGGCCCTTTGGAGAGAGAGAGAGAGTATGCCAGCACACACCCCAGCGCTATTAACCCAGGAATAACAGAGTAGCTGCTGTTTATATGGATTTTTGCGCCTAATTATGTGCCCCCCCTCTCTTTTTACCCTCTTCTACCGTGTAACTGCAGGGGAGAGACTGGGGAGCTTCCTCTCAGCGGTGCTGTGGAGAAAAAAAAACATGGCGCTGGTGAGTGCTGAGGAAGAAGCCCCGCCCCCTCGATGGCGCGCTTCTGTCCCGCTTTTATGTACAATTTTGGCGGGGGCTCATACATATATATACAGTGCTCAACTGTATATTATGCAAACTTTTGCCAAAGAGGTCTCCAATTGCTGCCCAGCCCCCCCCCCCCCCCCCCCCCCCGCACCCTTACAGTGACCGGAGTATGTGGGTTTAATGTGGGAGCAATGGCGCACAGCTGCAGTGCTGTGCGCTACCTCATATGAAGACTGGAGTCTTCTGCCGCCGATTTCGAAGTCTTCTTGCTTCTGTCACCGGCTTCTGTCTTCCGGCTCCGGGATCGGACGACCAAGGGTGCGATCCTGTGTGCGATCCCTCTGGAGCTAAAGGTGTCCAGTAGCCTAAGAAGCAGGACCTATCTTCAGTGAGTAGGGCTGCTTCTCTCCCCTCAGTCCCACGTAGCAGAGAGTCTGTTGCCAGCAGATCTCTCTGAAAATAAAAAACCTAACAAAATACTTTCTTTTTAGCAAGCTCAGGAGCGCTCACTAAGTAGCACCCAGCTCGTCCGGGCACAGATTCAAACTGAGGTCTGGAGGAGGGACATAGAGGGAGGAGCCAGAACACACCAGAATCCAAATTCTTTCTTAAAGTGCCCTGTCTCCTGCGGAGCCAGTCTATCCCCATGGTCCTTACGGAGTCCCCAGCATCCACTAGGACGTTCGAAAAAACTTTATTGCATGCTCCTAAATAATCAAAAGATAAATTTGTAAGTTTTAAGCCATAGTTATTAAGGGAAATATGCATAGAGAAGAATCTGCATTTTATTGTCCATATAGGGAATCAAATGCTTACAAGTGTTTATCCGGAAAATGGGCAGACTTCCCTAATGGCTCTTAATGGTTGCAGAAGCAGAGTTATAATCCAAACACTACACAATGTCAGTGACAGTTCATGAGAACAGTTTATGAACAACTTAAAGGGCATAAGGAAAAACATACCTTCTGTTTATGCACGGAAAGCTCATAGCTGCAGTTTCTGGCAATGTGCCGTTCAACAGCTATGTCAGGCAGCTCTCCTCTCTTTATTGGTACAGGAGCATCACACAGTGGACAAACTGGGACCTGCACATTCTGAAACCGGCATACAGAGAATTCTTACAGATGCAACACAGTCAAACACAGTACATGCTCACATTTCCAGACAAAGGGGGTAATTCTGAGTTGATCGCAGCAGCAAGTTTGTTAGCAACTGGGCAAAACCATGTGCACTGCAGGGGAGGCAGATATAACATTTGCAGAGAGAGTTAGATTTGGTGGGTTATTTTGTTTCTGTGCAGGATAAATACTGGCTGCTTTATTTTTACACTGCAATTTAGATTTCAGTTTGAATACACCCCACCCAAATCTAACTTTCTCTGCACATGTTATATCTGTCCCCCTGCAGTGAACATGGTTTTGCCCAACTGCTAACAAAATTGCTGCTGCGATCAACTCAGAATTAGGCCCAATGTGATGTTTAATGTTATCACTGACCCTGGACTTCTAAGACATTAAGGGGGGGTATTCAGTTGTTTGATAAGTCAGTTGGGTGTCTGTTTTTTCCTATCTAATAGACAGGAAAAAACAGACACCCAACTGACTTTTCAAACATTTGAAATCCCCCCTAATTGTCACTTGGAAAAAAAGTTTGAAGCATAAAAGAAAACTTGTTTACATAAGAAAGCAAACACCTGCAAACATTATAAATGCTTTAGACACTATGGGGCAGATTACGAAGAATTGGACAGTAATAAAAGTGGGGAGATATAAAGTAACAACCAATCAGAACTGTTTTTTTTTTTTTTTTAAACAGAGCCTGTAACAGCAGTTAGGAGCCCATTAGTTGGTACTTTATCTCTCTCCATGGCTTAGTACATCTCCTCCTATGGAGGCTATTCAAATGTTTGGTAAGCGGGGAATACTAAAGGGCGTCTATTGAAGCTATTCAAATGTTGCTCCGATCAAACGTCCATTAGCCGCGGCAGTCACATTTCAGTTTGCCGCCCCGGTGGGTGCGAGCTGAAATGTGTGAGAAATCGGCTGTTTTAGAGACCAAACAGAGATTTTCCCCGTCATGCCCATTAGTTTAGGCGGGTTATTCCGCTTTACGCGGCTAAACCCTGTCTAACTGGGCGCATCGAGCGCGATAATTAAAGGGTGTCCAAAACAACTGAATAGCAACAATAGGTGCCCTTTGATTATCACCAATGAACAAACATTTGAATAGCCCCCTACAAGTGATAAAAATAACAAATTATAAACACAATCATTTAGGAGACCTAAAACACAGTGGCACAAGACAAAAAAAAAAAAAATTATAGAAGTGAACCCAATGTGGGTGAATTCAATAAAACACAAAGGCCCTCATTCAGAGTTGATCGCTCGCTAGCTGCTTTTAGCAGCAGTGCAAACGCTAAGCCGCCGCCCTCTGGGAGTGTATCTTAGCAGAAGTGCGACCGAAAGGATCGCATAACGGCGTCTAAATTTTATCAAGCAGTTTCTGAGTAGCTGCAGACCTACTCCTACCTTGCAATCACACAGACTATTTAGTTCCTGTTTTGACGTCACAAACACGCCCTGCGTTTGGCCAGCCACTCCCCCGTTTCCCCAGGCACGCCTGTGTTTGTATCTGACACGCCTGCGTTTTTCAGCACACTCCCGGAAAACGGTCAGTTACCTCCCAGAAACGCCCCATTCCTGTCAATCACTCGGCGGCCAACAGTGCGACTGAAAAGCGTCGCTAGACCTTGTGTGAAACTGCATAGTCTTGTGTGAAAGTACGTCGCGTGTGTACTGCGCCCTCATACACATGCGCAGAAATGCCGCTTTTTCACCTAATTGCCGCGCTGCGACCGAAAGCAGCTAGCGAACAACTCTGAATGAAGGCCAAAGTGCTGTCGGGCATTGCCGCAATGCATAGCTGCGCACATATACCGTATATGGCCGACAGTGCACTGGCGGCAGGTGCGATGTGCTGTTTCATCGTGCTAAACTGAATTCCCTACAATGTTAGGAACCATAAGCACCATGGTTTAATGGCCACTAGACTTCTGTTCTTGCTCCAGAATTATACCAACTCCAGATAGATAGAGATATATATATATATATATATATATATATATATATATATATATATATATATATATATATATATATATATATAATGTTTGAGATATGTACTATCACAACCAGATTTTCTTTGTGTATACAGTAGCATTTGAAAAAAAAATACATTGAGATTTAATTGGAATTTGACATTTTCTTAAATAAACCCTTTCCTTGGAACCATGATATTATCCAGATCCGTCTCACTGGCGGTTTTCTTTTCTATAAAGGTGTCTGAAGCAGAGTTAGACTAATGTATAGAGATCGGATTGGCTGTTATGAATTACTCTCCCCACCATACATCATTGCTACATTGATACACTATCCTCGCCCTTCGCTCTGCCAATGGCCACCGCCTCACTACCACACCGATTACCTCTTCACACTTCTGCAAGTGTCGCCTCTGACCGGTGGACCACACTACCACATTCTTTTAGATTAATCACTGCTTTCCAAGGCTTCAGACGTGCCCTCAAAACGTACCTCTTTATTCAAGCCTATCAGCCCTCCCAACTCCTCTGAGGTTATCACCACCTCTACTCCCCACTTAGTGCCACCCATTGTGTGTCTGCCACGTGTCACAGCCCTTCCCTTG
Organism: Pseudophryne corroboree; assembly: GCF_028390025.1. Taxonomy (NCBI): domain Eukaryota; kingdom Metazoa; phylum Chordata; class Amphibia; order Anura; family Myobatrachidae; genus Pseudophryne; species Pseudophryne corroboree. The sequence goes on from NC_086450.1 coordinate 384,608,027, forward strand.
GGTTTTCCTTCTCATGCTCCTGGTGCTACTTGTCCCTGATTCTCACGGTCTTGTCATTCGCTGGATCCGCCATTCTATGTCCTGTTTATGCGGTCCCTTTGCTGCCGACTGGTCATTTTATAAAATGCTGTACTGTGTAATCATGTATTCATCAGTGTTTTAATACGGTTTGAGGTGTTCTTTGTTCACCCCCTACTTAAGGCACAATTTGAATAATAATAATAATAATAATAATAATAATAAATAATTTTATACCACTTACACCGCACTATTACATAGGTCTTTTAGTATCTGATTTCTAATTACAACTTATGCAATGCTATGAGAAAACTACAGTGTAATATACTCTTTGTAAAGATGGACAGTATACAAAAAAAAATATATATAAAAAAATAAAATCATATTTATTCACATTTCAGACTAATGCTTTATGTATGGGTTGCCATTTATCAATCTTTCACTGCCTTTGCCATGGCCAAGAGGCATTTATCATATTGTGTACTCAATAAGACATGGCCACAAATCCTATATACCAATGCTGCACGTCCATTATTATCTGTTTATACCCTGAACAACATGGCAGACATACCTTTTTATATGCAGAAGAACACTTATGACGGTCATACGTTATGTGATCCTTGCAGAAAAGTTCCTCACATGCATCACATGTCAGTGGAAGGAAGTCTGCAGACAAAGATGTAAGGGTGGAGGGGACAATGTTAGACACCAAAATATTCTTACAGGCAACATAGTACCAATGGATTTCTTATTGAATGCCCAATGACCACAGACTGAACTAAATGTAATAGACTGTGAGAAGAAGGAAGAGCGGGATTAGTCTGGCCAGATTATTAAAGCGGAAATCATTTACAAAGCAAAACCAACCTGGTTATGCCATAAAAATGATTGACGCTATAAAAATCCATCCAGGTTTGCACGAAACCCCACACATGTCATTATTAAAATGTCATAGGAAAACATGTAACAAGAGGGGGATGGGGACGAAACAACTAATTTATTTCTGAATTTAGTCACCAGCGCACACTGGGGGCCGCTCAGCACACATATCTCCCGCCGCTCAGCACAGCGCGATCTGTGCTGAGCGTGCAGGGGGAGACGGGGGGGCGCTCACTTCACCCAGCGGGTGAAGTGAGCGACACGCTAGATTGGCCTGCACGGCAGGCCAATCTAGCAGCAGCGATAGCGATGCGCGGGGCTGCGCATCGCTATCGCTGTAAGGGCTACACACGGAGCGATCAGGCTTATATTCTAAGCAACATAGTCAGATTGCTTAGAATATCGCCCCTTACGTGGCCTCCCTAAAAATTACTTGTCTCACACAGACTCATTGGGCAGTATTCAAATGATATATCACACCCAAACTTCTTTCTAAAATTATCCCCTGTAATCGCACATATTGCGCCCATGGTAATCAGGTTTAGCTATGTAAAGGGTTGGGTGCCTCGCTACTCCAGGGGTAGCGAGCTGAAATGACGAAACCACGGCCCAGAGGGCAGAAACAGAACGGTGTGGAAGGGGGTGAATAGAATTGAATACCGCCCACTGAGGCGCTAATCTGGTTTACATAAAGTCACATTTGTGTCATCTTTCTCCTATTCTATTACTTTTTTTTTTTTTTGCAACAGAGAAAAAGCTTTGTGATCCTATTATTTACACTGTATTCTGTGCTAATCAGTAGGACCCAGATTTTTAGAATCTAAAATGCTAAAATCAGGTTTTTTTTTTATCCATGTTTTAGGATTTATAGGTTTTCAAAATTTCAGTTTTGGAATTTAAACATTGTTTGAACCTAAAACAAAACCACACAACATATCATTGGGGCAGATGTATTAACCTGGAGAAGGGATAAAGACGTTACAAAGCAGTGGAAAGTGATAACGCACCAGCTGATTGGCTGGTGCATTATCACCTTACACTTACCACTGCTTTATCACTTCTCTATCCCTTCTCCAGGCTCAATACATCTGGCCATTATGTGTGAAACACTGCCTTTATTACAGATGTGTCCTGCTACTTTCTTGCAGCGTTTGCTCCTGCGATGCGCTATGCTGCTGGAGGCATTTGCAGCTGCCACTTTTCCATAGAAGCGAATGGATCGTGGGTGCATGCGTACGCTCGCACCCACAAATCTCGGGAGCCGGCAGTTACGCTGCGTGCGCTACGCAGCAAGGCTGTAACAAAACACATCTGTATATATATGAATTACATATGAAAACTACTCACTCCACACATTTGCAAAGTTAATTTACATAGTTTCAACTTAAGTAACAGAATTAGGGGGGGGGGGGGGGGGGTTTAGGCACTAACACCCAGATTAGGTTATTTTAGGTCCTGTAAAAATTAAGTATGTTATTTCCGGGTTCATTAAACATAGAAGGAAACTTAAAATTTTGAGTGTAATGGGAAAGGATCAGAATAGGTTAGAACCTAAGAATATTGGGCTTAGTAATCAGTCAAAAGAGATCCCAAATAAACTTAATTACATGATGTAAGAAAATAGATGAATACTTTTTATAGCCAGTGCACCTTTATTCCAGGACCTTGGACATTAAATTAGGCTTTTATAAGGCCATATTCAGTATCCTTATACTCGCAATAACTAGCTGCCAATATTTCAGGGTGAATATTTGTACCTTCATTAATGGTCTGAAAGGGACTATAGGGAGAATCATAAAAAAAATAAGAATTTACTTACCGATAATTCTATTTCTCGGAGTCCGTAGTGGATGCTGGGGTTCCTGAAAGGACCATGGGGAATAGCGGCTCCGCAGGAGACAGGGCACAAAAAAGTAAAGCTTTACTAGGTCAGGTGGTGTGCACTGGCTCCTCCCCCTATGACCCTCCTCCAGACTCCAGTTAGGTACTGTGCCCGGACGAGCATACACAATAAGGGAGGCATTTTGAATCCCGGGTAAGACTCATACCAGCCACACCAATCACACCGTACAACTTGTGATCTAAACCCAGTTAACAGTATGACAACAGAAAGGGCCTCTTAAAGATGGCTCCTTAACAATAACCCGAATTAGTTAACAATAACTATGTACAAGTATTGCAGATAATCCGCACTTGGGATGGGCGCCCAGCATCCACTACGGACTCCGAGAAATAGAATTATCGGTAAGTAAATTCTTATTTTCTCTATCGTCCTAAGTGGATGCTGGGGTTCCTGAAAGGACCATGGGGATTATACCAAAGCTCCCAAACGGGCGGGAGAGTGCGGATGACTCTGCAGCACCGAATGAGAGAACTCCAGGTCCTCCTTTGCCAGGGTATCAAATTTGTAAAATTTTACAAACGTGTTCTCCCCCGACCACGTAGCTGCTCGGCAGAGTTGTAATGCCGAGACCCCTCGGGCAGCCGCCCAAGATGAGCCCACCTTCCTTGTGGAGTGGGCTTTTACAGTTTTAGGCTGTGGCAGGCCTGCCACAGAATGTGCAAGTTGAATTGTGTTACAAATCCAACGAGCAATCGACTGCTTAGAAGCAGGTGCGCCCAACTTGTTGGGTGCATACAATATAAACAGCGAGTCAGATTTTCTGACTCCAGCCGTCCTTGCAATGTATATTTTTAAGGCTCTGACAACGTCCAACAACTTGGAGTCCTCCAAGTCGCTAGTGGCCGCAGGCACCACAATAGGTTGGTTCAGATGAAATGCTGATACCACTTTAGGGAGAAAATGCGGACGAGTCCGCAGTTCTGCCCTATCCGAATGGAAGATTAGATAAGGACTTTTATAAGATAAAGCCGCCAATTCAGATACTCTCCTGGCAGAGGCCAGGGCTAGTAACATAGTCACTTTCAATGTGAGATATTTCAAATCCACCTTTTTCAATGGTTCAAACCAATGGGATTTGAGGAAATCTAAAACTACATTTAGATCCCACGGTGCCACCGGAGGCACCACAGGAGGCTGTATATGCAGTACTCCCTTGACAAAAGTCTGGACCTCAGGGACAGAGGCCAATTCTTTTTGGAAGAATATTGACAGGGCCGAAATTTGAACCTTAATGGATCCCAATTTGAGACCCATAGATAACCCTGATTGCAGGAAATGTAGGAAACGACCCAGTTGGAATTCCTCCGTCGGAACCCTCCGATCCTCGCACCACGCTACATATTTTCGCCAAATGCGGTGATAATGTTTCACGGTGACTTCCTTCCGTGCCTTAATCAAGGTAGGAATGACTTCTTCTGGAATGCCTTTCCCTTTTAGGATCTGGCGTTCAACCGCCATGCCGTCAAACGCAGCCGCGGTAAGTCTTGAAAAAGACAGGGACCCTGCTGTAGCAGGTCCCTTCTCAGAGGTAGAGGCCACGGTTCGTCCGTGAGCATCTCTTGAAGTTCCGGATACCAAGTCCTTCTCGGCCAATCCGGAACCACTAGTATTGTTCTTACTCTTCTTTGCCGTATGATCTTCAATACCTTTGGTATGAGCGGCAGAGGAGGAAACACATACACTGACTGGTACACCCAAGGAGTTACCAGTGCGTCCACAGCTATTGCCTGTGGATCTCTTGACCTGGCGCAATATTTGTCCAGTTTCTTGTTGAGGCGAGACGCCATCATGTCTACAATTGGTCTTTCCCAACGGTCTATTAACATGTTGAAGACTTCTGGATGTAGACCCCACTCTCCCGGATGAAGATCGTGTCTGCTGAGGAAGTCTGCTTCCCAGTTGTCCACGCCCGGGATGAACACTGCTGACAGTGCTATCACGTGATTCTCCGCCCAGCGAAGAATCTTGGCAGTTTCTGCCATTGCACTCCTGCTTCTTGTGCCGCCCTGCCTGTTTACATGGGCGACCGCCGTGATGTTGTCCGACTGAATCAACACCGGCTTTCCTTGCAGGAGAAGTTCCGCCTGGCTTAGAGCATTGTAGATTGCTCTTAGTTCCAGAATGTTTATGTGAAGAGACTTTTCCAGACTCGTCCATACTCCCTGGAAGTTTCTTCCTTGTGTGACTGCTCCCCAGCCTCTCAGGCTGGCGTCCGTGGTCACCAGGATCCAATCCTGAATGCCGAATCTGCGGCCTTCTAATAGGTGAGCCTTCTGCAACCACCACAGAAGTGACACCCTTGTCTTTGGTGACAGGGTTATTCGCAGGTGCATCTGCAGATGCGACCCTGACCATTTGTCCAACAGATCCCTTTGGAATATTCTTGCATGGAATCTGCCGAATGGAATTGCTTCGTAAGAAGCCACCATTTTTCCCAGGACTCTTGTGCATTGATGTACTGACACTTTTCCTGGTTTTAGGAGGTTCCTGACCAGATCGGATAACTCCTTGGCTTTTTCCTCTGGAAGGAAAACCTTTTTCTGAACCGTGTCCAGAATCATTCCTAGGAACAGCAGACGAGTTGTCGGGATTAAATGGGATTTTGGAATATTCAGAATCCACCCGTGTTGTCTTAGCACCTCTTGAGATAGTGCTAAAGCTGTCTCCAGCTGTTCTCTGGACCTTGCCTTTATTAGGAGATCGTCCAAGTATGGGATAACTAATACGCCTTTTCTTCGAAGAAGAATCATCATCTCGGCCATTACCTTGGTAAAGACCCGAGGCGCCGTGGACAATCCGAACGGCAGCGTCTGAAACTGATAGTGACAGTTTTGAACAATGAACCTGAGGTACCCCTGGTGTGCGGGGTAAATCGGAACGTGTAGATACGCATCCTTGATGTCCAAGGATACCATAAAGTCCCCTTCTTCCAGGTTCGCTATCACTGCTCTGAGTGACTCCATCTTGAACTTGAACTTTTTTATGTAGAGGTTCAAGGACTTCAGATTTAGAATAGGCCTTACCGAGCCATCCGGCTTCGGTACCACAAATAGAGTGGAATAATACCCCTTTCCTTGTTGTAATAGGGGTACTTTGACTATCACCTGCTGAGCGTACAGCTTGTGAATGGCTTCCAACACCCTCTCCCTTTCGGAAGAGACGGTTGGTAAGGCAGACTTCAGGAAACGATGAGGAGGATCCGTCTCTAATTCCAACCTGTACCCCTGAGATATTATCTGCAGGATCCAGGGGTCTACCTGCGAGTGAGCCCACTGCGCGCTGTAATTTTTGAGACGGCCCCCCACTGTCCCCGAGTCCGCTTGAGAGGCCCCAGCGTCATGCTGAGGTTTTTGCAGGAGCCGGGGAGGGCTTCTGTTCCTGGGAAGGAGCTGCCTGTTGGTGTCTCTTCCCTCTTCCTCTGCCTCGTGGCAGGTACGACAAGCCCTTTGCTCTCTTATTTTTGTAGGAGCGAAAAGGCTGCGGTTGAAAGGTCGGTGCCTTTCTCTGTTGGGGAGTGACTTGAGGTAAAAAAGTGGATTTCCCGGCAGTAGCCGTGGCCACCAAGTCTGATAGACCAACTCCAAATAACTCCTCCCCTTTATACGGCAAAACCTCCATGTGACGTTTTGAATCCGCATCGCCTGTCCACTGTCGTGTCCATAAGGCTCTTCTGGCTGAAATGGACATAGCACTCATCCGAGATGCCAGTGTGCAAATATCCCTCTGTGCATCACGCATATAGATAAATGCATCCTTTATTTGTTCTAACGACAGTAAAACATTGTCCCTATCTAGGGTATCAATATTTTCAATCAGGGATTCTGACCAAACTACTCCAGCACTGCACATCCAGGCAGTTGCTATAGCTGGTCGTAGTATAACACCTGCATGTGTGTATATATTCTTTTGAATAACTTCCATCTTTCTATCTGATGGATCCTTAAGTGCGACCGTCTCAGGAGAGGGTAACGCCACTTGTTTGGATAAGCGTGTGAGCGCCTTGTCCACCTTAGGGGGTGTTTCCCAGCGCGCCCTAACCTCTGGCGGGAAAGGGTATAATGCCAATAACTTTTTTGAAATTATCAACTTTTTATCAGGAGCAACCCACGCTTCATCACACACGTCATTTAATTCTTCTGATTCAGGAAAAACTGTTTGTAGTTTTTTCACACCATACATAATACCCTGTTTTACGGTATCTGTAGTATCAGCTAAATGTAACGTCTCCTTCATTGCCAAAATCATATAACGTGTGGCCCTACTGGAAAATACGTTTGAATTTCTACCGTCGTCACTGGAATCAGTGCCCGTGTCTGGGTCTGTGTCGACCGACTGAGGCAAAGGGCGTTTTACAGCCCCTGACGGTGTTTGAGGCGCCTGGACAGGCATTAATTGATTGTCCGGCCGCCTCATGTCCTCAACTGACTGTTTAAGGGAAGATAAACCATCACGTAATTCCACAAATAAAGGCATCCATTCTGGTGTCGACCCCCTGGGGGGTGACATCTGCATATTTGGCAATTGCTCCGCCTCCACACCAATATCGTCCTCATACATGTCGACACCACGTACCGACACACACCGCAAACTCACAGGGAATGCTCTAATGAAGACAGGACCCACTAGCCCTTTTGGGGAGACAGAGGGAGAGTCTGCCAGCACACACCACAAAGCGCTATATATACAAGGGATATCCTTATATTAAGTGCTCCCTTATAGCTGCTTTAATATATATATATATAGCCATTAATGTGCCCCCCCTCTCTGTTTTACCCTGTTTCTGTAGTGCAGTGCAGGGGAGAGACCTGGGAGCCGTTCTGACCAGCGGAGCTGTGACAGAAAATGGCGCCGTGTGCTGAGGAGATAGGCCCCGCCCCTTTTTCGGCGGGTTCTTCTCCCGCTATTTTTCCAGTCAGGCAGGGGTTAAATATCTCCATATAGCCCCTATGGGCTATATGTGAGGTATTTTTAGCCTTGTATAAGGTTTATATTTGCCTCTCAGAGCGCCCCCCCCCAGCGCTCTGCACCCTCAGTGACTGCCCAGTGAAGTGTGCTGAGAGGAAAATGGCGCACAGCTGCAGTGCTGTGCGCTACCTTATGAAGACTGAGGAGTCTTCAGCCGCCGGTTTCCGGACCTCTTCACGCTTCAGCATCTGCAAGGGGGTCGGCGGCGCGGCTCCGGGACCGGACTCCACGGCTGGGCCTGTGTTCGATCCCTCTGGAGCTAATGGTGTCCAGTAGCCAAGCAGCAAATCCACTCTGCATGCAGGTGAGTTTACTACTTTCCCCCTAAGTCCCACGTTGCAGTGATCCTGTTGCCAGCAGGACTCACTGTAAAGAAAAAAACCTAAACTAAACTTTCTCTAAGCAGCTCTTTAGGAGAGCCACCTAGATTGCACCCTTCTCGTTCGGGCACAAAATCTAACTGGAGTCTGGAGGAGGGTCATAGGGGGAGGAGCCAGTGCACACCACCTGACCTAGTAAAGCTTTACTTTTTTGTGCCCTGTCTCCTGCGGAGCCGCTATTCCCCATGGTCCTTTCAGGAACCCCAGCATCCACTTAGGACGATAGAGAAAGGTAAATGTTTCTTTGCCCTATATTTACCTCCTTATACAATAATGCTCCATAAACTAAAGATATTTATTCCCCCCACACACAATAAAACATGAAATAACATATCAAGACCACTTGTTTAGCTTAGGAAATAGGACAGAAAAGGTTTGTTACAGTAATATTTTTTTTATTAAGATTTTACTCACCGGTAAATCTATTTCTCGTAGTCCGTAGTGGATGCTGGGGACTCCGTAAGGACCATGGGGATAGCGGCTCCGCAGGAGACTGGGCACAGCTAAGAAAGATTTAGGACTACCTGGTGTGCACTGGCTCCTCCCACTATGACCCTCCTCCAGACTTCAGTAAGGATACTGTGCCCGGAAGAGCTGACACAATAAGGAAGGACTTTGAATCCCGGGTAAGACTCATACCAGCCACACCAATCACACCGTATAACTCGTGATAATATACCCAGTTAACAGTATGAAGACAACAGAGCCTCTCAAAAGATGGCTCAACAATAACCCTTGTAGTTAACAATAACTATATACAAGTATTGCAGACAGTCCGCACTTGGGACGGGCGCCCAGCATCCACTACGGACTACGAGAAATAGATTTACCGGTGAGTAAAATCTTATTTTCTCTGACGTCCTAGTGGATGCTGGGGACTCCGTAAGGACCATGGGGATTATACCAAAGCTCCCAAACGGGCGGGAGAGTGCGGATGACTCTGCAGCACCAAATGAGAGAACTCAAGGTCCTCCTCAGCCAGGGTATCAAATTTGTAGAATTTTGCAAACGTGTTTGCCCCTGACCAAGTAGCAGCTCGGCAAAGTTGTAAAGCCGAGACCCCTCGGGCAGCCGCCCAAGAAGAGCCCACTTTCCTCGTGGAATGGGCTTTTACAGATTTAGGCTGCGGCAGGCCAGCCACAGAATGCGCAAGCTGAATTGTGCTACAAATCCAGCGAGCAATAGTCTGCTTTGAAGCAGGAGCACCCGTCTTGTTTGGTGCATACAGGATAAATAGCGAGTCAATCTTCCTGACTCCAGCCGTCCTGGAAACATAAATTTTCAAGGCCCTGACTACGTCCAGTAACTTGGAGTCCTCCAAGTCCCTAGTAGCCGCAGGCACCACGATAGGTTGGTTCAAGTGAAAAGCTGATACCACCTTAGGAAGAAACTGGGGACGAGTCCTCAATTCTGCCCTATCCATATGGAAAATGAAATAGGGGCTTTTACATGACAAAGCCGCCAATTCTGACACACGCCTTGCCGAAGCCAAGGCCAAAAGCATGACCACTTTCCACGTGAGATATTTTAAATCCACGGTTTTGAGTGGCTCAAACCAATGTAACTTTAGGAAACCCAACACCACGTTGAAGTCCCACGGTGCCACTGGAGGCACAAAAGGAGGCTGAATATGCAGCACTCCCTTGACAAATGTCTGAACTTCAGGCAGTGAAGCCAGTTCTTTTTGGAAGAAAAATCGACAGAGCCGAAATCTGGACCTTAATGGAACCCAGTTTTAGGCCCATAGTCACCCCTGACTGTAGAAAGTGCAGAAATCGACCTAGCTGGAATTCCTCCGTTGGGGCCTTCCTGGCCTCACACCACGCAACATATTTTCGCCATATGCGGTGATAATGTTGTACGGTTACATCTTTTCTAGCTTTAATAAGCGTAGGAATGACTTCCTCCGGAATACCCTTTTCTTTTAGGATCCGGTGTTCAACCGCCATGCCGTCAAACGCAGCCGCGGTAAGTCTTGGAACAGACAGGGCCCCTGCAGCAGCAGGTCCTGTCTGAGCGGCAGAGGCCATGGGTCCTCTGAGATTAATTCTTGAAGTTCCGGGTACCAAGACCTTCTTGGCCAATCTGGAACAATGAGAATAGTTCTTACTCCTCTTTTCTTTTTTATCCTCAGTACCTTGGGTATGAGAGGAAGAGGAGGGAACACATAAACCGACCGGTACACCCACGGTGTCACTAGAGCGTCCACAGCTATCGCCTGAGGGTCTCTTGACCTGGCACAATATTTTCCTAGCTTTTTGTTTAAGCGGGACGCCATCATGTCCACCTGTGGCTTTTCCCAACGGTTTACAATCAGTTGGAAGACTTCTGGATGAAGTCCCCACTCTCCCGGGTGGAGGTCGTACCTGCTGAGGAAGTCTGCTTCCCAGTTGTCCACTCCCGGAATGAACACTGCTGACAGTGCTAACACGTGATTTTCCGCCCATCGGAGAATCCTTGTGGCTTCTGCCATCGCCGTCCTGCTTCTTGTGCCGCCCTGTCGATTTACATGGGCGACTGCCGTGATGTTGTCTGACTGGATCAGAACCGGCTGGTTTTGAAGCAGGGGCTTTGCTTGACTTAGGGCATTGTAAATGGCCCTCAGTTCCAGAACATTTATGTGTAGGGAAGTCTCCTGACTTGACCAAAGTCCTTGGAAGTTTCTTCCCCGTGTGACTGCACCCCAGCCCCGAAGGCTGGCATCCGTGGTCACCAGGACCCAGTCCTGTATGCCGAATCTGCGGCCCTCTCTGAGATGAGCACTCTGCAGCCACCACAGCAGAGACACCCTGGTCCTTGGAGACAGGGTTATCAACCGATGCATTTGAAGATGCGATCCGGACCATTGGTCCAACAGGTCCCACTGAAAGGTTCTGGCATGGAACCTGCCGAATGGAATCGCTTCGTAGGAAGCTACCATCTTTCCCAGGACTCGCGTGCAATGATGCACCGACACCTGTTTTGGTTTCAGGAGGCCTCTCACTAGAGACGACAGCTCCTTGGCTTTCTCCTCTGGGAGAAACACTTTTTTCTGGACTGTGTCCAGAATCATCTCCAGGAACAGTAGACGTGTCGCCGGAACCAGCTGAGACTTTGGAATATTCAGAATCCAACCGTGCTGGTGTAGCACCTCCTGAGATAATGCTACGCCGACCAACAACTGCTCTCTGGACCTCGCCCTTATCAGGAGATCGTCCAAGTATGGGATAATTAAAACTCCCTTTTTCCGAAGGAGTATCATCATTTCGGCCATTACCTTGGTAAATACCCTTGGTGCCGTGGACAGGCCGAACGGCAACGTCTGGAATTGGTAATGACAATCCTGTACCACAAATCTGAGGTACTCCTGGGGAGGATGGTAAATGGGGACATGCAGGTAAGCATCCTTGATGTCCAGAGATACCATGTAATCTCCCTCTTCCAGGCTTGCAATAACCGCCCTGAGCGATTCCATCTTGAACTTGAATTTTCTTAAATATGTGTTCAAGGATTTCAAATTTAAAATGGGTCTCACCGAACCGTCCGGTTTCGGTACCACAAACATTGTGGAATAGTAACCCCGTCCTTGTTGAAGTAGGGGCACCTTGACTATCACCTGCTGGGAATACAGCTTGTGAATTGCCTCTAACACAGCCTCCCTTTCTGAAGGAGTCGTTGGTAAGGCAGATTTGAGGAAACGGCAGGGGGGGGGGGGGGATGTCTCGAATTCCAGCCTGTACCCCTGAGATACCACTTGAAGGATCCAGGGATCTACCTGTGAGCGAGCCCACTGATTGCTGAAGTTTTTGAGACGGCCCCCCACCGTACCTGGCTCCGCCTGCTGAGCCCCAGCGTCATGCGGCGGACTTAGCAGAAGAAGCGGGGGAGGACTTTTGTTCCTGGGAAGTGGCTGTATGCTGCAGCTTTTTTCCCCTACCTCTGCCTCTGGGCAGAAAGGACGCGCCTCTACCCCGTCTGCTCTTTTGGGAGCGAAAGGACTGCACCTGATAATACGGTGCTCTCTTTGGTTGTGAGGGGACATGTGGCAAAAATGCTGACTTCCCAGCTGTTGCTGTGGACACTAAGTCTGAAAGACCATACCCGAACAACTCCTCACCCTTATAAGGCAAAACTTCCATGTGCCTTTTAGAATCTGCATCACCTGTCCACTGCCGGGTCCATAACCCTCTCCTGGCACAAATGGACAGTGCACTTATTTTTGATGCCAGCCGGCAAATATCCCTCTGTGCATCTCTTATGTAAAAGACAGCGTCTTTAATATGCTCTACGTTTAGCAATATAGTGTCCCTGTCTAGGGTGTTAATGTTTTCTGACAGGGAGTCTGACCATGCAGCTGCAGCACTGCACATCCATGCTGAGGCAATAGCTGGTCTCAGTATAATACCAGTGTATGTATATATAGCTTTCTGGAGAGCCTCCTGCTTTCTGTCAGCAGGTTCCTTTAGGGCGGCCGTATCCTGGGACGGCAGTGCCACCTTTTTTGATAAGCGCGTAAGTGCTTTATCCACCCTAGGGGGTGTTTCCCAACGTGACCTATCCTCTGGCGGGAAAGGGTACGCCATTAGTAATTTTTTTGAAATTACCAATTTTTTTATCGGGGGAAGCCCACGCAAGTTCACACACTTCATTCAATTCTTCAGAAGGGGCAAAAACTACTGGTGGTTTTTTCTCCCCAAACATAATACCCTTTTTTGTGGTACCTGGGGTCACCTCAGAAATGTGTAAAACATTTTTCATTGCCTCAATCATATAACGAGTGGCCCTATTGGACATTACATTAGTCTCTTCGTCGTCGACACTGGTATCAGTATCCGTGTCGACATCTGTGTCTGCCATCTGAGGTAGCGGGCATTTTAGAGCCCCTGATGACTTTTGAGACGTCTGGGCAGGCACGGGCTGAGAAGCCGGCTGCCCCGCATTTGGCATGTCGTCAAATTTTTTATGTAAGGAGTCGACACTTTCGCGTAATTCCTTCCACAAGTCCATCCACTCCGGTGTCTGCCCCGCAGGGGGTGACAACACATTTATAGGCATCTGCTCCTCCTCCACATAAGTCTCCTCATCAAACATGTCGACACAGCCGTACCGACACACCGCACACACACACAGGGAATGCTCTGACAGAAGACAGGACCCCACAAAGCCCTTTGGGGAGACAGAGAGAGAGTATGCCAGCACACACCAGAGCGCTATATAAATCAGGGATTAACTAAATTATATCCCCTTATAGCTGCTATGTGTATATTGCGCCTAAATTTAGTGCCCCCCCTCTCTTTTTTACCCTTTTCTGTAGTGTAGACTGCAGGGGAGAGCCAGGGAGCTTCCTTCCAGCGGAGCTGTGAGGGAGAAATGGCGCCAGTGTGCTGAGGGAGATAGCTCCGCCCCTTTTTCGGCTAACTTTTATCCCGCTTTTTTATGGATTCTGGCGCTGGGGCTATATATTGTGATATATTTGCCAGCCAAGGTGTATTTATTGCTTCTCAGGGCCCCCCCCCCCCAGCGCCCTGCACCCTCAGTGACCGGAGTGTGAAGTGTGTATGAGGAGCAATGGCGCATAGCTGCAGTGCTGTGCGCTACCTTGGTGAAGACTAATGTCTTCTGCCGCCGATTTTCCGGATTCTTCTTGCTTCTGGCTCTGTAAGGGGGCCTGCGGCGCGGCTCCGGGACCGAACACCAATGGCCGGTTCCATGCGGTCGATCCCTCTGGAGCTAATGGTGTCCAGTAGCCTAAGAAGCCCAAGCTACCACCAGTTAGGTAGGTTCGCTTCTTCTCCCCTTAGTCCCTCACTGCAGTGAGTCTGTTGCCAGCAGATCTCACTGTAAAATAAAAAATATACTTTCTCTCTAGGAGCTCAGGAGAGCCCCTAGTGTGCATCCAGCTCAGCCGGGCACAGGATTCTAACTGAAGTCTGGAGGAGGGTCATAGTGGGAGGAGCCAGTGCACACTAGGTAGTCCTAAATCTTTCTTATCTGTGCCCAGTCTCCTGCGGAGCCGCTATCCCCATGGTCCTTACGGAGTCCCCAGCATCCACTAGGACGTCAGAGAAAGAAAAAAATTCAACTGGTAAAACATTGATGTGGACAATGGGGTGTATGGCAGAGAAAGAAATATATCAGCCCTCATGCACTATAATATACATAAAGTATTCAGATATTATGCACAACAAAAATATTACATCTAAAAGGCGTCTACAAACAACACTTTCTCTTCTCAACACAACTGCTGCTAATGGAATTCACATCTTAAGAGGACCTGAGTGATCAGGGGATTATGTACATCAAATGGATATTGCAGGGTACCTGGTACCTTTACAAACACCAATATCACTAGCTCTGTATTAGACAATTCCTTAAATAGGCAGCAAGCACTGATAGTGGGACACAAGCTCTGATGTGTAGCCAGTATAACATGCAGCAACACACACAGTGAAGTTATTTGTCACCATAGACCGGGCTGAATGAACAGTAAATATGGTTAGCTCACCTAGTTGTTTGCATGTGACTTCCGAGCAATGCTTTCCCAAATCTGGCAACTCCATCCTACAATGGAAGTCTCTTGGAATGTTAAATATCCTTAAGGGGAAAAATAATACATAGACATTAGTACTATGTACATACAATATACATTATTACTGCACACATACAATAGAGAAAGAAGGGGAGAATGCTATTATTAACAGTTACTAATATAGCACCACCATATTCTGTTGTGTTTTACAATTGGAAACAAACAGTAATACTACAAGACTGGGTAATGACAGACAGACACGGAGGTAGGAGGGCCCTGCTCGCACTCTATAGAATAACAGCGCAGCACATTTACACAGGCGTCATTGAAGATTCTCAAAAAAAATATCAGAAATTTGCTTTTGCAACAAGCGTCGCTATTCCTACATGAGCCGCTGCTACAGCGTCCTATCTACTAGCCAGTGATTAGCGGTAACCAAGCATAGAATATGCTGCCAGGTGCAGGGCAGCTTGGTACATATCTACTCAGTGTTAGTAAGCAGCTCTCTGTAATTTAAATCAAATTACATGTTGAGTATCCCATATCCAAATATTCCGAAATACGGAATTTTTGGAGTGAGACTGAGATAGTGAAACCTTTGTTTTCTGATGTCTCAATGTACACAAACTTTGTTTACTGCACACAGTTATTAAAAATATTGTATTAAATGACCTTCAGGCTGTGTGTATAAGGTGTATATGAAACCTAAATAAATTGTGAGAATGTACACAAACTTTTGTTAATGAACAAAATTATTAAAAATATTGTCTAAAATTACCTTCATGCTGTGTGTAGAAGGTGTATATGAAACATAAATGCATTCTGTGCTTAGACTTAGGTCCCATCGCCATGATCTCTCATTATGGTATGCAATTATTCCAAAATACGGAAAAATCCGATATCCAAAATACTTCTGGTCCCAAGCATTTTGGATATGGGATACTCAACCTGTATAAATTTGTTCTAAATGAATATGAATGAGGTTCTACCGATCATAGGTTTTAGTGATCACCTGCTTTGTACATACTGTGTAGTGGAGGCAGACGTGCTGTTTTGGAACTGCAAGCACCAGCATATCAGGGTGACTGCCAGGGCATGCTGGACCTTGTAGTTCCAAGGCTCAGTTGGTACCGATGGTGTGACGGGAGTTGTGAAGTAGCAGAGTAGCCTATGTCACCCACATACAGCGCTCTCACCTTGTGCTTGTCCTGCTGCTGCTCCCCCGGTCCCTGGCCCCGGCCTCCACCCGGCGTTATATATCCGTCCCTCCTCATGCTGACTCACGGGTCTAAGTTGCCGAGTCATCCTCCGTCACCGTGTCCTCCTGCCCCGAGCCGAGAACGTTCCAGGCCGGTCTCCCCGTGCAGTGCGCTGTCATCCTTCGGCGCCGCTTGATGACATCACGGTTTTGCTGATAAACACGGAAGTGTTACCATGGTGACACACGGGGAGGGGGAGTGTGATAAGCAGCAGTACCACTTGAAGCTAGCATCTACCGTTGCAGCAGTAGCAGCAGGTAGTGCGTGGGGGTGCTGCTGGTGCTGCTGGTGTCTTTATTGTAAATATGTGTTATACATACTGCACAAATATGTGACGTATAGATCCATCCTACTGTCACATCCCAGGGGCGGAACTCTGGGAGGCAGTGGAGTCGGCTGCCGCCGGGCTCCTGGCCTCAAGGGGGCGCATCTCCTCCACTGTCCCCAGTGCCGCTCACCGCGCTGCTGCTGCTGTCTGTGAGGGGAGGGGATCGCAGCGTGCGCCTCCCCTGCCCCTCACTCTCCGGCGGCGGCGCGCTTCAATTCAGCGCCGGTTCATGAGCCAATCAGAGCTCGCGGACCGGCAGCTAAGGCTGCCGGTCCACGAGCTTTGATTGGCTCATGGACCGGTGCATAATTGAAGAGGGACACAGCCGCCGGAGAGTGAGGGGCAGGAGAGGCGCACGCTGCACTCTCCTCCCCTCACAGACAGCAGCAGCAGCGCGGTGAGCAGCACAAGGGATGGGGGGGAGGGTCATCTATATGTGGCACTGGGGGCATTGCTGGCACTGTGGGGACCTGTATACCTGGCACTGGGGGTCATATCTGGCACTGTGGGGACACTGGCATTGGGGGCATAGCTGGCACTGTGGGGACCTGTATACCTGGCACTGGGGGTCATATCTGGCACTGTGGGGACACTGGCATTGGGGGCATAGCTGACACTGTGGGGACCTGTATACCTGGCACTGGGGGTCATATCTGGCACTGTGGGGACACTGGCATTGGGGGCATAGCTGGCACTGTGGGGACCTGTATACCTGGCACTGGGGGTCATATCTGGCACTGTGGGGACACTGGCATTGGGGGCATAGCTGGCACTGTGGGGACCTGTATACCTGGCACTGGGGGTCATATCTGGCACTGTGGGGACACTGGCATTGGGGGCATAGCTGGCACTGTGGGGACCTGTATACCTGGCACTGGGGGTCATATCTGGCACTGTGGGGACACTGGCATTGGGGGCATAGCTGGCACTGTGGGGACCTGTATACCTGGCACTGGGGGTCATATCTGGCACTGTGGGGACACTGGCATTGGGGGCATAGCTGGCACTGTGGGGACCTGTATACCTGGCACTGGGGGTCATATCTGGCACTGTGGGGACACTGGCATTGGGGGCATAGCTGACACTGTGGGGACCTGTATACCTTGCACTGGGGGTCATATCTGGCACTGTGGGGACACTGGCATTGGGGGCATAGCTGGCACTGTGGGGACCTGTATACTTGGCACTGGGGATCATATCTGGCACTGTGGGGACACTGGCATTGGGGGCATAGCTGGCACTGTGGGGACATATATATCTGGCACTGGGGTCATATCTGGCACGGTGGGGACACTGGCAATAGGGGCATAGCTTGCACTGTGGGGACATATATATCTGGCACAGGGGGGCATATCTGACACTGGGAACACTGACATTGGGGGCAGAGCTGGCACTGGGGGGACACGTATATCTGGCACTGGGGGCAAAGCTGGCACTGTGTGGGGACATGTATATCTGGCACTGGGGCATATCTGGCACTGTGGGGACACTGGCATTAGGGGCATAGCTTGCACTGTGGGGACATATATATCTGGCACTGGGGCAGAGCTGGCACTGTGTGGGGACATGTATATCTGGCACTGGGGGGCATATATGGCACTGTGGGGACACTGCATTGGGGGCATAGCTGGCACTTTGGGGACATATATATCTGGTACTAGGGGCATAGCTGGCACCGGAGGCATATCTGGCACAGGAGCATAGCTGGCACTGGGGGGACACGTATATCTGACACTGGGTGCAGAGCTGGCACTATGTGGAGACGTATATCTGGCACTGTGGGGACACTGCATTGGGGGCATAGCTGGCACTTTGGGGACATATATATCTGGCACTAGGGGCATAGCTGGCACTTTTGGGACACTGGCATTGGGGGCATATCTGGCACTGGGGGGACAAGTATATCTGGCACTGGGGGTCATGTGTATCTGGCACTGTGAGGCATATATGTATCTGGCACTGTGGGGACATATGTTTCTGGCAGTGTGGAGGCACCCATTTTTTGACATTTTTATATGTATGTGGCACTGTACAGGGGCATTATAGGTGGTCTTCAGTTGCCAACTGTCGGGATCCCGGCGCACAGTATACCGTCGCCGGAATCCCGACAGCCGGCATACCGACAGTTTTTCTCCCTCGTGGGGGTCCACGACCCCCCCTGGAGGGAGAATAAATAGCGTGGCGCGCGTAGCGAGCCCGCAAGGGGCTCATTTGCGCTCACCACGCTGTCGTTATGCCGGCGATATGTAGGGGGGGCACCAACATTTATCATGCCTCCGGGCGACTGGGGCGAACTTACGCCACTGTCACATCCTGTACCCATTATTATGTCATATCCTCCCAACTGTACCTTTTTGGCAGGTACAGTACTTTTTTATGGTCTGTACCTGCCTAAAAGGGCTTTGTACTGATTTTTGACTCTGCAAATTAACGTTGAAAGTATAGGGCCCCTTTCCTAATTTGTACCGGTTTTCATGTGTAAAATGTTGGAGGGTATGCTATGTCTGACCCTCTCCCCACTCATGTTTAGGTATTCTCCTTCCATTCAGATTTGCACCTATGTATAGATCTCAGTGTGTCCTTTTTACTGAGTTCCAGTCTACTTGATTGATGCCAGTGATGGGTAGCCTTGAACAAGATCCCCACACGGCACACGCTATACATAAAAATAATAGAAGAAACAACTGTGTGTGATAACATATAGGCAGTCATTTTAAACAACAAAGCAGAAAGTACCTGGCTGGTAGCAATAGGTGAGGGCTCGGGTTGGCCACATGCGGTACTAGTAGGGCTGTCTATTGGCCATTGTCAATCTACACTTTACTATTTTACATATTTTGTCTCCTCCCCCCAACACAAACACACACAATTTACATTTTCTCTACAGCCCTTTCTAACATACCATTCTCTCTATATTTACCTTAACTTGCCCACTCCCACTTGCCCCTATCCTTCCCTCACTTTCCTTGCCCATACAAGTATCTTACCTTTAGAAAAGTGTTTTGCACTGCACTGAACACTGATGCCATCTTCCGGTGGAGGTTGCAGTAGGGAGGGAGATGAGGTGAGAATGGACCAGAGTTTTTGTTGCAGCAAACATGAATAAAGTTGTAAGGATCTGATGGGCTCCTGTGGCCCCTGAAGGGGTGCATCGGGGACCCTTCTATAGATGGAGTGTGGTGTGACTGTGTGCAGGGGGAGCTGTAGGCCCTAGATGCAGTCTGGGCCCCGTAGCAGCTGCATCCCCTGCACCCATGGTAGTTACCCCACTACCACCAAACCTTTTACTCTGTATAAGATCACTCCTAAAATATTCCTCCTGGTATTGACCATTTAAAGAGTTTCTCTTTGGATATCCCTCACAGAAGTAGATATGAAAACAAGACCAAACCAGAAAACAACTCTTATAGTATAGTAGGTTCGGTATCACATCGGTTTATGAAATGTCCCTTTTTCCTTATATCCTATGGGTATGTGTAGATTACCTGTAGTTGTTCACCCTGTGATGGACGGATCAATATAAGTGCTCACAGGTATGCTTACTTCTGCCGGAATGGTATATGCTCAAAAAGGTTTCTTTATAAGTCGTCTTACTTCCCTTAACTTCACACCACATGAAACATAGATAACGCTGCTTACATGTATGCTAACATATAAATAGTGTTAGATCCTCATATAATGGTTTCTTTGACCTCTTAGTACCACACACCAGTAAATACTCCGTTGTTTTTCCAAAACAACATACAGATTTTTTTTCAAAACGGTCAAGGTACATTTCTCTATCGTCCTAAGTGGATGCTGGGGTTCCTGAAAGGACCATGGGGAATAGCGGCTCCGCAGGAGACAGGGCACAAAAGTAAAGCTTTTACAGGTCAGGTGGTGTGTACTGGCTCCTCCCCCCATGACCCTCCTCCAGACTCCAGTTAGATTTTTGTGCCCGGCCGAGAAGGGTGCAATTCTAGGTGGCTCTCATAAAGAGCTGCTTAGAGAGTTTAGCTTAGGTTTTTTATTTTACAGTGATTCCTGCTGGCAACAGGATCACTGCAACGAGGGACAGAGGGGAGAAGAAGTGAACTCACCTGCGTGCAGGATGGATTGGCTTCTTGGCTACTGGACATGAAGCTCCAGAGGGACGATCACAGGTACAGCCTGGATGGTCACCGGAGCCACGCCGCCGGCCCCCTCACAGATGCTGAAGCAAGAAGAGGTCCAGAATCGGCGGCTGAAGACTCCTGCAGTCTTCTTAAGGTAGCGCACAGCACTGCAGCTGTGCGCCATTTTCCTCTCAGCACACTTCACACGGCAGTCACTGAGGGTGCAGGGCGCTGGGGGGGGGCGCCCTGGGAGGCAAATGAAAACCTTTAAAAAGGCTAAAAATACCTCACATATAGCCCCAGAGGCTATATGGAGATATTTACCCCTGCCTAAATGTACTAAATAGCGGGAGACGAGCCCGCCGAAAAAGGGGCGGGGCCTATCTCCTCAGCACACGGCGCCATTTTCTGTCACAGCTCCGCTGGTCAGGAAGGCTCCCAGGTCTCTCCCCTGCACTGCACTACAGAAACAGGGTATAACAGAGAGGGGGGGCAAAATAAATGGCAATATATTAATATAAAAGCAGCTATAAGGGAGCACTTAATCATAAGGCTATCCCTGTCATATATAGCGCTTTTTGGTGTGTGCTGGCAGACTCTCCCTCTGTCTCCCCAAAGGGCTAGTGGGTCCTGTCTTCGTATAGAGCATTCCCTGTGTGTCTGCTGTGTGTCGGTACGTGTGTGTCGACATGTATGAGGACGTTATTGGTGTGGAGGCGGAGCAATTGCCAAATATGAGGATGTCACCTCCTAGGGGGTCGACACCAGAATGGATGCCTTTATTTGTGGAATTACGGGATAGCGTCAACTCGCTTAAGCAGTCGTTTGCCGACATGAGGCGGCCGGACACTCAATTAGTGCCTGTCCAGGCGCCTCAAACACCGTCAGGGGCTGTAAAACGCCCCTTGCCTCAGTCGGTCGACACAGACCCAGACACAGGCACTGATTCCGGTGGTGAAGGTGACGAATCAACCGTATTGTCCAGTAGGGCCACACGTTATATGATTTTGGCAATAAAGGAGATGTTACATTTAGCTGATACTACAGGTACCACTAAACAGGGTATTATGTGGGGTGTGAAAAAACTACCAGTAGTTTTTACCGAATCAGAAGAATTAAATGACGTGTGTGATGAAGCGTGGGGTGCCCAGATAAAAAACTGCTAATTTCAAAGAAGTTATTGGCTTTATACCCTTTCCCGCCAGAGGTTAGGGAGCGCTGGGAAACACCTCCTAGGGTGGACAAAGCGCTAACACGCTTATCAAAACAAGTGGCGTTACCCTCTCCTGAGACGGCCGCACTTAAAGATCCATCAGATAGGAGGATGGAAAATATCCAAAAAGGTATATACACACATGCAGGTGTTATACTACGACCAGCTATTGCGACTGCCTGGATGTGCAGTGCTGGGGTAGTTTGGTCAGAGTCCCTGATCGAAAATATTGATACCCTGGACAGGGACAATATTTTACTGTCGTTAGAACAAATAAAGGATGCATTTCTTTATATGCGTGATGCACAGAGAGATATCTGCACACTGGCATCACGGGTAAGTGCTATGTCCATTTCGGCCAGAAGAGCTTTATGGACACGACAGTGGACAGGCGATGCGTAGAGGAGTTATTTGGGGTCGGTCTATCGGATTTGGTGGCCACGGCTACGGCCGGGAAATCCACCTTTCTACCTCAAGTCACTCCCCAACAGAAAAAGGGCACCGACCTTTCAACCGCAGCCCTTTCGTTCCTTTAAAAATAAGAGAGCAAAGGGCTATTCATATCTGCCACGAGGCAGAGGACGAGGGAAGAGACAGCAACAGGCAGCTCCTTCCCAGGAACAGAAGCCCTCCCCGGCTTCTACAAAAGCCTCAGCATGACGCTGGGGCTTCGCAAGCGGACTCGGGGGCGGTAGGCGGTCGTCTCAAGAATTACAGCGCGCAGTGGGCTCACTCGCAGGTAAATCCCTGGATCCTGCAGATAATATCTCAGGGGTACAGGTTGAAATTAGAGACAGAGCCACCTCGCCGTTTCCTGAAGTCTGCTTTACCAACGTCCCCCTCAGAAAGGGAGACGGTTTTGGAAGCCATTCACAAGCTGTATTCTCAGCAGGTGATAGTCAAGGTACCTCTTCTACAACAAGGGAAGGGGTATTATTCCACTCTTTTTGTGGTACCGAAGCCGGATGGCTCGGTAAGGCCTATTCTAAATCTGAAGTCCTTGAACCTGTACATAAAGAAGTTCAAGTTCAAGATGGAGTCACTCAGAGCAGTGATAGCGAACCTGGAAGAAGGGGACTTTATGGTATCCTTGGACATCAAGGATGCGTATCTCCACGTTCCAATTACCCCTCACACCAGGGGTACCTCAGGTTCGTTGTACAAAACTGTCACTATCAGTTTCAGACGCTGCCGTTTGGTTTGTCCAAGGCATCTCGGGTCTTTACAAAGGTAATGGCCGAGATAATATTTCTTCTTCGAAGAAAAGGCGTATTAATTATCCCATACTTGGACGATCTCCTAATAAGGGCAAGGTCCAGAGAACAGCTAGAGATGGGTTTAGCACTATCTCAAGAGGTGCTAAAGCAGCACGGATGGATTCTGAATATTCCAAAATCCCAATTAATGCCGACAACTCGTCTGCTGTTCCTGGGGATGATTCTGGACACAGTTCAGAAAAAGGTTTTTCTTCCCGAAGAAAAAGCCAAGGAGTTATCTGACCTGGTCAGGAACCTCCTAAAACCAGGAAAGGTGTCTGTACATCAATGCACAAGAGTCCTGGGAAAAAATGGTAGCTTCTTACGAAGCAATCCCTTTCGGCAGATTCCATGCAAAGGGATCTGTTGGACAAATGGTCAGGGTCGCATCTTCAGATGCACCTGCGGATAACCCTGTCGCCGAGGACAAGGGTATCCCTTCTGTGGTGGTTGCAGGAGGCTCATCTATTGGAGGGCCGCAGATTCGGCATGCAGGATTGGATCCTGGTGACCACGGATGCCAGCCTGAGAGGCTGGGGAGCAGTCACACAGGGAAGAAATTTCCAGGGAGTGTGGTCGAGCCTGAAAAAGTCTCTTCACATAAGCATTCTGGAACTAAGAGCAATCTACAATGCTCTAAGCCAGGCGAAACCTCTGCTTCAAGGAAGACCGGTGTTGATCCAGTCGGACAACATCACGGCAGTCGCCCATGTAAACAGACAGGGCGGCACAAGAAGCAGGAGGGCAATGGCAGAAGCTGCCAGGATCCTTCGCTGGGCGGAGAATCACGTGATAGCACTGTCAGCAGTATTCATCCCGGGCGTGGACAACTGGGAAGCAGACTTCCTCAGCAGACACGACCTTCACCCGGGAGAGTGGGGACTTCATCCAGAAGTTTTCCACATGCTATTAAACCGTTGGGTAAAACCAATGGTGGACATGATGGCGTCTCGCCTCAACAAAACACTGGACAGGTATTGCGCCAGGTCAAGAGATCCGCAGGCAATAGCTGTGGACGCGCTGGTAACACATTGGGTGTACCAGTCGGTATATGTGTTTCCTCCTCTGCCTCTCATACCAAAGGTATTGAGGATTATACGGCAAAGAGGAGTAAGACTAGTGGCTCCAGATTGGCCAAGAAGGACTTGGTACCCGGAGCTTCAAGAGATGGTCACGGACGATCCGTGGCCTCTACTTCTGAGAAGGGACCTGCTTCAGCAGGGTCCTTGTCTTTTTCAAGACTTACCGCGGCTGCGTTTGACGGCATGGCGTTTGAATGCCAGATCCTAAAAGGAAAAGGCATTCCAGAAGAAGTCATTCCTACCTTGATAAAGGCAAGGAAGGAAGTCACCGCGAAGCATTATCGCCGTATTTGGCGAAAATATGTTGCGTGGTGCGAGCAGCGGAGTGCTCCGATGGAGGAATTTCAACTGGGTCGTTTTCCTACATTTCCTGCAATCAGGATTGTCTATGGGTCTCAAATTGGGATCTATTAAGGTTTCAAATTTCGGCCCTATCAATATTCTTCCAAAAAGAATTGGCCTCAGTCCCTGAGGTCCAGATTTTTATCAAAGGAGTACTGCATATACAGCCTCCTGTGGTGCCTAAGGTGGCACCGTGGGATCTAAATGTAGTTTTAGATTTCCTCAAATCCAGTTGGTTTGAACCACTAAAGAATGTGGATTTGAAATATCTCACATGGAAAGTGACTATGTTACTGGCCCTGGCTTCGGCAGGGAGAGTATCTGAACTGGCGGCTTTGTCTTATAAAAGCCCTTATTTAATTTTCCATTCGACATAGGGCAGAGCTGCGGACGCGTCCGCATTTTCTCCCTAAGGTGGTATCAGCGTTTCACCTGAACCAGCCTATTGTAGTGCCTGCGGCTACAGACGACTTGAAGGACTCCAAGTTGTTGGACGTTGTCAGAGCCTTAAAAATATACATTTAAAGGACGGCTGGAGTCAGAAAATCTGACTCGCTGTTTATACTGTATGCACCCAACAAGTTGGGTGCACCTGCTTCTAAGCAGTCGATTGCTCGTTGGATTTGTAACAAAATTCAACTTGTACATTCTGTGGCAGGCCTGCCACAGCCTAAATCTGTTAAGGCCCATTCCGCAAGGAAGGTGGGCTCATCTTGGGCGGCTGCCCGAGGGGTCTCGGCATTACAACTCTGCCGAGCAGCTACGTGGTCAGGGGAGAACACGTTTGTAAATTTTTACAAATTTGATACCCTGGCAAAGGAGGACCTGGAGTTCTCTCATTCGGTGCTGCAGAGTCATCCGCACTCTCCCGCCCGTTTGGGAGCTTTGGTATAATCCCCATGGTCCTTTCAGGAACCCCAGCATCCACTTAGGACGATAGAGAAAATAAGAATTTACTTACCGATAATTCTATTTCTCGGAGTCCGTAGTGGATGCTGGGCGCCCATCCCAAGTGCGGATTATCTGCAATACTTGTACATAGTTATTGTTAACTAATTCGGGTTATTGTTTAGGAAGCCATCTTTCAGAGGCTCCTCTGTTATCATACTGTTAACTGGGTTTAGATCACAAGTTGTACGGTGTGATTGGTGTGGCTGGTATGAGTCTTACCCGGGATTCAAAATCCTCCCTTATTGTGTACGCTCGTCCGGGCACAGTACCTAACTGGAGTCTGGAGGAGGGTCATGGGGGGAGGAGCCAGTACACACCACCTGACCTGTAAAAGCTTTACTTTTGTGCCCTGTCTCCTGCGGAGCCGCTATTCCCCATGGTCCTTTCAGGAACCCCAGCATCCACTACGGACTCCGAGAAATAGAATTATCGGTAAGTAAATTCTTATTATAAATCCCCAACGTTAATAAGTCACCTATAGATTAGTAGCCACATCCATAGCAGGAACACTAGGAATAGATGTAAAATAAAACCCGGGTAAATCTCACCAGTGGATGCCTTCAGATGTGTTGCTAAATAGGGTGATAGTCCATAAAACGTCCTCAGCACTTCATAAACGCGTTTCAACCACTAATGGTCTTTCTCTAACGTCCTAAGTGGATGCTGGGGACTCCGTAAGGACCATGGGGAATAGCGGCTCCGCAGGAGACTGGGCACATCTAAAGAAAGCTTTAGGACTAACTGGTGTGCACTGGCTCCTCCCCCTATGACCCTCCTCCAAGCCTCAGTTAGATTTCTGTGCCCGACGAGAAGGGTGCACACTAGGGGCTCTCCTGAGCTTCTTAGTGAAAGTTTTAGTTTAGGTTTGTTATTTTCAGTGAGACCTGCTGGCAACAGGCTCACTGCATCGAGGGACTAAGGGGAGAAGAAGCGAACTCACCTGCGTGCAGAGTGGATTGGGCTTCTTGGCTACTGGACATTAGCTCCAGAGGGACGATCACAGGCCCAGCCTGGATGGGTCCCGGAGCCGCGCCGCCGGCCCCCTTACAGAGCCAGAAGAGCGAAGAGGTCCGGAAAAATCGGCGGCAGAAGACGTTCCTGTCTTCAATAAGGTAGCGCACAGCACTGCAGCTGTGCGCCATTGCTCTCAGCACACTTCATACTCCGGTCACTGAGGGTGCAGGGCACTGGGGGGGGCGCCCTGAGACGCAATAAAACATGATAAAAATACCTTACATGGCAAAAAATACATCACATATAGCTCCTGGGCTATATGGATGCATTTAACCCCTGCCAGAATATACAGAAAAACGGGAGATAAGGCCGCCGAAAAGGGGGCGGAGCCTATCTCCTCAGCACACTGGCGCCATTTTCCCTCACAGCTCAGTTGGAGGGAAGCTCCCTGGCTCTTCCCTGCAGTCACTACACTACAGAAAGGGTTAAAAAAAAGAGGGGGGCACTAATTAGGCGCAGTATTAAAACATACAGCAGCTATAAGGGGAAAAACACTTATATAAGGTTATCCCTGTATATATATATAGCGCTCTGGTGTGTGCTGGCATACTCTCCCTCTGTCTCCCCAAAGGGCTAGTGGGGTCCTGTCCTCTATCAGAGCATTCCCTGTGTGTGTGCTGTGTGTCGGTACGTTTGTGTCGACATGTATGAGGAGAAAAATGATGTGGAGACGGAGCAGAGTGTCTGTAACAGTGATGTCACCACCTAGGGGGTCGACACCTGAGTGGATGTACTGTTGAAAATTACGTGACAGTGTCAGCTCTGTATAAAAAAACAGTGGTTGACATGAGACAGCCGGCTACTCAGCTTGTGCCTGTCCAGACGTCTCATAGGCCGTCAAGGGCTCTAAAGCGCCCGTTACCTCAGATGGCAGATACAGATGCCGACACGGATACTGACTCCTGTGTCGACGGTGAAGAGACAACCGTGATTTCCAGTAGGGCCACACGTTACATGATTGAGACAATGGAAAATGTTTTATACATTTCTGATAATACGAGTACCACCAAAAAAGGGGTATTATGTTCGGTGAGGGAAAAACTACCTGTAGTTTTCCTGAATCTGAGAAATAAAATGAGGTGTGTGATGATGCGTGGGTTTCCCCCCGATAACAATTGATAATTTCTTAAAAAGTATTGGTGTATACCCTTTCCCGCCAGAGGTTAGGGTGCGTTGGGAAACACCCCCTAGGGGGGATAAGGCGCTCACACGCTTGTAAGAACAAGGGCTCTACCCTCTCATGAGATGGCCGCCCTTAAGGATCCTGCTGATAGAAAGCAGGAGGGTATCCAAAAATGTATTCACACACATACTGGTGTTATACTGCGACCAGCAATCGCCTCAGCCTGGAGGTGCAGTGCTGGGTTGGCATGGTCGGATTCCCTGACTGGAAATATTGATATCCTAGATAAGGATAGTATATTATTGCCTATAGAGCATTTAAAAGATGCATTTCTATATATGCATGATGCACAGCGGAATATTTGCCGACTGGCATCAAGTATAAGTGCGTTGTCCAATTCTACCAGTAAAATGGTCAGGTGATGCGGATTCCAAACGGCATTTGGAAGTATTGCCTTTGAAAAGGGACATTTGGGGTCGGTCTTTTAGACCTGGTGGCCACGGCAACAACTGGGAAATCCACGTTTGTACCCCAGGTCGCCTCTCAAAATAAGACGCCGTATTATCAGGCGCAGTCCTTTGTTGGCAAGCGGACAAAAGGTTCCTCTTTTCTGCTCGTGACAGAGGGAGAGGAAAAAGGCTGAAGAGATTAGCCAGTTCCCAGGAACAGAAACCCTTTCCCGCCTCTGCCAAGCCCTCAGTATGACGCTAGGGCCTTACAAGCTCAGGCACGGTGGGGGCCCGTTCTCAATGAATTTCAGTGCGCAGTGGGCTCACTCGCAAGTAGACCCCTGGATCCTTCAGGTAATATCTCAAGGGTACATATTGGAATTCGAGACGTCTCCCCCTCGCCGTTTCCAAAAGTCGGCTTTACCGACGTCTCCCTCTGACAGGGAGGCAGTTTTGGAAGCCATTCACAAGCTGTATTCCCAGCAGATGATAATCAAGGTACCCCTCCTGCAACAGGGAACGGGGTATTATTCCACACTATTGTGGTACCGAAGCCAGACGGCTCGGTGAGACCGATTCTAAATCTAAATCTAAAATCTTTGAACACTTACATACAGAGGTTCAAATTCAAGATTGAGTCACTCAGAGCAGTGATTGCGAACCTGGAAGAAGGGGACTACATGATGTCTCGGGACATCAAGGATGCTTACCTTCATGTCAAAATTTACCCTTCTCACCAAGGGTACCTCAGGTTATGGTACAGAACTGTCACTATCAGTTCAGACGCTGCCGTAGGAATGGTCCACGGCACCCCGGGTCTTTACCAAGGTAATGGCCGAAATGATATCCCTTCGAAGGAAGGGAATTTTAGTTATCCCTTACTTGGACGATTCCCTGATAAGGGTAAGATCCAGGGAACAGTTGGAAGTCGGTGTAGCACTATCTCAGGTAGTGTTGCGGCAGCACGATTGGATTCTCAATATTCCAAAATCGCAGCTGGTTCCGACGACTTGTCTTCTGTTTCCTAGGGATGTTCCTGGACACAGTCCAGAAAAAAGGTGTTTCTCCCGGAAGAGAAAGCCAGGGAGTTATCCGAGCTAGTCAGGAACCTCCTAAAACCGAACCAAGTCTCAGTGCATCAATGCACAAGGGTTCTGGGTAAAAATGGTGGCTTCCTACGAAGCAATCCCATTCGTTAGATTCCACGCAAGAACTTTCCAGTGGAACCTGTCACGATCCGGGTATCTGGACGCCATTTCTTACCCATCAGATGCCTCCTAAGGCTGGCTCAGCGCTCCAGGACCGGATCCCATCTGTTATCCTAATGTTCACATTCCTGCATCCTCTCCTGTCTCTCTGAGACGCTGTCACAGTAACGCCATATTACATCTGGCATGGCGTCTCCCGCGGCCTCCGCCGCCGTCCCTGAGCTTCTGCATGCAGAGTGTCAGAGTGGCGATTACGTCAGCCGCGGCCTCCGCTGTGTCCGCGTGGTTGGATGTGCACTTGTCAGCCTGGCGTCTCCTGTCTCCAGTGGCCGGCGCCGCCATTACTGTTTTCATTACCACATGGATTACAAACCAAACCTCCCTCCAAGTGTCTGCATGGGCGCAGCCATCTTGGATTCTGTCAGCTGATCATTTCCTCCAATCTGTTGTCAGTATTGTTAATCTGCATAATTGCCTAGCCAATCCCTTCCTTGCTGCAGGTATAAATACACTGTGCCTGAGCAAGGAAGGCGTCAGTGCTTTGGTTGTCAAACCTAGTTCCTGTTTGTCTCTCTCCTGTGATTGTCTTCCAGGTTCCAGCTCCTGTCTCAAGACTTCCACCATAGAGACCCGCACCAGCATTCCACCTGCGGTGTAGCCTGACTCTCCAATCCATTGTGGATTCATCTGTTTCCAGCTACAACATTACCTGCTTCCAGCTCAGCTTCCAGCAGAGTACAGCTTCTCTTAAAGGG
The DNA here is from genome assembly GCF_028390025.1 of Pseudophryne corroboree. NCBI lineage: Eukaryota > Metazoa > Chordata > Amphibia > Anura > Myobatrachidae > Pseudophryne > Pseudophryne corroboree. Next base: position 384,637,754 of record NC_086450.1, read on the forward strand.
CCGGTGTCCTTTCTACACTTTACCACTCTCCACCGGTATTATTATTTCTCCGCTCTCAAGTTCTACATTTCAGTTCATATTTCATCGCTCCCAAGTTCATTTATTATTTAACTGGTTCCAGCCAGTATCCACTCCGTGCTAACAACAGTCTGGTTCCAGCCAGTATCCACAGCAGCCGTTTTATCTTCAGCAACCCAGCTTTTCCTGGAACACCAGCTGGTACAATCCTGGGTTATCTCCATTGCTACAGTCGGGCCTGGTAAGGACTTTCCATCTAGAAGATTATAAGAACTATCTCACACTACCAGTGCCCTGTGGCTCCTGCCATCCTGTAGTACCCAGGAACTGTATTTATTCTTTGCTGACTTTTACGTTTTCTTTTACTGCTGCTGTGTTGCGGAGTTGTCATAAATAAACATCATTGACTTTTATTCCTGGTTGTCGTGGTCACGCCTTCGGGCAATTCTTCTACATGTCTAGGGGTCTGATACAACCTGCCAAGTTCCATTACACCCCAGCCCCTACAACTGAGGCTGCCTCCCGTCAGCTTGGGCCCTCAGTTGTGTCAGTCCCTACAACTGAGGCTGCCTCCCGTCAGCTCAGGCCCTCAGTTGTGACAGTAAGCACTGACCTAATGAATCCAGCCGGAGACCAGGATCAAGCGGCCAGGCCGATGCAAGAACTGGCAGCCCGACTAGAACATCAAGAGGCTGCACAGGGCCACATCATCCGCTGTCTCCAGGATTTCTCTACTCGGCTGGATGGGATTCAGACAACTCTCCGTGGATCAGGCGCGTCTGGTGCGTCAACCACAGTGACTCCAGCTATAACCCCACCCACCTTACCCATTTCTGCTCCACGTCTTCATCTTCCAACGCCAGCAAAATTTGACGGATCTCCAAGATTCTGCAGGGGATTTCTCAACCAGTGTGAGATTCAGTTTGAGCTACAACCAGGCAATTTTCCCAGTGACCGTACAAAAATTGCCTACATTATTTCTCTTCTCAGTGGCTCAGCCCTTGATTGGGCATCACCGTTATGGGAGAGGTCCGACACCCTGCTATCTTCCTACACTGCCTTCGTGTCAACATTCAGGCGCATCTTCGACGAGCCAGGCCGGGTAACCTCAGCTTCATCCGAGATTCTCCGTTTACGCCAGGGGTCACGTACTGTAGGACAATATCTGATACAGTTCCAGATCCTGGCATCCGAACTGGCATGGAACGACGAGGCTCTGTATGCTGCATTCTGGCATGGCTTATCTGAGCGTATTAAAGATGAGTTAGCTACCAGAGACTTACCTTCTAAGTTAGATGAGCTAATCTCACTCTGCACGAAAGTTGATTTACGTTTCAGAGAGAGAGCAACTGAGCGTGGAAGATCATCTGCTCCAAAATCTTCTGCTCCTCCTCCTCGCCAACTGTCACCAACTAAAGATGAGCCCATGCAAATTGGCCGTTCCCGTTTAACTCCTGCTGAGCGCCGAAGACGTCTCTCCGAGTCTCTCTGTCTTTATTGTGCAGCTCCGTCTCACACCATTAATGCCTGTCCCAAACGTCCAGGACTCCAGACCCTAGCTCGCCAAGGAGAGGGCCGGCTAGGAGTAATGATCTCCTCTCCATCTCCTCAAGATTGTAATCTCCCAGTCTCGCTTCAAGTTGCTCAACGTTATCGGAACGTCATTGCCCTCCTGGATTCCGGAGCAGCTGGGAACTTTATTACCGAAGCCTATGTTAAACGGTGGTCCCTACCCACCGAGAGACTTCCTTCGTCCATCTCCTTAACTGCCGTGGATGGCAGCAAGATTTTTGATGCAGTTATTTCTTTAAGGACTCTACCAGTTCGTCTGAGAGTGGGAGTTCTTCATTCCGAACTTATTTCTTTTTTAGTGATTCCAAGAGCCACACATCCTGTGGTCCTGGGCCTTCCATGGCTCCGTCTTCACAATCCTACAATTGATTGGACGACTACACAAATCCTGGCATGGGGTTCCTCCTGTGCTGAGACATGTTTGTTCAAAGTATTGCCTGTCTGTTCTTCCTCCCCCAGGTCGTCTGATGTTCCACCTCCTCCATATCAAGATTTCACGGATGTGTTCAGTAAAGCTTCTGCTGATATCCTTCCTCCTCATAGAGAATGGGACTGCCCGATTGATCTCGTTCCAGGGAAGGTTCCACCTCGAGGCCGAACTTATCCGTTGTCTCTGCCTGAGACGCATTCTATGGGGGAATACATTAAAGAGAACCTAGCAAAGGGGTTCATTCGACCTTCTTCTTCTCCAGCCGGCGCAGGCTTCTTTTTTGTAAAGAAGAAAGATGGTGGTCTGCGGCCGTGCATCGACTACAGAGGTTTGAACGACATTACCATCAAGAACCGCTATCCTTTACCCTTGATTACCGAGCTCTTTGACAGAGTTAGCGGAGCTACCATCTTTACAAAGTTGGACTTGAGAGGTGCATACAATCTCATCCGGATCCGTGAGGGTGACGAGTGGAAGACCGCCTTTAACACCCGTGACGGTCATTATGAGTACCTCGTCATGCCCTTCGGATTGAGCAATGCTCCAGCTGTCTTCCAGCATTTTGTCAATGAGATCTTCAGAGACATTTTATACCGTCATGTCGTGGTCTATCTAGATGATATCCTCATTTTTGCCAACGATTTAGAGGAACATCGTTTTTGGGTAAAGGAGGTTCTGTCCCGTCTCCGTGTCAATCATCTCTATTTCAAATTAGAGAAATGCGTCTTTGAAGTCAAGTCCATTCCGTTTCTAGGGTACATTGTGTCCGGTTCCGGACTAGAGATGGATCCTGAGAAACTACAAGCAATCCAAAATTGGCCGGTACCCTTAACCCTCAAAGGGGTCCAGAGGTTCTTAGGGTTCGCCAACTATTACCGAAAGTTTATACAAGACTTTTCCACCATTGTGGCGCCCATTACTGCTTTCACTAAGAAGGGTGCTAACCCGTCCAAGTGGTCTGAAGAAGCCATGCAAGCATTTCATCTTTTAAAACAACGGTTCATCTCTGCGCCTGTTCTGAAACAGCCTGACATCGACTCTCCTTTCATCTTAGAGGTGGATGCCTCCTCCGTTGGAGTAGGAGCGGTGTTATCTCAGAGGGCTAAAGATGGCCATTTACACCCTTGCAGTTTCTTCTCCCGGAAGTTCTCCCCAGCTGAGCGCAACTATGCCATTGGCGACCAGGAGTTGCTAGCCATCAAGCTCGCTCTAGAAGAGTGGAGGTATCTGTTGGAGGGAGCTTCTCATTCAATCACCATACTTACAGACCACAAGAACCTTTTATATCTGAAAGGCGCACAATGTCTCAACCCTCGTCAGGCCAGATGGGCACTTTTCTTTTCCAGGTTCGACTTTAAACTACAGTTCTGTCCGGGCTCTCAGAATCGCAAGGCCGATGCCCTTTCCCGCTCATGGGAGCAAGAAAATGAGTCAGAGTCTTCAGACAAGCATCCTATTATAAATCCGTTGGCATTCTCCACGGTAGGGATGGACTCTACGCCCCCATCAGGGAAAAGTTTTGTGAAACCGATGCTAAGGAAGAAGCTCATGCATTGGGCCCATGCTTCCCATTTTGCCGGACATACAGGTATCCAAAAAACCCTGGAGTTTATCTCTAGGTCCTATTGGTGGCCAACTCTGAAAAAGGACGTCTTGGAGTTTATTGCATCTTGCCCAAAGTGTGCTCAACATAAGGTATCCCGCCAGTCGCCTGCGGGGCAACTGGTTCCGCTATCTGTTCCCCGTCGACCTTGGACCCATTTGTCGATGGATTTTATTACAGATTTACCCATGTGCAACAAGTTCAATACCATCTGGGTGGTAGTTGACCGGTTCACCAAGATGGCACACTTCATTCCTCTCACCGGTCTTCCGTCAGCTTCCAAGTTGGCTCAAGTATTCATACAAGAGATCTTCCGACTCCACGGTCTTCCTGAAGAAATTATCTCAGATCGAGGAGTTCAATTCACAGCCAAATTCTGGCGAAGTTTATGTCAAGTCCTCCAAGTCAAGCTGAAGTTTTCCACGGCTTACCATCCTCAGACCAATGGTCAAACCGAGAGGGTGAATCAGGACTTGGAGGCCTTCCTCCGCATCTATGTGTCCTCCTCTCAAGATGACTGGGTTCAATTACTTCCCTGGGCCGAGTTCTGTCATAACAACCAGTATCATTCTTCATCTGCTTCAACACCATTCTTCACTAACTTTGGATTCCACCCTAAAGTCCCTGAGTTCCAACCGCTTCCAGCAACTTCTGTTCCCGCAGTGGATATCACCTTGCATCAGTTTGCCAATATCTGGAAGAGCGTACGATCAGCTCTGCTCAAGGCATCGTTCAGGTACAAGAAGTTTGCGGATAAGAAGCGTCGAGCAGTTCCTGCTCTCAAGGTGGGTGACCGGGTATGGTTATCCACGAAGAATTTGAGGTTAAGAGTTCCCAGTATGAAGTTTGCACCTCGCTATATCGGTCCTTTCAAGATTGAACAAGTCATCAATCCTGTTGCTTACAGACTTCAGTTGCCCCCCTTCTTAAAAATACCCAGGACATTCCATGTTTCCCTGTTGAAACCGCTGATCTTGAATCGGTTTCATTCCTCACTTCCTCCAACTCCGAAAGTCCAAACTCAACGAGGCGTTGAGTATGAAGTAGCCAAGATCCTGGACTCACGTCACCGTTACGGTCAACTACAATATCTTATTGACTGGAAGGGTTATGGCCCTGAGGAACGTTCATGGACCAATGCTTCTGATGTCCATGCTCCTGCCTTGGTCCGGAGATTCCATTCCAAGTTTCCTCAAAAGCCAAAGAAGTGTCCTGGGGCCACTCCTAAAGGGGGGGGTGCTGTCACGATCCGGGTATCTGGACGCCATTTCTTACCCATCAAATGCCTCCTAAGGCTGGCTCAGCGCTCCAGGACCGGATCCCATCTGTTATCCTAATGTTCACATTCCTGCATCCTCTCCTGTCTCTCTGAGACGCTGTCACAGTAACGCCATATTACATCTGGCATGGCGTCTCCCGCGGCCTCCGCCGCCGTCCCTGAGCTTCTGCATGCAGAGTGTCAGAGTGGCGATTACGTCAGCCGCGGCCTCCGCTGTGTCCGCGTGGTTGGATGTGCACTTGTCAGCCTGGCGTCTCCTGTCTCCAGTGGCCGGCGCCGCCATTACTGTTTTCATTACCACATGGATTACAAACCAAACCTCCCTCCAAGTGTCTGCATGGGCGCAGCCATCTTGGATTCTGTCAGCTGATCATTTCCTCCAATCTGTTGTCAGTATTGTTAATCTGCATAATTGCCTAGCCAATCCCTTCCTTGCTGCAGGTATAAATACACTGTGCCTGAGCAAGGAAGGCGTCAGTGCTTTGGTTGTCAAACCTAGTTCCTGTTTGTCTCTCTCCTGTGATTGTCTTCCAGGTTCCAGCTCCTGTCTCAAGACTTCCACCATAGAGACCCGCACCAGCATTCCACCTGCGGTGTAGCCTGACTCTCCAATCCATTGTGGATTCATCTGTTTCCAGCTACAACATTACCTGCTTCCAGCTCAGCTTCCAGCAGAGTACAGCTTCTCTTAAAGGGCCGGTGTCCTTTCTACACTTTACCACTCTCCACCGGTATTATTATTTCTCCGCTCTCAAGTTCTACATTTCAGTTCATATTTCATCGCTCCCAAGTTCATTTATTATTTAACTGGTTCCAGCCAGTATCCACTCCGTGCTAACAACAGTCTGGTTCCAGCCAGTATCCACAGCAGCCGTTTTATCTTCAGCAACCCAGCTTTTCCTGGAACACCAGCTGGTACAATCCTGGGTTATCTCCATTGCTACAGTCGGGCCTGGTAAGGACTTTCCATCTAGAAGATTATAAGAACTATCTCACACTACCAGTGCCCTGTGGCTCCTGCCATCCTGTAGTACCCAGGAACTGTATTTATTCTTTGCTGACTTTTACGTTTTCTTTTACTGCTGCTGTGTTGCGGAGTTGTCATAAATAAACATCATTGACTTTTATTCCTGGTTGTCGTGGTCACGCCTTCGGGCAATTCTTCTACATGTCTAGGGGTCTGATACAACCTGCCAAGTTCCATTACACCCCAGCCCCTACAACTGAGGCTGCCTCCCGTCAGCTTGGGCCCTCAGTTGTGTCAGTCCCTACAACTGATGCTGCCTCCCGTCAGCTCAGGCCCTCAGTTGTGACAGAACCTACTAGACAAATGGTCCGGGTCGCATTTTCAGATGCATCAGCGGATAACCCTGTCACCAAGGACAAGGGTATCCATCCTGTGGTGGTTGCAGAGTGCTCATCTTCTAGAGGGCCGCAGATTCGGCATTCAGGACTCGGTCCTGGTGACCACGGATGCCAGCCTGCGAGGCTGGGGAGCAGTCACACAGGGAAGGAATATCCAGGGCTTAGGGTCAAGCCTGGATACATCACTTCACATAAATATCCTGAAGCTAAGGGCCATTTACAATGCTCTAAGCTTAGCAAGACCTCTGCTTCAAGGTCAGCCGGTGTTGATCCAGTCGGACAACATCATGGCAGTCACCCACGTAAACAGACAGGGTGGCACAAGAAGCAGGAGGGCAATGGCAGAAGCTGCAGGGATTCTTCGCTGGGCGGAAAATCATGTGATAGCACTGTCAACAGTATTCATTCCGGGAGTGGACAACTGGGAAGCAGACTTCCTCAGCACGACCTCCACCCGGGAGAGTGGGGACTTCACCCAGAAGTCGTCCACATGTTTAAAAAACTCGACAGGTATTGCGCCAGGTCAAGAGACCCTCAGGCAATAGTTGTAGACGCTCTGGTAACACCGTGGGTGTACCAGTCAGTGTATGTGTTCCCTCCTCTGCCTCTCATACCCAAGGTACTGAGATTGATAAGATGGAGAGGAGAAAGCACTATATTCGTGGCTCCGGATTGGCCAAGAAGGACTTGGTAACCGGAACTTCAAGAGATGCTCACGGAGGATCCGTGGCCTCTACCTCTAAGAAGGGACCTGCTCCAGCAAGGACCCTGTCTGTTCCAAGACTTACCGCGGCTGCGTTTGACGGCATGCCGGTTGAACACCGGATCCTGAAGGAAAAAAGGCATTCCGGATGAAGTCATCCATATCCTGATCTAAAGCCAGGAAGGATGTAACCGCAAAATCATTATCACCGCAATTGGCGAAAATATGTTGCGTAGTGCGAGGCCAGTAAGGCCCGACGGAGGAAATTCAACTGGGTCGATTCCTACATTTCCTGCAAACAGGAGTGTCTATGGGCCTGAAATTGGGGTCCATTAAGGTTCAGATTTCGGCCCTGTCAATTTTCTTCCAAAAAAGAACTAGCTTCAGTCCCTGAAGTTTAGACGTTTGTAAAAGGGGTACTGCATATACAGCCTCCTTTTGTGCCTCCAGTGGCAATTTGGGATCTCAATGTAGTTTGGGTTCCAAAAGTCACATTGGTTTGAACCACTTAAATCTGTGGAGTTAAAATATCTCACATGGAAAGTGGTCATGCTGTTGGCCCTGGCCTGGGCCAGGCGCGTGTCAGAATTGGCGGCTTTATCCTGTAAAAGCCCTTATCTGATTTTCCATTCGGACAGGGCGGAATTGAGGACTCGTCCTCAGTTTCTCCCTAAGGTGGTTCCAGCGTTTTCACCTGAACCAACCTATTGTGGTGCCTGCGGCTACTAGGGACTTGGAGGAATCCAAGTTGCTGGATGTTGTCAGGGCCCTGAAAATATTTCCAGGACGGCTGGAGTCAGGAAATCTGACTCGCTGTTTATCCTGTATGCACCCAACAAGCTGGGTGCTCCTGCTTCTAAGCAAACTATTGCTCGTTGGATTTGTAGTACAATTCGGCTTGCACATTCTGTGGCAGGCCTGCCACAGCTAAAATCTGTAAAAGCCCATTCCACAAGGAAAGTGGGCTCATCTTGGGCGGCTGCCCGAGGGGTCTCGGCTTTACAACTTTGCCGAGCAGCTACTTGGTCAGGGGCAAACACGTTTGCTAAATTCTACAAATTTGATACCCTGGCTGAGGAGGACCTGGAGTTCTCTCATTCGGTGCTGCAGAGTCATCCGCACTCTCCCGCCCGTTTGGGAGCTTTGGTATAATCCTTATGGTCCTTACGGAGTCCCCAGCATCCACTTAGGACGTTAGAGAAAATAAGAATTTACTTACCGATAATTCTATTTCTCTGACGTCCTAGTGGATGCTGGGGACTCCGTCAGGACCATGGGGATTAGCGGCTCCGCAGGAGACAGGGCACAAAAATAAAGCTTTAGGATCAGGTGGTGTGCACTGGCTCCTCCCCCTATGACCCTCCTCCAAGCCTCTGTTAGGTTTTTGTGCCCGTCCGAGCAGGGTGCAATCTAGGTGGCTCTCCTAAAGAGCTGCTTAGAAAAAGTTTTTAGGTTTTTTATTTTACAGTGAGTCCTGCTGGCAACAGGCTCACTGCAACGAGGGACTTAGGGGAGAAGAAGTGAACTCACCTGCGTGCAGGATGGATTGGCTTCTTAGGCTACTGGACACCATTAGCTCCAGAGGGATCGAACACAGGCCCAGCCATGGAGTCCGGTCCCGGAGCCGCGCCGCCGACCCCCTTGCAGATGCCGAAAAGTGAAGAGGTCCAGAAACCGGCGGCAGAAGACTTTTCAGTCTTCATGAGGTAGCGCACAGCACTGCAGCTGTGCGCCATTGTTGTCACACACTTCACACCAGCGGTCACGGAGGGTGCAGGGCGCTGCGGGGGGCGCCCTGGGCAGCAATGAAATACCTATACTGGCTAAAAGATACATCACATATAGCCCCTGGGGCTATATGGATGTATTTAACCCCTGCCAGGTCTCAGAAAAACGGGAGAAGAAGCCCGCCGAAAAGGGGGCGGGGCCTATTCTCCTCAGCACACAGCGCCATTTTCCCTCACAGAAATGCTGGTGGGAAGGCTCCCAGGCTCTCCCCTGCACTGCACTACAGAAACAGGGTTAAAACAGAGAGGGGGGGCACTTATTTGGCGATATGATTATATATATTAAGATGCTATAAGGGAAAAACACTTATATAAAGGTTGTCCCTGTATAATTATAGCGTTTTGGTGTGTGTTGGCAAACTCTCCCTCTGTCTCTCCAAAGGGCTAGTGGGGTCCTGTCCTCTATCAGAGCATTCCCTGTGTGTGTGCTGTGTGTCGGTACGTGTGTGTCGACATGTATGAGGACGATGTTGGTGAGGAGGCGGAGCAATTGCCTGTAATGGTGATGTCACTCTCTAGGGGGTCGACACCGGAATGGATGGCTTATTTAAGGAATTACGTGATAATGTCAACACGCTGCAAGGTCGGTTGACGACATGAGACTGCCGGCAAACCAATTAGTACCTGTCCAGGCGTCTCAAACACCGTCAGGGGCGTTAAAACGTCCTTTTACCTCAGTCGGTCGACACAGACACGGACACTGACTCCAGTGTCGACGGTGAAGAAACAAACGTATTTTCCTTTAGGGCCACACGTTACTTGTTAAGGGCAATGAAGGAGGTGTTACATATTTCTGATACTACAAGTACCACAAAAAAGGGTATTATGTGGAGTGTGAAAAAACTACCTGTAGTTTTTCCTGAATCAGATAAATTAAATGAAGTGTGTGATGATGCGTGGGTTTCCCCCGATAGAAAATTATTGGCGGTATACCCTTTCCCGCCAGAAGTTAGGGCGCGTTGGGAAACACCCCTTAGGGTGGATAAGGCGCTCACACGCTTATCAAAACAAGTGGCGGTACCGTCTCCAGATAGGGCCGCCCTCAAGGAGCCAGCTGATAGGAGGCTGGAAAATATCCTAAAAAGTATATACACACATACTGGTGTTATACTGCGACCAGCGATCGCCTCAGCCTGGATGTGCAGCGCTGGGGTGGCTTGGTCGGATTCCCTGACTGAAAATATTGATACCCTTGACAGGGACAGTATTTTATTGACTATAGAGCATTTAAAGGATGCATTTCTATATATGCGAGATGCACAGAGGGATATTTGCACTCTGGCATCAAGAGTAAGTGCGATGTCCATATCTGCCAGAAGTTGTTTATGGACACGACAGTGGTCAGGTGAGGCAGATTCCAAACGGCACATGGAAGTATTGCCGTATAAAGTTATTTGGGGTCGGTCCATCGGACCTGGTGGCCACGGCAACAGCTGGAAAATCCACTTTTTTTTACCCCAAGTCACATCTCAGCAGAAAAAGACACCGTCTTTTCAGCCTCAGTCCTTTCGTCCCCATAATGGCAAGCAGGCAAAAGGCCAGTCATATCTGCCCAGGGATAGAGGAAAGGGAAGAAGACTGCAACAGGCAGCCCATTCCCAGGAACAAAAGCCCTCCACCGCTTTTGCCAAGTCCTCAGCATGACGCTGGGGCCGTACAAGTGGACTCAGGTGCGGTGGGGGGTCGTCTCAAGAGTTTCAGCGCGCAGTGGGCTCACTCGCAAGTGGACCCCTGGATCCTACAAGTAGTATCCCAGGGGTACAGATTGGAAATTCGAGACGTCTCCCCCTCGCAGGTTCCTGAAGTCTGCTTTACCAACGTCTCCCTCCGACAGGGAGGCAGTATTGGAAACAATTCACAAGCTGTATTCCCAGCAGGTGATAATCAAAGTACCCCTCCTACAACAAGGAAAGGGGTATTATTCCACACTATATTGTGGTACTGAAGCCAGACGGCTCGGTGAGACCTATTCTAAATCTGAAATATTTGAACACTTACATACAAAGGTTCAAATCAAGATGGAGTCACTCAGAGCAGTGATAACGAACCAGGAAGAAGGGGACTATATGGTGTCCCGGGACATCAAGGATGCTTACCTCCATGTCCCAATTTGCCCTTCTCACCAAGGGTACCTCAGGTTCGTGGTACAAAACTGTCACTATCAGTTTCAGACGCTGCCGTTTGGATTGTCCACGGCACCCCGGGTCTTTACCAAGGTAATGGCCGAAATGATGATTCTTCTTCAAAGAAAAGGCGTCTTAATTATCCCTTACTTGGACGATCTCCTGATAAGGGCAAGGTCCAGAGAACAATTGAAGGTCGGAGTAGCACTATCTCAAGTAGTTCTACGACAGCACGGGTGGATTCTAAATATTCCAAAATCGCAGCTGTCTCCAACGACACGTCTGCTGTTCCTAGGGATGATTCTGGACACTGTCCAGAAAAAGGTGTTTCTCCCGGAGGAGAAAGCCAGGGAGTTATCCGAGCTAGTCAGGAACCTCCTAAAACCAGGAAAAGTGTCAGTGCATCATTGCACAAGGGTCCTGGGAAAATTGGTGGCTTCTTACGAAGCGATTCCATTCGGCAGATTTCACGCAAGAACTTTTCAATGGGATCTGCTGGAAAAATGGTCCGGATCGCATCTTCAGATGCATCAGCGGATAACCCTGTCTCCAAGGACAAGGGTGTCTCTTCTGTGGTGGCTGCAGAGTGCTCATCTACTAAAGGGCCACAGATTCGGCATTCAGGACTGGGTCCTGGTGACCACGGATGCCAGCCTGAAAGGCTGGGGAGCAGTCACACAAGGAAAAAATTTCCAGGGAGTGTGATCAAGTCTGGAGACTTCTCTCCACATAAATATACTGGAGCTAAGAGCAATTTACAATGCTCTAAGCTTAGCAAGACCTCTGCTTCAAGGTCAGCCGGTATTGATCCAGTGGGACAACATCACGGCAGTCGCCCACGTAAACAGACAGGGCGGCACAAGAAGCAGGAGGGCAATGGCAGAAAATGCAAGGATTCTTCGCTGGGCGGAAAATCATGTGATAGCACTGTCAGCAGTGTTCATTCCGGGAGTGGACAACTGGGAAGCAGACTTCCTCAGCACGACCTCCACCCGGGAGAGTGGGGACTTCATCGGGAAGTCTTCCACATGATTGTGAACCGTTGGGAAAGACCAAAGGTGGACATGATGGCGTCCCGCCTGAACAAAAAACTGGACAGGTATTGCGCCAGGTCAAGAGACCCTCAGGCAATAGCTGTGGACGTTCTGGTAACACCGTGGGTGTACCAGTCGGTGTATGTGTTCCCTCCTCTGCTTCTCATACCTAAGGTACTGAGAATTATAAGACGTAGAGGAGTAAGAACTATACTCGTGGCTCCGGATTGGCCAAGAAGGACTTGGTACCCGGATCTTCAAGAGATGCTCACAGAGGACTCATGGCCTCTGCCGCTAAGAAGGGACTTGCTTCAGCAAGTACCAGGTCTGTTCCAAGACTTACCGCGGCTGCGTTTGACGGCATGGCGGTGGAACGCCGGATCCTAAGGGAAAAAGGCATTCCGGAAGAGGTCATTCCTACCCTGGTCAAAGCCAGGAAGGAGGTGACCGCACAACATTATCACCACATGTGGCGAAAATATGTTGCGTGGTGTGAGGCCAGGAAGGCCCCACGAAGAAATTTCAACTCGGTCGATTCCTGCATTTCCTGCAAACAGGAGTGTCTATGTGCCTCAAATTGGGGTCCATTAAGGTTCAAATTTCGGCCCTGTCAATTTTCTTCCAGAAAGAATTGGCTTCAGTTCCTGAAGTCCAGAAGTTTGTCAAGGGAGTATTGCATATACAACCCCCTTTTTGTGCCTCCAGTGGCACTGTGGGATCTCAACGTAGTTCTGGGATTCCTCAAATCACATTTAAACCGCTCAAATCTGTGGATTTGAAATATCTCACATGAAAAGTGACCATGCTGTTGGCCCTGGCCTCGGCCAGGCGAGTGTCAGAATTGGCGGCTTTGTCTCACAAAAGCCATATCTGATTGTCCATTCAGACAGGGCAGAGCTGCGGACTCGTCCCCAGTTTCTCCCTAAGGTGGTGTCAGCGTTTCACCTGAACCAGCTTATTGTGGTACCTGCGGCTACTAGGGACTTGGAGGACTCCAAGTTGCTAGATGTTGTCAGGGCCCTGAAAATATAGGTTTCCAGGACGGCTGGAGTCAGGAAAACTGACTTGCTGTTATCCTGTATGCACCCAACAAACTGGGTGCTCTTGCTTCTAAGCAGACGATTGCTCGTTGGATTTGTAGCACATTTCAACTTGCACATTCTGTGGCAGGCCTGCCACAGCCTAAATCTGTCAAGGCCCATTCCACAAGGAAGGTGGGCTCATCCTGGGCGGCTGCCCGAGGGGTCTCGGCATTACAACTCTGCCGAGCAGCTACGTGGTCGGGGGAGAACACGTTTGTAAAATTCTACAAATTTGATACCCTGGCTAAAGAGGACCTGGAGTTCTCTCATTCGGTGCTGCAGAGTCATCCGCACTCTCCCGCCTGTTTGGGAGCTTTGGTATAATCCCCATGGTCCTGACGGAGTCCCCAGCATCCACTAGGACGTCAGAGAAAATAAGATTTTACTTACCGATAAATCTATTTCTCGTAGTCCGTAGTGGATGCTGGGCGCCCATCCCAAGTGCGGATTGTCTGCAATACTTGTACATAGTTATTGTTACATAAAAATCGGGTTGTTATTGTTGTGAGCCGTCTGTTCAGAGGCTCCTACGTTTGTCATACTGTTAACTGGGTTCAGATCACAAGTTGTACGGTGTGATTGGTGTGGCTGGTATGAGTCTTACCCGGGATTCAAAATCCTTCCTTATTGTGTACGCTCGTCCGGGCACAGTATCCTAACTGAGGCTTGGAGGAGGGTCATAGGGGGAGGAGCCAGTGCACACCACCTGATCCTAAAGCTTTATTTTTGTGCCCTGTCTCCTGCGGAGCCGCTAATCCCCATGGTCCTGACGGAGTCCCCAGCATCCACTACGGACTACGAGAAATAGATTTATCGGTAAGTAAAATCTTATTTTCTCATAGTCCGTAGTGGATGCTGGGCGCCCATCCCAAGTGCGGATTGTCTGCAATACTTGTACATAGTTATTGTTACAAAATCGGGTTATTATTGTTGGGAGCCATCTTTTCAGAGGCTCCTCTGTTATCATACTGTTAACTGGGTTCAGATCACAAGTTGTACGGTGTGATTGGTGTGGCTGGTATGAGTCTTACCCGGGATTCAAAATCCTTCCTTATTGTGTACGCTCGTCCGGGCACAGTATCCTAACTGAGGCTTGGAGGAGGGTCATAGGGGGAGGAGCCAGTGCACACCAGTTAGTCCTAAAGCTTTCTTTAGATGTGCCCAGTCTCCTGCGGAGCCGCTATTCCCCATGGTCCTTACGGAGTCCCCAGCATCCACTACGGACTATGAGAAATAGAATTATCGGTAAGTAAATTCTTATTTTTTCAAGGTAGTGCTGATTCCTTCAAGGAAGGGAAACCAAAAAAGTTAGCAATTGGGCAAAACCATGTTGCACTGCAGGTGGGGCAGATGTAACGTGCAGAGAGATTTAGATTTGCGTGGGTTATATTGTTTCTGTGCATGGTAAATACTGGCTGCTTTATATTTGTACTGAAATTTTGATTTCAGTTTGAATACACCCCACCCAAATCTAACTCTATGTGACATGTTACATCTGCCCCACCTGCGGTGCAACATGGTTTTGCCCAGTTTACTAACTTTTTTGGTTTGCTAACAACTCTAAATAACCCCCTTTATACCCCTAATTGTCCCGACCCTCATCTGATTGGTGGAGATTATATGAGTCTTATTACAGCATAAAAACATTCTAAATACATAGCTGTGACATCCTGTACATTAGTACTACATGATAATATATACGGGATGTAGTTGTAATCCCGGTGGTCGGAATCCTGACGGTCAAAATACCTATGCCGACATCCCGACCACCAGAAAGCCGGGAGCGCCGCCACAGCTATTCCCACTCCTGGGTGTCCACGACACCCATGGAGTGGGAATAGAACCTGTGGCCAGCGAAGCAAGCCACCAAGCCCGCAGCATGGCAAGCGTAACGAACCGGCAAGGGGCCTCGTTTCGCTCGCACCCCCGCCAGCATTCTGACGGTCGGGATTCCGGCGTCAGTATTTTGACCGCCGGGATTCCGACCACCGGGCTCTCGTACCCAACCCATATATGCATTATAAAAGTTAATAAAGAGCCCTTTTCTGCAGCAGGTTACCTTGGTTTCCGAAGAGAAATATCGGGGTGTAGAGTGGATCTTGATCCAGAGGCACCAACAGGCTAAAGCTTTAGGCTGTCCCAGGATGCATTGGGGCCTCCTCTATAACCCTGCCTCCAGGCACTTAGACCTCAGTTTCGAGTTGGTGCCTGCAGCAACAGGTCACTTAACAGGGGGGCTGTACTGGTCAGCCCTGAAAAACATTTTCTAAGAAGATTTCTTCTCTGGGCTGTCAGCGTTGTATGTCAGGGTGACACTTCAGCACTGCAGCTCCATCACCTCCCAAGCAGTGTTGCATACTCCTGCGGCTCAGACCCCGGGTACTTGCGGCGGAGACGTCCCGGCTTAGGCACACAGTCGCAGATGCTCTCCTGGTTCGTGTGGCTGCTACAGGGAGGAGGTAAGATAGTCCCGCAGACCATTAAATCGCGTTCTGGCCGTGACCTAGGGAGATGGGTTGCGGCGCTGGCTTGGACACTGTCACTGGGCAGGGACCCCACTAGACCACTGGGTCGTCTGAGTACAGGTTGGGTGTACTAACACCCCATTTAATAAGGATCACAGTACCCGGGGTGGAAGTCCAGCATAGGGGAGTCGACGCTTGACCTGTAGCCCCTCTCCGGGCCCAGGGCACCATCTCCTTGCAGATTTCCCAGCCTGGAGCTGCCTCACACTCTACCTCACTCCCTGACTGAGATGCTGGGCGCCATCTTATGAGCATAGCTGCGGCTGGTCTCCGGGACTGCAGGGCAAGGTCTCCCTTGTAAAGCCGCCTGTATACAGCGCTGTGACTTTACAAACACTTGAGTATTCTACATGTCTTTATAAAAACAGTGTTAGTTAAGAAAGAGTGTACCTATTACAGAATATATGGTACGAGTATTCTGATATATACCTCCGGCCTTGGACTGCGCTGGGACATATATATATATATATATATATATATATATATATATATATATATATATATATATATATATATGACAGTTCCAGACCCGGCACTCCTAGAACAATGTATCAAGATAAACGCCCGGTGCCTTCTTAAGCAAAAGCAATTGCATGTATAGTTACGAATAAAGTGGCACTCTCAGGTCTTCATTCATAGAAAACAGGACATCACCCCGTCAAGCAACGTTTCGGTTTTATTCAAAAAACCGTCTTCAGGCTTACATAACAAGACACAAAAGAATTATCTTACCTATATAGCAGCATATCACCATGTGCAAATCGTGCCGGGTGTGCGCCGCGTCCATTTCCGCCAAGACGTCAATTTCCGCTGACATCACCCGGAACGCAAACTCAAGTGTGTGTATTAACCCTTCACCGAGACATCAGGTTCTAAGGACAAAGTTATGGATCAATATATCTCAAATAGATGAACACAGCAATGCAGATCAACTGTCTAATAATGACTATGCATATTCTGACATAATCAAATACATAAGCAGCAGATGAAAGCCTGATTAATTATAACAATACTTTAAAATAGAAAACTAGAGAAAGATAATGTTTCATTTAATCCATGTGGGGCTATGGTATTTAAGAAATAAATCCATCTGGTTTCACAACGCAACAGCGCTTTGTTACGATCACCCCCCCCCCTGCGTCCCTCAGGGATGTGGTCAATCATTTTATACCTTAAGCTGTACAAATTATGACCCTTAGCTTTAAAGTGCTTAGCGACAGGTTGTTCTGAAGTCCTGCCGTCTAGGGCTAATTTGATGGCACTCCTGTGTTGTGCCATCCTCTCTTTAAAGGTACAAGAGGTTTTGCCTACATACAAAAGCCCACATGGGCATTTTATGTAGTACACTACAAAACGAGTGGTACAAGTCAGACAATGTGTTATTTTAATCGCTTTACCCGAATGAGGGTGATAACACGTATCACCAGTTTCTAGATAAATACATGTTGTGCAGCCCAGGCATCTATAATTGCCAGGCTTTTTGCTCAAAAAGTTGCAGGATTGTGGGGATGAAAAATCTGAAATATCCGAGTGAACAAGCATGTCACGCAAATTCCTGCCTCTCCGATAACAGGGTAACAACTTGGTTCTAGATAGAGATTTTAGATCGGGGTCAGCTTGCAATACCGGCCAGATCCTTTTCGCCTTAGAGGTCAGGTTTTTACTCGCAGTGGTAAATTTACTTACAAACACCACGGCTTCTTGATCACCCTTACTCTTACATGATACCTTGCAATTAGGAGTAGCTAATGCCCTCACTTTGGCTTGTTGTAACAGTTTATTAGGATAGCCCCGTTCTAAGAATCTCTGGATCATCAAATCCATTTGATTCAATTTATCTTGCTCGTTGCTACAGATGCGCTGCACTCTGAGCAATTGCGAGTAAGGGAGTCCTTTTTTTAGAGGTTCAGGATGAAAACTAGAAGCTAATAAATAGTTGTTACAATCTGTTGGTTTTCTGTAAATAGAGGTGATGAAGCCAGTAGCAGATCTAGTAATGCTGACGTCAAGGAAATTGATATTGTCTTTCTGAATGTCAAATGTAAATTTAATGTTAGGGTCACTAATATTAATCTCTGTCATCATTTGAACAAGAGACTCCCGAGTGTCTGTCCATAGGAGAAACACATCGTCTATGTACTTAAGAAAAAATGGAATATGTCTCTTATATTCCTCTTTGGCAAAGAAAAGATGTTTTTCAAGGTCAAACATAAATGCATTGGCATACGCTGGGGCCACAGGGGACCCCATCGCACAGCCAAGCACTTGCAGGTAATAACGCTTATTAAATAAAAAATAATTGCGTGTAAGAACCAGATTGAGAAGATCAATGAAAACATTCACATCAGGTCCATGATATAATTGCTGATTATCCTCAATCAATTTTCTGACCGCAGGAACACCCCTATCATGTGGTATGTTGGTGTACAGACTGACTATGTCAGCTGTACACAACCAACATTCCCCTGATGGTACACTCACATTATTCAATTTCTCTAAGAATGCAAAAGTATCTTTCAGGTATGTACTCTGATTTTGAATAACAGGTTGTAAATAATAATCTAAATATCTAGATACTTGATAAAATAGCGAATCGCGGGCAGCAATGATCGGGCGACCAGGTGGATGGGTTGCACTTTTATGAAGTTTTGGGATCAGATAAAAAACAGGGATGGCTGGTGTTTTATTAAGTAAGGCTGCTACTGTATCAGAGTCAATCAGACCATCTCTGGCCGCACCCTGTAATACATGACTTAACTCACAAATATATTCATCAGTGGGATCACGTGGCAACTTAATATAAACATTAATATCAGATAATTGACGATCAGCTTCACTGATATAATCCTTCAAATCTTGAATCACAATACCGCCCCCCTTATCGGCGGGGCGGATTGTGATGTCTTTGCGACTCGAAAGATTAGTCAAAGCTTTACGTTCAGCATAAGTTAAGTTACCCTTGATTTTAACAGGATTAGAGGTACATTTATCAATTTCGTTATGCATGGTTCTAGTGTAAGAACGAATGGCTGCGTTAGTAGACATAGGATCAAATTGCGATTTCAAACGAATAGGGCAATCACTAATAGAATCCACTTTTGAGTCCCTGTTGGAAAAGAACTCTTTCAAGCGTAATTGTCTGTTAAATCGTGCCAAGTCCACCTTGCTCTCAAAGCTTTGATGTTTAGTTGTAGGTATAAAGCTCAGTCCACGTTGAAGTACACGTACTTCAATATCAGATAAGGGGACGGATGATAAATTATGAATCATTTCTTCGTTTTTCCCGGTTTTTTTTTTTTTTTTCTTGCGCTCTCTTTCACACTGCCTTCCCCTTCTGGTTCGTCTTCTGGTAGGGCGTCCCTCTGTGCCCTGGTCTTTATCCCTAAAGGGACTTTTGCTTTATTATATCTCCTACTGGTAGTAGGTTTATCCGTGTCACTTTGAGATGTCCCGCTAGAAACATCAGTCTCCAATGGGAATTGTCTGGGATTGCCACGGAATCTTGGACGATAAGGTTTGGATCTGTTAAATTGTGGATTAGAGAAATTGTATACTCGACTGTCCTCATAGTCCCGTGTAACAGCTGAAATTTTTTTAGTTTTCTCTAACGTCCTAGTGGATGCTGGGGACTCCGAAAGGACCATGGGGAATAGCGGCTCCGCAGGAGACTGGGCACAAAGTAAAAGCTTTAGGACTAGCTGGTGTGCACTGGCTCCTCCCCCTATGACCCTCCTCCAAGCCTCAGTTAGATTTTGTGCCCGAACGAGAAGGGTGCAATCTAGGTGGCTCTCCTGAGCTGCTTAGAGTAAAAGTTTAAATAGGTTTTTTATTTTCAGTGAGACCTGCTGGCAACAGGCTCACTGCATCGAGGGACTTAGGGGAGAGAAACGAACTCACCTGCGTGCAGAGTGGATTGGGTTTCTTAGGCTACTGGACATTAGCTCCAGAGGGACGATCACAGGCCCAGCCATGGATGGGTCCCGGAGCCGCGCCGCCGGCCCCCTTACAGATGCTGAAGCAAGAAGAGGTCCATAAATCGGCGGCAGAAGACTTTCCTGTCTTCATAAGGTAGCGCACAGCACTGCAGCTGTGTGCCATTGCTCTCAGCACACTTCACACTCCGGTCACTGAGGGTGCAGGACGCTGGGGGGGGGCGTCCTGGGAAGCAATGAATTTACCTTAGTTGGCGAAAAATACATCACATATAGCTCCTGGGCTATATGGATGTATTTAACCCCTGCCAGTTTTCCAGAAAAAAGCGGGAGAAGAGCCCGCCGTGAAGGGGGCGGGGCCTATCTCCTCAGCACACAGCGCCATTTTTCCCACACAGCTCCGCTGGTAGGAAGGCTCCCAGAATCTCCCCTGCATCCTGCAACTACAGAAACAGGGTAAAAAAGAGAGGGGGGCACTTATTTGGCAAAATAACAGATATAAGCAGCTATAAGGGATAGACACTTATTGTAAGGTTGTCCCTATACATATATAGCGCTCTGGTGTGTGCTGGCAAACTCTCCCTCTGTCTCCCCAAAGGGCTAAGTGGGTCCTGTCCTCTATCAGAGCATTCCCTGTGTGTGTGCTGGGTGTCGGTACGTGTGTGTCGACATGTATGAGGAGGAAAATGATGTGGAGGCGGAGCAATTGCCTATAATGGTGATGTCACCCCCTAGGGAGTCGACACCTGAATGGATGGCCGTAATTAAGGAATTACGTGACAGTGTCGGCACGTTACAGAAAACTGTTGACGACATGAGACAGCCGGCAGCTCAGTTAGTGCCTGTCCAGGCGTCTCAAACACCGTCAGGGGCTATTAAACGCCCGTTACCTCAGTGGGTCGACACGGACCCAGACACAGACACTGACTCCAGTGTCGACGGTGAAGAAACAAACGTATTTTCCAGTAGGGCCACACGTTACATGATCACGGCAATGAAGGAGGTTTTGCACATCTCTGAAACTGCAAGTACCACAAAAAGGGGTATTATGTGGGGTGTGAAAAAACTACCCGTAGTTTTTCCTGAATCAGATGAATTGAATGAAGTGTGTGATGAAGCGTGGGTTACCCCCGACAGAAAACTGCTAATTTCTAAAAAATTATTGGCACTATATCCCTTCCCACCAGAGGTTAGGGCTCGTTGGGAAACACCCCCTAGGGTGGATAAGGCGCTCACACGCTTATCAAAACAAGTGGCGTTACCGTCTCCAGAAACGGCCGCCCTTAAGGAGCCAGCAGATAGGAGGCTGGAAAATATCCTTAAAAGTATATACACACATACTGGTGTTATACTGCGACCAGCAATCGCCTCAGCCTGGATGTGCAGTGCTGGGGTGGCTTGGTCGGATTCCCTGACTGAAAATATTGATACCCTTGACAGGGACAATATATTATTGACTATAGAGCATTTAAAGGATGCATTCCTATATATGCGAGATGCACAGATGCACTCTGGCATCAAGAGTAAGTGCGATGTCCATTTCTGCCAGAAGAGGATTATGGACGCGACAGTGGTCAGGGGATGCGGATTCCAAACGGCATATGGAAGTATTGCCGTATAAAGGGGAGGAGTTATTTGGGGGCGGTCTATCGGACCTGGTGGCCACGGCAACGGCTGGGAAATCCACCTTTTTACCCCAAGTCACCTCGCAGCAGAAAAAGATACCGCCTTTTCAGGCTCAGTCCTTTCGTCCCCATAAGGGCAAGCGGGCAAAAGGCCACTCATATCTGCCCCGGGGCAGAGGAAGGGGAAAAAGACTACAACAGACAGCTTCTTCCCACGACCAGAAGCCCTCCCCCGCTTCTGCCAAGTCCTCAGCATGACGCTGGGGCCTTACAAGCGGACTCAGGCACGGTGGGGGCCCGTCTCAAGAATTTCAGCGCGCAGTGGGCTCACTCGCAAGTGGACCCCTGGATCCTGCAGGTAGTATCTCAGGGGTACAAATTGGAATTCGAGACGTCTCCCCCTCGCCGGTTCTTGAAGTCTGCTTTACCAACGTCTACCCCCGACAGGGAGGCGGTATTGGAAGCCATTCACAAGCTGTATTCCCAGCAAGTGATAATCAAGGTACCCCTCCTACAACAGGGAAAGGGGTATTACTCCACGCTGTTTGTGGTACCGAAGCCGGACGGCTCGGTGAGACCCATTTTAAATCTGAAAACCTTGAACACTTACATAAAAAGGTTCAAGTTCAAGATGGAGTCACTCAGAGCAGTGATAGCGAACCTGGAAGAAGGGGACTACATGGTGTCTCTGGACATCAAGGATGCTTACCTCCATGTCCCAATTTGCCCTTCTCACCAAGGGTACCTCAGGTTTGTGGTACAGAACTGTCACTATCAGTTTCAGACGCTGCCGTTTGGATTGTCCACGGCACCCCGGGTCTTTACCAAGGTAATGGCCGAAATGATGATTCTTCTTCGAAGAAAAGGCGTCTTAATTATCCCTTACTTGGACGATCTCCTGATAAGGGCAAGGTCCAGAGAACAGTTAGAGGTCGGAGTAGCACTATCGCAAATAGTACTACGACAGCACGGATGGATTCTAAATATTCCAAAATCGCAGCTGATTCCGACGACACGTCTGCTGTTCCTAGGGATGATTCTGGACACAGTACAGAAAAAGGTGTTTCTCCCGGAAGAGAAAGCCAGGGAGTTATCCGACCTAGTCAGGAAACTCCTAAGACCAGACCAGGTGTCAGTGCATCAGTGCACAAGGGTCCTGGGAAAGATGGTGGCTTCTTACGAAGCGATTCCATTCGGCAGATTCCACGCAAGAACTTTTCAGTTGGATCTGCTAGACAAATGGTCCGGATCGCATCTTCAAATGCATCAGCGGATAACCCTGTCTCCAAGGACAAGGGTGTCTCTCCTGTGGTGGTTACAGAGTGCTTATCTCCTAGAGGGCCGCAGATTCGGCATTCAGGATTGGGTCCTGGTGACCACGGATGCCAGCCTGAGAGGCTGGGGAGCAGTCACACAGGGAAAAAATTTCCAGGGCTTGTGGTCAAGCATGGAAACGTCACTTCACATAAATATCCTGGAACTAAGGGCCATTTACAATGCCCTAAGTCAGGCAAGGCCTCTGCTTCAGGGTCAGCCAGTATTGATCCAGTCGGACAACATCACGGCAGTCGCCCACGTAAACAGACAGGGCGGCACAAGAAGCAGGAGGGCAATGACGGAAGTGGCAAGGATTCTTCGCTGGGTGGAAAATCATGTGATAGCACTGTCAGCAGTGTTCATTCCGGGAGTGGACAACTGGGAAGCAGACTTCCTCAGCAGACACGATCTTCACCCGGGGGAGTGGGGACTTCACCCGGAAGTCTTCCACATGATTGTAAACCGTTGGGAAAAACCAAAGGTGGACATGATGGCGTCTCGCCTCAACAAAAAACTGGACAGATATTGTTCCAGGTCAAGGGACCCTCAGGCAATAGCTGTGGACGCTCTGGTAACACCGTGGGTGTACCGGTCAGTGTATGTGTTCCCTCCTCTTCCTCTCATACCAAAAGTACTGAGAATCATAAGAAGGAGAGGAGTAAAGACTATACTCATGGCTCCGGATTGGCCAAGAAGGACTTGGTACCCGGAAATTCAAGAGATGCTCACGGAAGACCCGTGGCCTCTACCTCTAAGACAGGACCTGCTCCAGCAGGGACCATGTCTGTTCCAAGACTTACCGCGGCTGCGTTTGACGGCATGGCGGTTGAACGCCGGATCCTGAAGGAAAAAGGCATTCCGGATGAAGTCATCCCTACCCTGATCAAAGCCAGGAAGGATGTAACCGTACAACATTATCACCGTATTTGGCGTAAATATGTTGCGTGGTGCGAGGCCAGGAAGGCCCCTACGGAGGAATTTCAACTGGGTCGATTCCTGCATTTCCTGCAAACAGGACTGTCTATGGGCCTCAAATTAGGGTCCATTAAGGTTCAAATTTCGGCCCTGTCGATATTCTTCCAAAAAGAACTAGCTTCTGTACCTGAAGTTCAGACGTTTGTCAAGGGAGTACTGCATATACAGCCTCCTTTTGTGCCTCCAGTGGCACCTTTGGATCTCAATGTAGTGTTGGGATTCCTAAAATCACATTGGTTTGAACCACTCACCACTGTGGACTTGAAGTATCTCACTTGGAAAGTGGTAATGCTGTTAGCCCTGGCTTCAGCCAGGCGTGTATCAGAATTGGCGGCTTTATCCTATAAAAGCCCTTACGTAATTTTTCATACGGACAGGGCAGAATTGAGGACTCGTCCTCAATTTCTCCCTAAGGTGGTTTCAGCATTTCACTTAAACCAACCTATCGTGGTGCCTGCGGCTACTAGGGACTTGGAGGATTCCAAGTTGCTGGACGTAGTCAGGGCCCTGAAAATATATGTTTCCAGGATGGCTGGAGTCAGAAAATCTGACTCGCTGTTTATCCTGTATGCACCCAACAAGCTGGGTGCTCCTGTTTCTAAGCAGACGATTGCTCGTTGGATTTGTAGTACAATTCAGCTTGCACATTCTGTGGCAGGCCTGCCACAGCCAAAATCTATAAAAGCCCATTCCACACGGAAAGTGGGCTCATCTTGGGCGGCTGCCCGAGGGGTCTCGGCTTTACAACTTTGCCGAGCAGCTACTTGGTCAGGGGCAAACACGTTTGCTAAATTCTACAAATTTGATACCCTGGCTGAGGAGGACCTGGAGTTCTCTCATTCGGTGCTGCAGAGTCATCCGCACTCTCCCGCCCGTTTGGGAGCTTTGGTATAATCCCCATGGTCCTTTCGGAGTCCCCAGCATCCACTAGGACGTTAGAGAAAATAAGAATTTACTTACCGATAATTCTATTTCTCATAGTCCGTAGTGGATGCTGGGCGCCCATCCCAAGTGCGGATTGTCTGCATTACTTGTACATAGTTATTGTTACAAAAATCGGGTTATTGTTGTTGTGAGCCATCTTTTCAGAGGCTCCTTCTGTTATCATGCTGTTAACTGGGTTCAGATCACAAGTTGTACGGTGTGATTGGTGTAGCTGGTAATGAGTCTTACCCGGGATTCAAAATCCTTCCTTATTGTGTACGCTCGTCCGGGCACAGTATCCTAACTGAGGCTTGGAGGAGGGTCATAGGGGGAGGAGCCAGTGCACACCAGCTAGTCCTAAAGCTTTTACTTTGTGCCCAGTCTCCTGCGGAGCCGCTATTCCCCATGGTCCTTTCGGAGTCCCCAGCATCCACTACGGACTATGAGAAATAGAATTATCGGTAAGTAAATTCTTATTTTAAATGCTATCAAGTCATCACGATATTTATCCGACTGATTCTGTAATTTTAACAACCATTCATTGTCCTTATCAGAGCTCAAACCTTCCAAGCATGTTGCCTCTAAACATTTGATTTTTTCACGAACAATATTAAGCTCTCTGGTCGCCTCCTCAATTACAAGCAAAATCAAATCGAATGAGGCTTTGTTTAAAACAGCCGCCCACCTACGGCAGAATTCAGCGTTATTGCGGCCAATTGTGGGTACATTTTTAATACGGAAACCCCTTGGGATTTTACGTTCCCGATAATAATCGGACAAAGAAACGCCATGAAAGTAAAAGTCAATTTCCTTTTTCTTTAGTTTAAGTAACTGAAAGAAATTTAAATCATTAGAATTCAGTCTAGAGGTAGTGGACATTTTATCTTTGATTAAAATGCGCTCCGCGTCTATGTCAGACAATGACAAAAGTTCACCTTGGGGATACGTTGCAACATGTAACCCCATGCCATCATCTTTGCCTCTTTCCATGATGTCAAAACAAACGTGAATAAAGTGCAGACGAACAGTGCAGGTTAAAATCACTCCTTAATTCAGGAAAAATGTAAACATGCCACAATTTCTTGAATGGGTGCCCTGGTCATTTAAGCATACTGCGATGCAAAATATAGACAGTTCCAGACCCGGCACTCCTAGAACAATGTATCAAGATAAACGCCCGGTGCCTTTTTAAGCAAAAGCAATTGCATGTATAGTTACGAATAAAGTGGCACTCTCAGGTCTTCATTCATAGAAAACAGGACATCACCCTGTCAAGCAACGTTTCGGTTTTATTCAAAAAACCGTCTTCAGGCTTACATAACAAGACACAAAAGAATTATCTTACCTTAGGTACATAGACGATGTGTTTCTCCTATGGACAGACACTCGGGAGTCTTTTGTTCAAATGATGACAGAGATTAATATTAGTGACCCTAACATTAAATTTACATTTGACATTCAGAAAGACAATATCCATTTCCTTGACGTCAGCATTACTAGATCTGCTACTGGCTTCATCACCTCTATTTACAGAAAACCAACAGATTGTAACAACTATTTATTAGCTTCTAGTTTTCATCCTGAACCTCTAAAAAAAGGACTCCCTTACTCGCAATTGCTCAGAGTGCAGCGCATCTGTAGCAACGAGCAAGATAAATTGAATCAAATGGACTTGATGATCCAGAGATTCTTAGAACGGGGCTATCCTAATAAACTGTTACAACAAGCCAAAGTGAGGGCATTAGCTACTCCTAATTGCAAGGTATCATGTAAGAGTAAGGGTGATCAAGAAGCCGTGGTGTTTGTAAGTAAATTTACCACTGCGAGTAAAAACCTGACCTCTAAGGCGAAAAGGATCTGGCCGGTATTGCAAGCTGACCCCGATCTAAAATCTCTATCTAGAACCAAGTTGTTACCCTGTTATCGGAGAGGCAGGAATTTGCGTGACATGCTTGTTCACTCGGATATTTCAGATTTTTCATCCCCACAATCCTGCAACTTTTTGAGCAAAAAGCCTGGCAATTATAGATGCCTGGGCTGCACAACATGTATTTATCTAGAAACTGGTGGTACGTGTTATCACCCTCATTCGGGTAAAGCGATTAAAATAACACATTGTCTGACTTGTACCACTCGTTTTGTAGTGTACTACATAAAATGCCCATGTGGGCTTTTGTATGTAGGCAAAACCTCTTGTACCTTTAAAGAGAGGATGGCACAACACAGGAGTGCCATCAAATTAGCCCTAGACGGCAGGACTTCAGAGCAACCTGTCGCTAAGCACTTTAAAGCTAAGGGTCATAATTTGTCCAGCTTAAGGTATAAAATGATTGACCACATCCCTGAGGGACGCAGGGGGGGTGACCGTAACAAAGCGCTGTTGCGTTGTGAAACCAGATGGATTTATTTCTTAAATACCATAGCCCCACATGGATTAAATGAAACATTATCTTTCTCTAGTTTTCTATTTTAAAGTATTGTTATAATTAATCAGGCTTTCATCTGCTGCTTATGTATTTGATTATGTCAGAATATGCATACAGTCATTATTAGACAGTTGATCTGCATTGCTGTGTTCATCTATTTGAGATATATTGATCCATAACTTTGTCCTTAGAACCTGATGTCTCGGTGAAGGGTTAATACACACACTTGAGTTTGCGTTCCGGGTGATGTCAGCGGAAATTGACGTCTTGGCGGAAATGGACGCGGCGCACACCCGGCACGATTTGCACATGGTGATATGCTGCTATATAGGTAAGATAATTCTTTTGTGTCTTGTTATGTAAGCCTGAAGACGGTTTTTTGAATAAAACCGAAACGTTGCTTGACGGGGTGATGTCCTGTTTTCTATGAATGAAGACCTGAGAGTGCCACTTTATTCGTAACTATATATATATATATATATATATATATATATATATATATATATATATATATATATATATATATAAAATCAATTTGATATAAAGAAGGCACTCACCAGACTTATAATGAATTGCAAATAAATTTGTTTATCAAACCTCACATCAGCAGCTTAATCATAGTTGGTCGACGTTTCGGTCCCAAGCCGGACCTTTTTCCAGACCAGAATGTACAATAATCCGAATCCCAAACCAAATGACCCTCCGTGTGGAACTACAAGTACCCCTCAGGTCCCGCCCGTTAACTCATCAACCAATCAAATCCTTATCCTAAAGATCGTGTAATCAGAAAATACCCAAAGCATACATCTCTTCCTATTAGAGTAATATAACTAGTCACAGATGTCACATTAAAACTACATAGCCAGTGAAGTTGCGCTCACCTCTTTCTCCAGTATCCATTCACCGACTGGTGAAACGCACGCCGCGGGTGACCCGCATGGCATTTCCGCTGTCTCTAGACAGAGTATTACAACTTCCGGCTGCGCACGTAAACACTGTAACGCAGCGTGACACGCTGCGCTGTAGTAAGATCATAAGTCATCGTAGTCTACATACTAATAGTGTCAATCAAATAAATATAGCTTTAGTGGTATTTAACCTTAATATATCACCTATTCTGATCCTAATAAGTCAGGCAACCTAATCTGGCACTTGTAGTTCCACGCCGATTCCATATCCAAAAAAAGCAACAAAGTAGAAGCTTAGTAAACGATACACATATATACAAACATATATAGACAGAACAATATTAAAATATCCCTACTCATAGACTGAATCGCTGGATAACCATGGTAGACCCCCAAAATGGACATAATATGCCTTTTCCCCAATTTGTTCTATACTTGTCAAAACCAATCGAAGATTCATGATGTTATTCCCGGCGCGACTGCGCATTTATACTGGATCGGAGTTTTCTGAGTTTACCACACCTGCTGATGCGGAGGCATTTCTCAAGGAAGAAGCAGATGGGAGAAGCACTATGGATTTGTCTCAGGCCCCGGATGACTGAGACAAGTAATGCTGTTCCTGTTCTAACAATACCTGTTCCCTGGGATATATTCCATTATTGTACTGTATTACTCATTTGTTTAGATCTTATAATGGCTCTCAGTTATTAGTTTTGAGTAATACGTTACATTACTATGTTTCATGCGTGCTTTAATTTACACCCTGATTTATCAGGGATAGCTGGTTAATTATTATGTTGATTGGTGTTCTGGGCGGAGACCGTGCCGAGGGGTTCTATTCTTTATGTCGCTATTGCAGAATTCAGTCTTTGGGGCACTGGTTGGACGAGGACTGAATTCCTACTGGAAGTCTATGAGGAGGATGGGTTGTTGCTGCTCATGGTTGTTTTGTTTTTTTGTGTTTCTTATTGGTATTTGTGTTTTTATTTTTATTGTTTGTCTTTCCCTCTTGTGTGTCCCTTCCCCATTCCCTCCTAGATTAGGATCACAATTTCCTGTGCTTAGTGTGGTGACTATCTTTTCTTGTGCCGATGTCTCTTAAGGTTGGGTCACTTAATGTCCGCGGCATCCATACTCCTGCCAAACGTCGGCGTTTGCTGACTTATTTAAATAAACATATGATAGATTTAATTTGCCTTCAAGAAACTCATCTGATGCCTGAGGAGGTTAAAAAATTGAATATGATGGGATGGGTAGTACTAGGTTCTGCATCCTATAATACTAAATCACGGGGAGTGGTGGTGCTAGCTAAGAAATCTTTGAATATTATGGTATCTCATATGGTTTCAGATGCGGAGGGCCGGTTTTTAATACTTAAGCTAGAATTCCGGGGTGTGGTTCCGGGGTGTGGTCTTTCATATATGCAATATCTATGCTCCAAATATATACAGTAAAACCTTTTTTACCTCATTGATTGCGAGATTACATATCTTGGATCCTAGCTCATTGATAGTCTGCGGTGACTTTAACTTGCTCTCATCTTCCTTCCTGGACAGGACCCCCCCTCCGAAACGTGAGCTGACTCTGCCAAAGATTGGTATACCATTTTTTCTTAAATCACTTAATTTAATTGACACTTGGAGGGCTACACATCCCATAGAGAGAGAATATTCATGTCTTTCTCTGACCCATAATACGTGGTCAAGAATTGATTATATCTTGGTAGCTGAACAGCTATTTCCTAAAATAGATTCGGTTGATATGGAACCCCCAGTGATAGCGGATCATGGTCTGGTTTGTATGGTGTTGAGCTTCGGTAGGTCGGGGGGCTCTACTCCCCATTGGAGGTTTCCTTCCCACTTATTGCACTCACAACATATGAAGTCTCAACTGGAGACTTGGTGGAGGGAATATCTAATGGAGAATATGACGCATGCAAATTCTAATCCCACAGTTTTCTGGCTGGCTGCCAAGACTGTAATAAGGGGTAAATTAATTGCTTATATTTCTTTTCTTAAAAAACAACGTAATGCCTCTTATCTCGAACTGCAATCTGCTCTCTCTAGTGCTTTTCAAACTTATAAATTATCTCCTTCCCCAAAACATAAAACTACCTATCTTTCAGCTAAACTGCATTTTAGTGAGTTATTACAAAAGAGTGGGGACAATTATCTTTTCCAAGTTAACTCCAAGTTCTATAAATTTGGTAATAAGACTGGACGGCTTTACAGGGATCGAGAGGTCAGTCTGTAGTTCATCCTCTGTTAAAGGCGGATGGATCTCTCACTACTTCAGACATACAAATTGCAGAGGTTATGAAATCCTTTTATGAATCCCTCTATTCTATTCCAGTTGAAACTACCGAACAAACTTCTTCTCCTACTATCACTGATCCTCCTCTTTCCTCTTCTTCTCACTATCCCTCTGCTTACTGGGACTCGCTATCACTTCCTCAGCTCCCTGACTCTTTCTGTTCACCACTTACTGCACCAATCACCACTGCAGAAGTCCTATTAGCCATTAAGCAGCTGAAGCTTGCCAAATCCCCGGGTCCTGATGGATATGCTAATGAATTTTCTAAGCTATTGAATTCTCACATTGCCCAACCCTTAGCTGCCTGTTTTAATCATATAATTAGCACAGGGAGTCTTTCCCTTCACTTCTCGGATGCCTTTATTAAAATTTTACCAAAGGCTGGCAGGAATCTTGCTCTCCCAGGATCCTACAGACCTATTTCATTGTTAAATTCTGATTATAAACTTTTTACAAAAATTTTGGCTGAAAGATTGAAACCTATTCTGCCATTTATAATTCACAAAGACCAGACTGGATTTATTACTGGGAGGCATTCGGTGGTGAACGTGCGAAGAGTCCTTGCTGCGATACATCAGGCTACTGCTGTTACCCCATCTTCTTCCCCCTCAATTTTAATTACGTTAGATGCGGAAAAGGCCTTCGACCTTATTTTATGGCCTCATTTGTTCCGTACCTTAGAAAAATTTGGCTTCCCTACTCAATTTATTGAAATTCTCAGTTTGTTTTACTCTAACCCTAAATTCAGGTAGCATGTAATGGGCTCTTCTCTCCTGCCTTTACTCTCCGTAGAGGCACGAGACAAGGATGTCCTTTGTCGCCCCTTTTGTTCGCCATTGCAATAGAACTTTTGGCGGTGGCGATACGATCGTCCCCTTTATTAACCGGAATAGGGGTGGGGGCTGAGGAATTGAGGGTGAGCTTGTTTGCGGATGATACTCTTATCTTTCTATCTAATCCTCGGCGCTCTCTGCCAGCTTTACTACATTTGCTTCGCTCTTTTGGTATAGTTTCTGGATATCGAATTAATATGTCCAAATCAGATATTCTGCCTCTGGGAGCGGTCCCCTCTGATTTTCTGACTGATCCCTCTGTACCCTTTTCAGTCGCATCGTCCCAGATTAAATACCTGGGTATACAAATTTGTTCTGATTTAAAAAGACTGTACTCGGCAAACTTCCAACCCATAATTACTAAACTCGCAACGAAACTGGAGGCGTGGAGAGACCTTCCTCTCTCCCTTCTGGGTCGTCTAACTGTAATACACTCAATCCTTTTTCCTAAGTTGTTTTACTGCATGCAGATGTTGCCGATTGCGTTAGTACAATCAGACATACAAAAAGTTGATGCCTTGTTTTCTAAATTTCTCTGGCAGGGTAAACGCCCCAGGATTTCTAAAGCTAAACTTATAATGTCCAGGAAGGAAGGTGGGATGGGTTATCCCGATTTAAGGATGTATTCACATGCCGTTTTCTATAGATATATTCAAGCTTGGATATTAACCAAATCTCAATATACGGATCTTTCTCTTGATATGGAAATTTTCGCACCATATTCGCCTAGTGTCCTTCTTCAGTCACCACCCTCCCTTATACCTGCAGAAATGCGTACTCACATTTTATTTGCGGATACCTACAAGACTTGGATTGCTGTTAATAAACACTGTAAAAGTGATCCATACACTACGACCTTCATCCCCTTATGGGGTAATCCCTCTTTCTCCCCATCACTAACGAATCCATGGTTTAAAATATGGCGCTCTAAAGGGCTGGATCTATCTTGCAAGATCTTTGACCCGGGGGGCCATTTAATTTCTTTTGATATGATTTCTAGCCGTTTTTCGATCCCTAACACACACCTATTTATGTTTTTACAAGTTCGCCATTTCTTGATGACAAAGAAAGCACCCTCTTTCTTATCACATACGCCAAAAATCACACTGTCCCAGATTGATTCTTTAGAGAAATTGTTTTCTTTTCTTTTACACACTGATTATAAGGTGAAGCACTTGTACTCTCTGCTTATTACCTTCGATAATCGTAATCAATGGGAGATGTTGGTGTCTAAATGGAAAATGGATATTCCATTATTGACTACACTACAAGATCTGGCAGCCTCCTATTCCCTCTCTTTGAAAATATTAAAATCTGCTTATCTGCAAGAGGTACATATTCGTACCATACACAGGGCATATATCACCCCATATCAACGTAGACATATGGTCAAGGACGAACTTGGTTATTGTTGTAAATGTACAGCTGTTAAAGCGGATTTTATGCACTGTATGTGGGACTGCTATAAGATTAGGCAGTTTTGGTGTAAAGTTATACGATTTGCCAATGATATGTTCCATCTTCACCTCTGTCCAGAACCAGCCGCTTGTTTAGGTATAAATTTTTCAAGTTGGTATCTGGGCCGGAATAAGAAATGTGTCTTACCATTGCTAATTACTCTACTAGCAGTATGTAAGAAATGTATATTACTCCACTGGATTAAAACGTCTGCTCCCAGATTGGGGGACGTAAAATGTAAACTCTTGCAACTCTTATATTATGAAAGGAACGCATCCCATCTGCAGGAGTCAGGTCATTTTCTATTAAATGGGCTCCATTCATTGACACTCTTGACTTAACTACTCAGCAACATATATTTAGGGGTATATGCAATTGCGGTCGAATTCCCGAAATTGTCGAATTTCGGGACTTTTTCGGCAAAAAAAAAAAATCGTCAATGCAATTCAGTACTTTCCGTCAAAAAAACGGACTTTCAAAATTCGACTTTTTGAAATTCGACTTTTCTCAAATTCGACTTTTCTGCAATGATACAAGTGCTGCAATTCAACCAAAGTATATTCAATTGAAGTTTGGAAATTCGACAACAGTGCTTTTAGACAGTAAATTCGACATTTTCAATCCGCCACACTTTGGTGGGTGAAACTAATAAAAAAAATTTAAAACATGTTTTTTTGTGTGTTTTTTTTATTGATAATAGCATATCTATTTATATTAGAAGGGATTAGGTACTTGGTTTGTCTTTTTTGGAGGCACAAGTATTATTTATATATTTTTTAAAATAATATTTTTTTTTTTTTTTAGATGGAATGGTAAAATTCAGAAAAAAAATGTCGTGGGGTCCCCCCTCCAAAGCATAACCAGCCTCGGGCTCTTCGAGCTGGTCCTGGTTCTAAAAATGCGGGGGGAAAATTGACAGGGGATCCCCCGTATTTTTAAAACCAGCACCGGGCTCTGCGCCTGGTGCTGGTGCAAAAAATACGGGGGACAAAAAGAGTAGGGGTCCCCCGTATTTTATACACCAGCATCGGGCTCCACTAGCTGGACAGATAATGCCACAGCCGGGGGTCACTTTTATACAGTGCCCTGCGGCCGTGGCATTAAATATCCAACTAGTCACCCCTGGCCGGGGTACCCTGGGGGAGTGGGGACCCCTTCAATCAAAGGGTCCCCCCCAGCCACCCAAGGGCCAGGGGTGAAGCCCGAGGCTGTCCCCCCCATCCAAGGGCTGCGGATGGGGGGCTGTTAGCCTTGTCACAATTGAAAGAATATTGTTTTTTCCAGTAGTACTACAAGTCCCAGCAAGCCTCCCCCGCAAGCTGGTACTTGGAGAACCACAAGTACCAGCAAGCGGGAGAAAAACGGGCCCGCTGGTACCTGTAGTACTACTGGGAAAAAAATACCCAAATAAAAACAGGAGACACACACCGTGACAAGTACAACTTTATTACACACTGCCGACACACACATACTTACCTATGTTGACACGAAGCAGTCGGTCCTCTTCTCCAAGTAGAATCCACGGGTACCTGAAAATAAAAGATAATTATACTCACCTGATCCAGGGTCCAGAGATAAATCCACGTACTTGTCAAAACAACAAAACGAACACCCGACCACAGGACTGAAAGGGGTCCCATGTTGACACATGAGACCCCTTTCCACGAATGCAGACACCCCCGTGACAGCTGTCACTGAAGTGTCTCTTCAGCCAATCAGCGAGTGCAACGTCCTTGCACTCTGCTGATTGGCTGTGTGCGTCTGAGCTCAGACAGCGCATCGCAAAGCCTCTCCATTATATTCAATGATGGGAACTTTGCGGTTAGTGGTGGGGTCACCCGCGGTCAGCGGCTGACCGCGGGTAACCCCGCCGCTGACTGCAAAGTTCCCACCATTGAAAGTAATGGAGGAAGCTGTGCGATGCGCTGTCTGAGCTCAGACGCGCACAGCCAATCAGGTGAGCGCTACGACGTGGCACTTCCTGATTGGCTGAAGGGACCTCGGTGACAGGAGTCACGTGGTGTCCCGGCATTCGGGGAAAGGGGTCTCATGTGTCAACATGGGACCCCTTTAGGTCCGGTGGTCGGGTGTTCGTGTTTTTTTTTTTGCCAAGTACGAGGATTTTATCTCTGGACGTGGATTTATCTCTGGACACTGGATCAGGTGAGTGGTTTTTTTTTCCACAGGTACCCCGGATCGTCGGAGTCGAGACGTGGCAGTCGGCGTGTCAACATAGGTAAGTATGTGTGTGTCGGCAGTGTGTAATAAAGTTGTACTTGTCACGGTGTGTGTCTCCTGTTTTTATTTGGGTATTTTTTCCCCAGTAGTACTACAGGTACCAGCGGGCCCGTTTTTCTCCCGCGTGCTGGTACTTGTGGTTCTCCAAGTACCAGCTTGCGGGGGAGGCTTGCTGGGACTTGTAGTACTACTGGAAAAAACAATATTCTTCAATTTTGACATGGCTATCAGCCTCCCATCCGCAGCCCTTGGATGGGGGGGACAGCCTCGGGCTTCACCCCTGGCCCTTGGGTGGCTGGGGGCGACACCCCTTGATTGAAGGGGTCCCCACTCCCCCAGGGTACCCCGGCCAGGGGTGACTAGTTGGATATTTAATGCCATGGCCGCAGGGCACTGTATAAAAGTGACCCCCGGCTGTGGCATTATCTGTCCAGCTAGTGGAGCCCGATGCTGGTGTATAAAATACGGGGGACCCCTACTCTTTTTGTCCCCCGTATTTTTTGCACCAGCACCAGGCGCAGAGCCCGGTGCTGGTTTTAAAAATACGGGGGATCCCCTGTCCAATTTTTCCCCTGATTTTTAGAACCAGGACCAGCTCGAAGAGCCCGAGGCTGGTTATGCTTTGGAGGGGGGACCCCACGCCATTTTTTTCCGGGTTTTTCCCCGTTTTTTTAAATCGCGGCAAAATCTGGCAAATCGGCCGTTTTTCGCCCGCGGGACTGTCGAATCCGTTTTCCATTGAATATGGTGAATTTCGGCAACCACTTGCCGAAATTGGACGGTCGAATTGTGTCGAATTAAAAAACTGCGATAATTTGCCGCGATTCGCTGCTAATTGCATATACCCCTTAGAGTCTTCAATGATTATAAACCTTCATAGATGTGTTGAGACGGTATAAAGTGGATTACTACACTTACAATGGTTCATGTTGTGATTTGCAACACATGATCTAGGATCCCCTCCCCTCCCTTTTTCTCTTCCTCTCCCCTCTGTATGTCTCTTTTGATTCTTTTGGGTTTTGTTTCTTTTTATATTCTTATGCTTTGACTGATCTATATGGTCAGATATCACGACGATTACATCTTTGCCCTTGCTAATATACCTCAGGGTTTTTATTTGTATTCTAGGGATTGATGTCATACCTACATACTACCTTTATTAATGGTTACTTTTTATTGTAATCTTTCATACACCTTTATTGTCATGGTTATTGTATGATATCTGACTGTATTGCAATGTTTACTTTCTGATGTAAATGGAAAATCTGAATAAACAAATATTTAAAAAAAAAAAAAAAAACCTAACAGCCAGCCACCCGGCATGTTTCCTGTTTCGAAATTGTCAAACAGCGATGACTGACTTAGGATGAAGGAGTCGTGAGACGATCCAGGAAATCCCACAAAAATATTCAAAAATTTCATGTTGACATCACAGACCTCCTGTATATTCATGGAATGGAAATGTTTTCGGTTCCGAAAACATTCTTCCAAATTCCGTGGCGGTCTGATCTGCACGTGGGTACAGTCAATCGTGCCCAGAACATTGGGAAAATTGTATTTGGTAAAAAAGCCTAATTTGATCTCACGACATCCGCTGTCCGT
Source organism: Pseudophryne corroboree (assembly GCF_028390025.1). Lineage (NCBI taxonomy): Eukaryota > Metazoa > Chordata > Amphibia > Anura > Myobatrachidae > Pseudophryne > Pseudophryne corroboree. The sequence continues at coordinate 384,673,826 of NC_086450.1, forward strand.
ATCTGGAAATGTGATGAACTGGATCGTCAATTTGCGGAAAGCCCTAATGACCTGGGTTATATAGCGCGACAGTGTCGACTGTGAAAAACCGCATGTTTGAGACAAAGTAGGCTGGAATGTGCCTGACGCCAAAAAATGTAACATAGCCAGCAGTTTCTGGAAACCGCTGACTGCGCGATTGGTCCGTGCCCGAGGTTCCAGGTCGGCCTCCAACAGAGCGTACAGCGAATATATGTCGCGAGTCGATAAGCGATAATCTTGAATCACCTCGAACTCGCTGAGATCCTCCAGTTCACGCCTAGTGTGATACTGGCGTGGACGTGGAAATGAAACACGCAATACTGACTCACCCAATGCAGACATTTGCTGACCTTGATCCTGATGTTCATGCTTGCAGCCAGCATGAACATCACAATCTGGTCAGAAAAAGGCTCCATTATTGTAGTCAGTCCTTGATCCTTTCTTCCTCCATGATTGCAGCCAGCATGAACATCACAATCTGGTCAGAAAAAGGCTCCATTATTGTAGTCAGTACAAAAATAGGATATAAATGTGTTAAAACGCAGGGGTATTGTCCTAAAAAAACGATTCCACAAGAGAGCTGACTGTAATGGCTGCTCGTCTCCCTGAAGTCTCAAACCCGGGAGTGAGGATAGAGGAGGGGCTTTGCAGAAGTGTATACTGGGTAAAACTGTGGAATCATGGGTTAATTTCCCTCAGCAGAGTGAAGAAAAAAATATTCTTTTAAAAAATCAATTAAATAATACTTGTGAGTCAAAAAAAGACAAACCAAGTAGATAATCCCTTCAAATATAAATAGATATGCTATTAGCAATCCAAAAAGCAAAAAAAAAATACATTTTTAAAAAAATTTTTATTAGATCCCGCCAGCAAAGTGAGGCGGAATGAAATTGACGAATTGCTGTCGAAAAGCACTGTTGTCGAATCGACATTCTTCAATTGAATATACTTTTATCGAAAAGCCGCATTTTGACCATTGCAGACATGTCGAATTTTTTGAAAATGTCGATTTGCAAAAAGTCGAATCTGAAACGGCAGGTATTTTGACGAAAAGTACTGTATTGCATTGACGAATCCAATTCAACGTGTTTTTTTTGTCGAAAATGTCCCGTTTTTCGACTTTTGCGGCAATTCGACCGCAATTGCATATACCCTTTGTCCTGTTGTCCACCCTTTCTGATATTTCACCATGACCAGGCAGTTCTACGAACTCACCCAGGTTATTTGTCTTAAGGTGGTGTCATCTTTTCACCTTAACCAAGAGATTGTGGTGCCGGCCTTAATCTCTTCCGACTTGTCTTCCAAACAGCGGTCTTTGGATGTGGTAAGGGTTCTCCATATATATGTGGAGAGGACTGCCTCTCTCAGGAGGTCAGATACCCTTTTTGTCTTGTTTGGTTTCCACAAACGTGGCTGGCCTGTGAATATGCAAATCTTGGCCAGATGAATTAGAATGGTGATTGCACAAGCTTATTCGCAGGCTGGACTCCCAGCTCCTGCTGCTATTAAATCCCATTCTACTCGGTCTGTCGGACTTTGTGTGGCCCGCCGTGGGGCGTCCGCTGAACAATTGTGCAAGACGGCTATGAGATCCTCCGTGAACACGTTTATTAGGTTCTATACCTTTGATACTTCCACCTCCCTTTGGACGCCGGGTTCTCATACCCACTAAAGCACATCCCCTCCCTTGAGGAACTGCTTTAGGACATCCCTGAAGTTTCCCTGTGGAAACCAGTGTAACCTGCTGCAGAAAAGGAGAGTTATGGTAGACTTACCATTGTTAACTCTCTTTCTACGAGGTACATTGGGTTCCACAGGGCGCCCACCCTTACGCACCTAGCTTCTATGGGTTTATATGGCATTAGCCGCTGGTACCTTCTACTGTCGTGAGAATGTGGTTCTATGTGACTAACATCTGCCTTCTCTCTTACCTGCTCCTGCATTGGACTGGTTAACGAAACTGAGCTCTAAGTGCCTGGAGGCGGGGGTTATAGAGGAGGCCCCAATGCACCCTGGGACAGCCTAAAGCTTTAGCCTGTTGGTGCCTCTGGATCAAGATCCACTCTACATCCCGATGTTTCCCTGTGGAACCCAATGTACCTCTCAGAAAGAGAGTTAATCATGGTAAGTCTATCATAACTTTACTTATTATTCTAATAAACTGGTTACTTCCGGGTTCGGCCTTATCCCCAGGTTGCCATTTGTGACCGGGCCCTTTAGCCAATCATACTGTTCATTCTCTAGTGGAAACCCCTTACAGGAATGGTTTTAAACTTCCTGTTTGCGTTCCAACAGATTCCAATATTTTCGCCGGGCACTGGTTTTACCAATGGACTTCTAATGATCAGGCGCTATGTGTTCCATGGCTCCATTTTCTTGTGTTCCATAGGTCTGGTATGTGGGAGTACCTCCCGAACTGCGTTCCACAGCACGTTTTTGTGTTAAGTTCATAAAAAAGGCTGCCTGTTCGGTTTACAAATGTATGTATTATGTAAGCTCCTATTGGGTGTAGTATGTTATGCCAGCGGTCGGGCTCCCGGCGGCTAGCATACCAGCGCCGGAATCCCGACTGCTGGAATACCAACAGCTGGTTGAGCACAAATGGGCCCCTTGCGGGCTCGCTGCGCTTGCCACGCTGCGGGCACGGTGGCGCGCTACGAGCGTCACGCTGTCTACTCTCACTCCAGGGGGGTCGTGGACCCCCAAGAGGTAAAAAAGCTGTCGGTATGCCGGCGGAAGGGATTCCGGCACCGGCATGCTGGTCGTCGGGAGCCCAGCCGCCGGCAAACTGAAGACCACCCCTCCTATTAGGTTTACTATTATGTTTTATGGGCTTACGAGAGCCCTGCATTTTATACTGATCTCCATAATAGAATTTTCGCCTCAATATATAAAAAATTCCATCTTTCAAATTAAGAAATAATTAAAAAGGAGGATTTGAACAGGAAAGACATAATTTATTAAAACAACCTTTAAAACAAAACAACTTTTAAAATTATCCTCAATTTAAATACAGGTTGAGTATCCCTTATCCAAAATGCTTGGGACCAGACGTATTTTGGATATCGGATTTTTCCGTATTTTGGAATAATTGCATACCATAATGAGATATCATGGCAATGGGACCTAAATCTAAGCACAGAAATCATTTATGTTACATATACACCTTATACACACAGCCTGAAGGTAATTTTAGCCAATATTTTTTATAACTTTGTGCATTAAACAAAGTGTGTCTACATTCACACAATTCATTTATGTTTCATATACACCTTATATACACAGTCTGAAGGTCATTTAATACAATATTTTTAATAACTGTGTGTATTAAACAAAGTTTGTGCTCATTGAGCCATCAGAAAACAAAAGTTTCACTATCTCACTCTCGCTCAAAAAAGTCCGTATTTCGGAATATTCCGTATTTCGGATATTTGGATATGGGATACTCAACCTGTATAGACGTAAAACGAGCTGGGCTCTTTCATGATAATCAAGACATGGAATGGAAAGGCGATTTTTACTGAGAGCACTCGCTCCTCCCCACGCTCATCCTCTATGCTCCCCACCCACCTTCACTGCTCTATACTCCACCCTCCATTACTGCGCTCTTTACCAATTGTGCCTCACTGTTCCCTACACTTACCCTCCCTCACTGTTCCCTACACTCACCCTCATTGTTCCCTATACTCACCCTCACTGTTCTCTACACCCACCCTCACTCCTCCCTACACTCACCCTCACTCACTGCTCCCTCACAAATGATACACTACACACATATAAAAATCACTACAGTGTGCAACGAGAAATTATTGTATTTTTTCTGCAGTTTTTGTTATGTTTTGGTAGTGAAAGAGAGGGTTGGAAGTAGGCAGTGGATTTTATCAGAACAGATTTCATGATTAATATTGTCAATTTTGCCTTTAAAGTGAGTGGTAAATCCATGAGCGGTGATGACAGATATGGTGTGTTAGGGTGAGAAGTGTGTTGTCAGTAGCAAAGAGAGTTGTTTGACAAGGTTTACATTAGGAATCTGATGCTTGACAAGAGAGCAGAAAGAGTAATAAATAGGATGAATATGAAGGGGATGTAGTTAGCAATGAAGTAAATTTATTCTATGGACTTCAGCAGAATGGGAGCACTTTTGTAGGCAGTGAGTAAGTTTTCAGTGATATGGATGGCGTTTGGGGTGCCAAAGACAGTATATAATGTATGGGCCTGCTTTCTCAAGGGCTGCGTATAGTTGTAGAAACAGAAAGCATTAGGGCACGACATGGTGGAGATGGGAGAGAAGAGGTTAGAACGAGAGGCTAAGGAGAGGTCAAGGTGGTTGGTGGGCAAATGCATGTGGGGTGAGTTAGGGCAGTCGGAGGTAAGGTGAGGTAGAAGGAAAGGAGATTGTGGTGGGAGAGTGTGGAAGGTGAATTAGAGAAGGTGGAGATATTGCAGATATTGGAGAACACGAGATCCAGGGAGATTCCATAGTCCATTGGGAGAGGATATAGTCCATTGGGAGAGGGTGGTAAGCTTGAGGAGTTGAAAGGTAGCAGTGTCAGTAGGGGTATCAGTGTGGATGTTGAAATTCTATAGAATACGTTGGTAGGTCAGGCTAGGAAAAATGTGACAGCTAGGCAGAAAAGTTATTGAGGAATTGGGAGGCAGGGCCTGGGGGCAATAGATGATGACAACACAGAGGTGGAGGTGAGAGAAGAGCCAAATAGAGTAAACCCCAGAGGGAGAATGAGAGGGTAGATGACAGAAGGTCAAGTACACCATCACCTTGGTGGTCGCCAGGACAGGGAGTGTTGTTAAACTTTTCCAGCTCCACCCTACAGCAACCATACAGACTTACATCTCTGACAGAAAAATGCCAGAAAAATGAATCAACCTAATATATAGGCACCACACTCACAGCGACAAGCAGCGAAAATCTCTCTTCTAGTCTAACTAGATTGAGGGTACCGTGTTGTTATTGTACACACACTACTACAGATAAGCTCATTAGCACTATAACATTTCAGGCTGTATGTTGGATAAAAGCTGATATTGATGCAAGGAGACATATATCGAATACTAAACAAAGCAGTCTTCTGTTGCTGTTTTGTTTTCTAGACCTGTTTAACAATGAGTTATAAATATAGGAAGCAGTTGGCTTCCCGTCAGACGGGATCCCGGTGGTCGATATACCGATGCCGGGATCCCGGAGAACGCAATCCCGGTGTCTACATACCAATGCTGTACGGGATACCGGCGTCACAATACTGACAGCGGCATCCTGATAGTCCTGACAGCAGAACGCGCTGGCGTCCTGCCGCGGGGGTGGGCAGTTTAGATTTAGTCAGGAGAAGGGCAGGGCCGTCTTTTCGTATGGGCTCAATGGGCTCTTGCCCAAGGGCCCCAGGAGTTTAAGGGCCCTAGCCTGGTAGCTGAGGGTCCCCTCTTTCCAGGGGTACCAGATTTTTGAAAATCGGCCCTGGGGAACTGGTGATATCTGACTTGAAAGCAGAGGTCCTCATCCAAGCCTGTTAATTGCTCTTTCCAGTCAGATATCTCAGGTTCTGTCTGATTTAGAGATTGTCTGAGGGTATAATCCAAAAGCTACGACTCTCCCCTTTTGGTGGACACTGGCAAATTGTCTCTACTATGCCCAGAACCAGATATATCAGCCTTCAAGCAGCTGGTCCCTGCTTCAGCTCCACACGACTAATATGCAGTTTTATATTTTCGTTGGTGAATTGCTCTGGCTCCTGAACTCTGATCCCCAAGTCCCCAGTACCTCCTGAAAGGTTGGACTCTCTATTTTTTTCCCCCAATCTAAGCTAAGAAATATATTTTCAGGAACTTGAGATATCTGCAGTCAAGCAATCTGCCCCCCCCCACCAGAAAATGATAAATATTAAGCCCACTCCACTATCCACCCCTCCCCTACGTATTAAACACCCCCTAACACCCTGGAAGTCATGTACCAGAGATTCTTCATTCAGCCCAATGCCCCCTTCTACAGTTTAGCCCCATCTGGGCAGTAAAGGAGTAATTAGCAGAAATTACTGCTCCAGGTCCTACATGTTGAGCGGAAGATAGAACACCCTCTACCGCCCATGGCACATCAAAGCTGCCGTTGATAGCAACCCCCACCCATAATGCTGGAGGATGGGTAGGGGGCCCAGTGCATTGCTGTGCCCAGGGGCCTACACTGCTGTTAAGACGGCCCTGGAGAAGGGGGGTTAGGGGGCAGGGCTGGGAAGGTTAGGATTAGGGTCCGGAGAAGGAGGGTTAGGTTTAGGCACATAGATGGGGAGGTTAGGGTTAGGCATCAAGCGGGGAGGGTTAGTTTTAGGCAGCGGGGAAGAAAGGGTTAGGGTTAGTCACCACCCAGGAGAGTTAGGCACCAGGGGGGAGGGTTAGGGTTAGGCACCCACAAGGGAGAGTTAGGGTAAGGGCAGGTGAGGGTTACGGTACTTTAGAGGGGGCTGTCGGAATTCTGATGTACGGGATGCCACTGTCGGGATTCTGACCACTGGCATCCCATCCATCGGGAAATCAAACTGTGACCATAAGGTCACATCCAATTATGAATTGCCTTAGTGCATGCAAAACCTTTGTTTCTGCATGGTTTTCAGAAACTATAGTAATATGCTGATTCTTTAACTTGGTAACGCAGAAGATATCATGGATATCTTCTGCTTAACGTACAGGACCAAGGCAGAACACAATTATCTGATTCAACATGCTCTGTAAACACATGGTTTTCAGATATTGCCAGTCTAATTAAATGCCATCTCAGGATGGTGTAATTAGCCCCAGTGTTTGTGATAACCTGTTGTTTAAACAACAGCTTGTGGGGCAGCTTAAATCAACAGAGTATATTCAATCATCTATTTACTCTAGGACTCCATTGTCCATCAGGTATTTGGATACAGCACTGTATATACTTTACTGTACTTTCTTGTATGACCTTAGTGAGAATATCTTTATTAAGTCTATCAAGTCAATTCTAAACATTAAATGTCGTGGGCTTATTTGTTTTATTTCATGTTTTAATATATAATTTTATATTAATGCATGAATGATACACACATACAAAATAAATTATTTAACACTTGCATTCTCTCATTTTGATTGCTACATACTGGTTGTATAATATGTATATACAGTGTCAGTTCATGCCCTGAGACTCCTGACTCACCAGACCTGTCACAGACAGGATGTATCATGGACCAGGATTCTTACATCTGTTGACAATGGCATACAGTCTTTCCTGTCATACTAACGATTGTGCCAGAGTTTTGATTGTATAAAGTATATGAAAAAATAAGATTTTACTTACCGATAAATCTATTTCTCGTAGTCCGTAGTGGATGCTGGGGACTCCGTCAGGACCATGGGGATTAGCGGCTCCGCAGGAGACAGGGCACAAAAATAAAGCTTTAGGATCAGGTGGTGTGCACTGGCTCCTCCCCCTATGACCCTCCTCCAAGCCTCAGTTAGGATACTGTGCCCGGATGAGCGTACACAATAAGGAAGGATTTTGAATCCCGGGTAAGACTCATACCAGCCACACCAATCACACCGTACAACTTGTGATCTGAACCCAGTTAACAGTATGACAAACGTAGGAGCCTCTGAACAGACGGCTCACAACAATAACAACCCGATTTTTTTGTAACAATAACTATGTACAAGTATTGCAGACAATCCGCACTTGGGATGGGCGCCCAGCATCCACTACGGACTACGAGAAATAGATTTATCGGTAAGTAAAATCTTATTTTCTCTGACGTCCTAGTGGATGCTGGGGACTCCGTCAGGACCATGGGGATTATACCAAAGCTCCCAAACGGGCGGGACAGTGCGGATGACTCTGCAGCACCGAATGAGAGAACTCCAGGTCCTCTTTAGCCAGGGTATCAAATTTGTAGAATTTTACAAACGTGTTCTCCCCCGACCACGTAGCTGCTCGGCAGAGTTGTAATGCCGAGACCCCTCGGGCAGCCGCCCAGGATGAGCCCACCTTCCTTGTGGAATGGGCCTTGACAGATTTAGGCTGTGGCAGGCCTGCCACAGAATGTGCAAGTTGAATTGTGCTACAAATCCAACGAGCAATAGTCTGCTTAGAAGCAGGAGCACCCAGCTTGTTGGGTGCATACAGTATAAACAGCGAGTCAGATTTTCTGACTCCAGCCGTCCTTGAAATATATATTTTCAATGCCCTGACAACGTCCAGCAACTTGGAATCCTCCAAATCGCTAGTAGCCGCAGGCACCACAATAGGCTGGTTCAGGTGAAACGCTGACACCACCTTAGGCAGAAACTGAGGACGCGTCTCAGTTCTGCCCTGTCCGAATAGAAAATCAGATATGGGCTTTTATACGATAAAGCCGCCAATTCTGACACTCTCCTGGCTGAAGCCAGGGCCAGTAGCATGGTTACTTTCCATGTAAGATATTTCAAATCCACCGATTTGAGTGGCTCAAACCAATGGGATTTGAGAAAATCCAAAACTACATTAAGGTCCCACGGAGCCACTGGGGGCACAACCGGGGGCTGTATATGTAGTACTCCTTTTACAAAAGTCTGGACTTCAGGAACTGAAGCCAATTCTTTCTGGAAGAAAATCGACAGGGCCGAAATTTGAACCTTAATGGACCCCAATTTGAGGCCCATAGACAATCCTGTTTGCAGGAAATGTAGGAATCGACCCAATTGAAATTCCTCCGTGGGGGCCTTCCTGGCCTCACACCACGCAACATATTTTCTCCAAATGCGGTGATAATGTTGTGCAGTCACCTCCTTCCTGGCTTTTACCAGTGTAGGAATGACCTCTTCCGGAATGCCTTTTTCCCTTAGAATTCGGCGTTCAACCGCCATGCCGTCAAACGCAGCCGCGGTAAGTCTTGGAATAGACACGGTCCCTGCTGAAGCAGGTCCCGTCTTAGAGGTAGAGGCCACGGATCTTCCGTGAGCATCTCCTGAAGTTCCGGGTACCAAGTTCTTCTTGGCCAATCCGGAGCCACGAGTATCGTTCTTACTCCCCTTTGCCGTATAATTCTCAGTACTTTTGGTATGAGAGGCAGAGGAGGAAACACATACACTGACTGGAACACCCACGGTGTTACCAGAGCGTCCACAGCTATTGCCTGAGGGTCTCTTGACCTGGCGCAATACCTGTCCAGTTTTTTGTTGAGGCGAGACGCCATCATATCCACCTTTGGTTTTTCCCAACGGTTCACAATCATGTGGAAGACTTCTGGATGAAGTCCCCACTCTCCCGGGTGGAGGTCGTGCCTGCTGAGGAAGTCTGCTTCCCAGTTGTCCACTCCCGGAATGAACACTGCTGACAGTGCTATCACATGATTTTTCGCCCAGCGAAGAATCCTTGCAGTTTCTGCCATTGCCCTCCTGCTTCTTGTGCCGCCCTGTCTGTTTACGTGGGCGACTGCCGTGATGTTGTCCCACTGGATCAATACCGGCTGACCTTGAAGCAGAGGTCTTGCTAAGCTTAGAACATTGTAAATTGCCCTTAGCTCCAGTATATTTATGTGGAGAGAAGTCTCCAGACTTGATCACACTCCCTGGAAATTTTTTCCCTGTGTGACTGCTCCCCAGCCTCTCAGGCTGGCATCCGTGGTCACCAGGACCCAGTCCTGAATGCCGAATCTGCGGCCCTTTAGTAGATGAGCACTCTGCAGCCACCGCAGAAGAAACACCCTTGTCCTTGGAGACAGGGTTATCCGCTGATGCATCTGAAGATGCGATCCGGACCATTTTTCCAGCAGATCCCACTGAAAAGTTCTTGCGTGAAATCTCCCGAATGGAATCGCTTCGTAAGAAGCCACCATTTTTCCCAGGACCCTTGTGCAATGATGCACTGACACTTTTCCTGGTTTTAGGAGGTTCCTGACTAGCTCGGATAACTCCCAGGCTTTCTTCTCCGGGAGAAACACCTTTTTCTGGACTGTGTCAAGAATCATCCCTAGGAACAGCAGACGTGTCGTCGGAAACAGCTGCGGTTTTGGAATATTTAGAATCCACCCGTGCTGTCGTAGAACTACTTGAGATAGTGCTACTCCGACCTCCAACTGTTCTCTGGACCTTGCCCTTATCAGGAGATCGTCCATTTTCTTTGAATAAGAATCATCATTTCGGCCATTACCTTGGTAAGGACCCGGGGTGTCGTGGACAATCCAACCGGCAGCGTCTGAAACTGATAGTGACAGTTCTGTACCACGAACCTGAGGTACCCTTGGTGAGAAGGGCAAATTTGGACATGGAGGTAAGCATCCCTGATGTCCCGGGACACCATATAGTCCCCTTCTTCCTGGTTCGCTATCACTGCTCTGAGTGACTCCATCTTGATTTGAACCTTTGTATGTAAGTGTTCAAATATTTCAGATTTAGAATAGGTCTCACCGAGCCGTCTGGCTTCAGTACCACAATATAGTGTGGAATAATACCCCTTTCCTTGTTGTAGGAGGGGTACTTTGATTATCACCTGCTGGGAATACAGCTTGTGAATTGTTTCCACTACTGCCTCCCTGTCGGAGGGAGACGTTGGTAAAGCAGACTTCAGGAACCTGCGAGGGGGAGACGTCTCGAATCTCCAATCTGTACCCCTGGGATACTACTTGTAGGATCCAGGGGTCCACTTGCGAGTGAGCCCACTGCGTGCTGAAACTCTTGAGACGACCCCCCACCGCACCTGAGTCCGCTTGTACGGCCCCAGCGTCATGCTGAGGACTTGGCAGAAGCGGTGGAGGGCTTCTGTTCCTGGGAATGGGCTGCCTGCTGCAGTCTTCTTCCCTTTCCTCTATCCCATGGCAGATATGACTGGCCTTTTGCCCGCTTGCCCTTATGGGGACGAAAGGACTGAGGCTGAAAAGACGTTGTCTTTTTCTCCTTTATACGGCAATACTTCCATGTGCCGTTTGGAATCTGCATCACCTGACCACTGTCGTGTCCATAAACAACTTCTGGCAGATATGGACATCGCACTTACTCTTGATGCCAGAGTGCAAATATCCCTCTGTGCATCTCGCATATATAGAAATGCATCCTTTAAATGCTCTATAGTCAATAAAATACTGTCCCTGTCAAGGGTATCAATATTTTCAGTCAGGGAATCCGACCAAGCCACCCCAGCGCTGCACATCCAGGCTGAGGCGATCGCTGGTCGCAGTATAACACCAGTATGTGTGTATATACTTTTTAGGATATTTTCCAGCCTCCTATCAGCTGGCTCCTTGAGGGCGGCCCTATCTGGAGACGGTACCGCCACTTGTTTTGATAAGCGTGTGAGCGCCTTATCCACCCTAAGGGGTGTTTCCCAACGCGCCCTAACTTCTGGCGGGAAAGGGTATACCGCCAATAATTTTCTATCGGGGGAAACCCACGCATCATCACACACTTCATTTAATTTATCTGATTCAGGAAAAACTACAGGTAGTTTTTTCACACTCCACATAATACCCTTTTTTGTGGTACTTGTAGTATCAGAAATATGTAACACCTCCTTCATTGCCCTTAACAAGTAACGTGTGGCCCTAAAGGAAAATACGTTTGTTTCTTCACCGTCGACACTGGAGTCAGTGTCCGTGTCTGTGTCTGTGTCGACCGACTGAGGTAAAAGGACGTTTTAACGCCCCTGACGGTGTTTGAGACGCCTGGACAGGTACTAATTGGTTTGCCGGCCGTCTCATGTCGTCAACCGACCTTGCAGCGTGTTGACATTATCACGTAATTCCTTAAATAAGCCATCCATTCCGGTGTCGACTCCCTAGAGAGTGACATCACCATTACAGGCAATTGCTCCGCCTCCTCACCAACATCGTCCTCATACATGTCGACACACACGTACCGACACACAGCACACACACAGGGAATGCTCTGATAGAGGACAGGACCCCACTAGCCCTTTGGAGAAACAGAGGGAGAGTTTGCCAGCACACACCAAAACGCTATAATTATACAGGGACAACCTTTATATAAGTGTTTTTCCCTTATAGCATCTTAATATATATAATCATATCGCCAAATAAGTGCCCCCCCTCTCTGTTTTAACCCTGTTTCTGTAGTGCAGTGCAGGGGAGAGCCTGGGAGCCTTCCCACCAGCATTTCTGTGAGGGAAAATGTCGCTGTGTGCTGAGGAGAATAGGCCCCGCCCCCTTTTCGGCGGGCTTCTTCTCCCGTTTTTCTGAGACCTGGCAGGGGTTAAATACATCCATATAGCCCCACGGGCTATATGTGATGTATCTTTTAGCCAGTATAGGTATTTCATTGCTGCCCAGGGCGCCCCCCGCAGCGCCCTGCACCCTCCGTGACCGCTGGTGTGAAGTGTGTGACAACAATGGCGCACAGCTGCAGTGCTGTGCGCTACCTCATGAAGACTGAAAAGTCTTCTGCCGCCGGTTTCTGGACCTCTTCACTTTTCGGCATCTGCAAGGGGGTCGGCGGCGCGGCTCCGGGACCGGACTCCATGGCTGGGCCTGTGTTCGATCCCTCTGGAGCTAATGGTGTCCAGTAGCCTAAGAAGCCAATCCATCCTGCACGCAGGTGAGTTCACTTCTTCTCCCCTAAGTCCCTCGTTGCAGTGAGCCTGTTGCCAGCAGGACTCACTGTAAAATAAAAAACCTAAAAACTTTTTCTAAGCAGCTCTTTAGGAGAGCCACCTAGATTGCACCCTGCTCGGACGGGCACAAAAACCTAACTGAGGCTTGGAGGAGGGTCATAGGGGGAGGAGCCAGTGCACACCACCTGATCCTAAAGCTTTATTTTTGTGCCCTGTCTCCTGCGGAGCCGCTAAATCCCATGGTCCTGACGGAGTCCCCAGCATCCACTAGGACGTCAGAGAAATACAAAGAATATATTTGAAATATCTTCTTTGCTTTATTCTAATAATTTTTATAGCCAAAACTCTAGAGTAAATACTAGTCTATGGCAGGTGAGGCACTGGCTATCTCTTCTGCACATCTCTGATCAATACTCACCAAATTTCCAGGAATTTATACTGTTGTACCTGTGTATAATGCCCAGATGTACACTTTGGCTCATATATTGTGTGTAAATCTGGTTCTGGTACTAGCCAGTGCCTCCTGAACCATTTAGCTCACTGCACGTCCCTGGTAGACTTGCTGCGTCCTAGGACCACCAGCTACACCAGGCCTGGCCAACCTGTGGCTCTCCAGCTGTTGTGAAACTGCACATCCCAGCATGCTCTGCCACAGTTTTAGCATTTCCTAATAGCAAAAGTGTAGAAGGGCATGCTGGGACTTGTAGTTTCACAACAGCTGGAGAGCCACTACAATATATACCTCTGCATTAGTAGAAACATATAACTAAACGGTTTTTACCTGGTATACATTTAACACTGGGTTAGATATATTTTCAAGAAAAATTGTATTATTACATATCTGTCACAATATAATCATTCTAAATATAAGTAATTCGGAATATACATACGATATCTGTATCTAAAAATGTTTCCAATTTCAATTTATGTTTGCGTTCTTATGTAGTTTCTATCTGCTATTGTGAGGGGTCTGCTGCTGTCCAGGTGTTGTTGGGCACTTACCATACTCCATGCGCTCTCACCTGCAGGCCACTGATGAAGGCTGGGATGCAGGTCGAACGCGGACAGTACATGTGGAAAACACACAGACTCTCACCATGGAGCTGAGCATAGGTGAAGCATCCCGGTAACCAACAGAACACTGTATGCAGGTAACGGTGCAGGATGCAAGTGGTACCGGCAGTTGTATCAGGATGGATCAGCGGTAATCGCAGGGTCTCTCTGGTGCTAAGTGGAACACGTCCATGTCACTCTGTCATGCTCTAACGTAGAAACAAGATGGTGCCATACGTGTGCAGAAGTACAGATGGCGGCCATACTGGGTAAGGATTGATGCCTCCTGAAAGGAGCCAATATGGAGCATGCACAGTACCGCTCTCCAGCTTCTACACTTTACAGGTCCAAGTGACAAATTTAGAAGCTTTGTTTAGAAGGACTTGTGTACAGACACAAATCATATCTGCTTCAAGTCTCAGCTATCTCAGGTGCAGCAATATTTTTTTACTGGAAAGACAGAGTTTATCATTTAAACTGTACATGACCTTAGGGTTTTTTTCCCCCCACACCAAGTCTTGGTACTTTGCAATTATTAGAATACTTACCTTTCATTGTCATTTATGTGTAGTGTCTGAGAGTCCCTATTTGATTAGTGAATACATAATATTGATATTTGCGTTTTGTTTTTGCGGAGATATGATAGAATTGAATAGAGTGCTTGTGGAATTAGCATATCACAGCTCACTTGGCATGATTAAACCAGCAGGTACTAAATAAAGTAAAATGAAGGTACGCTACCTCGGCCCTTACTGTTCAGGCATGATGGCACTTGTGGTTCTCCATGTGCCGGCATGCTAAGGGCAGACTTTCTGGAACCTGTAGTTCCACGGTAAAGAACAATAGTACACTCTATTTTTCACTATGAACCTTGCACCCACCACCACCAAGGGTGTGGAGCATAGCCCCATGCTTCACTCCTGGCCTGCGGAGCCTTTAATGATGGGTTTCCCAGTTCCTGAGGAATTCCAGGCTTATGGCTGGTTAATGTGATGGCATGGGGGCCCAATCTCCCTGCCATGGAATTAAACCTGACTTGTTGAGCCAGAAGCTAGTTACTGAAAAAATGGGGGGACCCCATGCCGGTTTTTCCCACAATTTCCAGTACCAGAATGGGCTCATAGTTCCGCAGCTGGTTATGCTTTTGTGGGTGGCGGGGGGGGGGGAGGGGGAGAGGGGGACCCTACTCAATTTTTTTCAGTTAAAATAACCCCTTTATTAACAATAGAATACACTAAAGCTGATCTTTTCAGTGTTTTGAATCTGCTACTGATTTGGCTGTGGAGTCTTTCGTAAATGGGCAAAGCGACTGTAATTAACTAAAATCACACTGAAATCAACTGACTTCAACCCATACTTGCCTACTTTCGAAAAAGCATTTCTGGGAGATTGTGACAGTAGCACCTATCAGTGCGGACGTGTGCTGCTACATCTGAGAGGCGTGTCATACAAATGACTTACATCCAAATGTAAATGAGCCCCAAAGTTAGTAAGATCTACTTGTTGAAGAAAAGACGAATATTTTGCAGAATTTGTTCATGTATTGTGCTTTACAAGAGGTTCCATATACTGTAAGTGGCTACGAAAAACTTTATTTCTCTTACGTCCTAGAGAATGCTGGGGTTCCATTTAGTACCATGGGGTATAGACGGGTCCTTTGGGAGCCACTGGCACTTTAAGAGCTTAACAGTGTGGGCTCGCTCCTCCCTCTATGCCCCACCTACCAGACTCAGTTTAGAAAATGTGCCCGGAGGAGCCGGTCACAGCTGGGGAGCTCCTAGGAGTTTTCTTAGTTTTATTGTTTTCTAGAGTTTGTTATTTTACAGGCAGGCTGCTGGCAACAGCCTCCCTACTTTGTGGGACTTAGGGGGGAGTAGGATCCAACCCTTGAGGTTAATGGCCCCTATCTCCGCTGACAGGACACTGAGCTCCTGAGGGTGATGATCGTTAGCCGCCCAAGGCGACCGTTCACTCCCGCAGCATGCTGCCACCCCCTAACAGAGCCAGAAGAAAGAAGAGTGGCGAATCTGACGCCGGAGTCCCAGTAAGCAGGTCCCCGGCAAGAATGGCGGCACAAGGGTGGGAACGCAGCTCTGACAGGCTGCGCTCCGGAAGGCTCAGCGGCACACTGTGTACGGCGATGTGAGAGGCGTCCTGGGCCAGCGCAATACCCTACACTGGTCAAACATAGCTTTCGAGGTCTAACCCACTGTTTGCTACAAAAATTACCTCAGGCCAGTATAATCTCTAAGTGCGGGAAGACACGCCATTACAGGGGGCGGAGCTTATCCTCAGAGTGGATCCAGCTCTAACCAGTGCCATTTTCTCCCTGCAGACACGCTGACAGGGAATGCTGTCCTCCACATAACTACACTAAGGTTTAAGGTGTTATAAAGGGGGGAGTGATATTATGTACTAGCTACCCTGTTAAGGTTACGCTAGTCAGCGGGGTTTTTATTAGTGATGTGCACTGGACATTTTTCGGATTTTGTGTTTTGGTTTTGGATTCGGTTCCGCGGCCGTGTTTTGGATTCGGACGCGTTTTGGCAAAACCTCCCTGAAATTTTTTTGTCGGATTCGGGTGTGTTTTGGACTCGGGTGTTTTTTTTACAAAAAACACTCAAAAACAGCTTAAATCATAGAATTTGGGGGGTCATTTTGATCCCATAGTATTATTAACCTCAATAACCATAATTTACACTAATTTTCAGTCTATTCTGAACACCTCACACCTCACAATATTATTTTTAGTCCTAAAATTTGCACCGAGGTCGCTGGATGGCTAAGCTAAGTGACACAAGTGGCTGACACAAACACCTGGCCCATCTAGGAGTGGCACTGCAGTGTCAGGCAGGATGGCACTTCAAAAAAATAGTCCCCAAACAGCACATGATGCAAAGAAAAAAAGAGGCGCACCAAGGTCGCTGTGTGACTAAGCTAAGCGACACAAGTGGCCGACACAAACACCTGGCCCATCTAGGAGTGGCACTGCAGTGTCAGGCAGGATGGCACTTCAAAAAAATAGTCCCCAAACAGCACATGATGCAAAGAAAAAAAGAGGCGCACCAAGGTCGCTGTGTGACTAAGCTAAGCGACCCAAGTGGCCGACACAAACACCTGGCCCATCTAGGAGTGGCACTGCAGTGTCAGGCAGGATGGCACTTCAAAAAAATTGTCCCCAAACAGCACATGATGCAAAGAAAAATGAAAGAAAAAAGAGATGCAAGATGGAATTGTCCTTGGGCCCTCCCACCCACCCTTATGTTTTATAAACAGGACATGCACACTTTAACGAACCCATCATTTCAGCGACAGGGTCTGCCACACGACTGTGACTGAAATGACTGGTTGGTTTGGGCCCCCACTAAAAAAAGAAGCAATCAATCTCTCCTTGCACAAACTGGCTCTACAGAGGCAAGATGTCCACCTCATCATTATCCTCCGATTCCTCACCCCTTTCACTGTGTACATCCCCCTCCTCACAGATTATTAATTCGTCCCCACTGGAATCCACCATCTCAGGTCCCTGTGTACTTTCTGGAGGCAATTGCTGCTGGTGAATGTCTCCACGGAGGAATTGATTATAATTAATTTTGATGAACATCATCTTCTCCACATTTTCTGGAAGTAACCTCGTACGCCGATTGCTGACAAGGTGAGCGGCTGCACTAAACACTCTTTCGGAGTACACACTGGAGGGAGGGCAACTTAGGTAGAATAAAGCCAGTTTGTGCAAGGGCCTCCAAATTGCCTCTTTTTCCTGCCAGTATACGTACGGACTGTCTGACGTGCCTACTTGGATGCGGTCACTCATATAATCCTCCACCATTCTTTCAATGGTGAGAGAATCATATGCAGTGACAGTAGACGACATGTCAGTAATCGTTGGCAGGTCCTTCAGTCCGGACCAGATGTCAGCACTCGCTCCAGACTGCCCTGCATCACCGCCAGCGGGTGGGCTCGGAATTCTTAGCCTTTTCCTCGCACCCCCAGTTGCGGGAGAATGTGAAGGAGGAGATGTTGACGGGTCACGTTCCGCTTGACTTGACAATTTTCTCACCAGCAGGTCTTTGAACCTCTGCAGACTTGTGTCTGCTGGAAAGAGAGATACAACGTAGGTTTTAAATCTAGGATCGAGCACGGTGGCCAAAATGTAGTGCTCTGATATCAACAGATTGACCACCCGTGAATCCTGGTTAAGCGAATTAAGGGCTCCATCCACAAGTCCCACATGCCTATCAGAATCGCTCTGTTTTAGCTCCTCCTTCAATGTCTCCATCTTCTTCTGCAAAAGCCTGATGAGGGGAATGACCTGACTCAGGCTGGCAGTGTCTGAACTGACTTCACGTGTGGCAAGTTCAAAGGGTTGCAGAACCTTGCACAACGTTGAAATCATTCTCCACTGCGCTTGAGTCAGGTGCATTCCCCCTCCTTTGCTTATATCGTGGGCAGATGTATAGGCTTGAATGGCCTTTTGCTGCTCCTCCACCCTCTGAAGCATATAGAGGGTTGAATTCCACCTCGTTACCACCTCTTGCTTCAGATGATGGCAGGGCAGGTTCAGGAATGTTTGTTGGTGCTCCAGTCTTCGGCACGCGGTGGCTGAATGCTGAAAGTGGCCCGCAATTCTTCGGGCCACCGACAGCATCTCTTGCACGCCCCTGTCGTTTTTTAAATAATTCTGCACCACCAAATTCAATGTATGTGCAAAACATGGGACGTGCTGGAATTTGCCCAGATGTAATGCACGCACAATATTGGTGGCGTTGTCCGATGTCACAAATCCCCAGGAGAGTCCAATTGGGGTAAGCCATTCTGCGATGATGTTCCACAGTTTCCGTAAGAGGTTGTCAGCTGTGTGCCTCTTCTGGAAAGTGGTGATACAAAGCGTAGCCTGCCTAGGAACGAGTTGGCGTTTGCGAGATGCTGCTACTGGTGCCGCCGCTGCTGTTCTTGCTGCGGGAGGCAATACATCTACCCAGTGGTCTGTCACAGTCATATAGTCCTGAGTCTGCCCTGCTCCACTTGTCCACATCTCCGTGGTTAAGTGGACATTAGGTACAACTGCATTTTTTAGGACACTGGTGACTCTTTTTCTGAGGTCTGTGTACATTTTCGGTATCGCCTGCCTAGAGAAATGGAACCTAGATGGTATTTGGTACCGGGGACACAGTACCTCAATCAAGTCTCTAGTTGCCTCTGAATTAACGGTGGATACCGGAACCACGTTTCTCACCGCCCAGGCTGCCAAGGCCTGAGTTATCCGCTTTGCAGCAGGATGACTGCTGTGATATTTCATCTTCCTCGCAAAGGACTGTTGGACAGTCAATTGCTTACTGGAAGTAGTACAAGTGGTCTTCCGACTTCCCCTCTGGGATGACGATCGACTCCCAGCAGCAACAACAGCAGCGCCAGCAGCAGTAGGCGTTACACTCAAGGATGCATCGGAGGAATCCCAGGCAGGAGAGGACTCGTCAGACTTGCCAGTGACATGGCCTGCAGGACTATTGGCTTTCCTGGGTAAGGAGGAAATTGACACTGAGGGAGTTGGTGGTGTGGTTTGCAGGAGCTTGGTTACAAGAGGAAGGGATTTAGTTGTCAGTGGACTCCTTCCGCTGTCACCCAAAGTTTTTGAACTTGTCACTGACTTCTGATGAATGTGGTCCAGGTGACGTATAAGGGAGGATGTTCCTAGGTGGTTAACATCCTTACCCCTACTTATTACAGCTTGACAAAGGCTGAAAAGAAGAAGGAATGTATCTGCACACTATACAATCAGTTAAATTGTATCGACTAATTGAACCCCATTAAAGTATCTCACTCTAATAATAGAGATAATAATATGGGGGTGCAACCCATATGCAACTCAAATTTATTGTAAACAAAAAGAGAAACCAAAAGTAGTTGCTTGGTTGGGCGCACAAGTGAAATTCATATTAATTTCTCTAACGTCCTAAGTGGATGCTGGGGACTCCGTAAGGACCATGGGGAATAGCGGCTCCGCAGGAGACTGGGCACATCTAAAGAAAGCTTTAGGACTATCTGGTGTGCACTGGCTCCTCCCCCTATGACCCTCCTCCAAGCCTCAGTTAGATCTTTGTGCCCGAACGAGAAGGGTGCACACTAGGGGCTCTCCTGAGCTTCTTAGTGAAAGTTTTAGTTTAGGTTTTTTATTTTCAGTGAGACCTGCTGGCAACAGGCTCACTGCATCGAGGGACTAAGGGGAGAAGAAGCGAACTCACCTGCGTGCAGAGTGGATTGGGCTTCTTAGGCTACTGGACATTAGCTCCAGAGGGACGATAACAGGCCCAGCCATGGATGGGTCCCAGAGCCGCGCCGCCGGCCCCCTTACAGAGCCAGAAGACAGAAGAGGTCCGGAAAATCGGCAGCAGAAGACGTCCTGTCTTCAACAAGGTAGCGCACAGCACTGCAGCTGTGCGCCATTGCTCTCAGCACACTTCACACTCCGGTCACTGAGGGTGCAGGGCGCTGGGGGGGGCGCCCTGAGACGCAATAAAAAACACCTTGGATGGCAAAAAAATGCATCACATATAGCTCCTGGGCTATATGGATGAATTTAACCCCTGCCAAAATACATAGAAAAACGGGAGATAAGGCCGCCGATAAGGGGGCGGAGCCTATCTCCTCAGCACACTGGCGCCATTTTCCCTCACAGCTCAGTTGGAGGGAAGCTCCCTGGCTCTCCCCTGCAGTCACTACACTACAGAAAGGGTTAAAAAAGAGAAGGGGGGCACTAATTACGCGCAGTATTAAAGATACAGCAGCTATAAGGGGAAAAACACTTATTTAAGGTTATCCCTGTATATATATAGCGCTCTGGTGTGTGCTGGCAAACTCTCCCTCTGTCTCCCCAAAGGGCTAGTGGGGTCCTGTCCTCTATCAGAGCATTCCCTGTGTGTGTGCTGTATGTCGGTACGTTTGTGTCGACATGTATGAGGAGAAAAATGATGTGGAGACGGAGCAGATTGCCTGTAATAGTGATGTCACCCCCTAGGGGGTCGACACCTGAGTGGATGAACTGTTGGAAGGAATTACGTAACAGTGTCAACTCTGTATAAAAGACAGTGGTTGACATGAGACAGCCGGCTACTCAGCTTGTGCCTGTCCAGACGTCTCATAGGCCGTCAGGGGCTCTAAAGCGCCCGTTACCTCAGATGGCAGATATAGACGCCGACACGGATACTGACTCCAGTGTCGACGGTGAAGAGACAAATGTGACTTCCAGTAGGGCCACAAGTTACATGATTGAGGCAATGAAAAATGTTTTACACATTTCTGATAATACGAGTACCACCAAAAAGGGGTATTATGTTCGGTGAGGAAAAACTACCTGTAGTTTTCCTGAATCTGAGAAATTAAATGAGGTGTGTGATGATGCGTGGTTTTCCCCCGATAACAACTGATAATTTCTAAAATGTTATTGGCATTATATCCTTTCCCGCCAGAGGTTAGGGTGCGTTGGGAAACACCCCCTAGGGTGGATAAAGCGCTCACACGCTTGTAAGGGCTCTACCCTCTCCTGAGATGACCGCCCTTAAGGATCCTGCTGATAGAAAGCAGGAGGGTATCCTAAAATGTATTTACACACATACTGGTGTTATACTGCGACCAGCAATCGCCTCAGCCTGGATGTGCAGTGCTGGGTTGGCGTGGTCGGATTCCCTGACTGAAAATATGATACCCTAGATAGGGACAGTATATTTTTGCCTATAGAGCATTTAAAAGATGCATTTCTATATATGCGTGATGCACAGCGGAATATTTGCCGACTGGCATCAAGTCTAAGTGCGTTGTCCATTTCTACCAGTAGAGGGTTATGGACACGTCAGTGGTCAGGTGATGCGTATTCCAAACGGCATTTGGAAGTATTGCCTTATTAAGGGGAGGAGTTATTTGGGGTCGGTCTTTCAGACCTGGTGGCCACGGCAACAGCTGGGAAATCCACGTTTGTACCCCAGGTCGCCTCTTAACATGAGAAGACGCCGTATTATCAGGCGCAGTCTTTTCGTGGACAAGCGGGCAAAAGGTTCCTCATTTCTGCCCCGTGACAGAGGGAGAGGAAAAAGGCTGCAGAAATCAGCCAGTTCCCAGGAACAGAAACCCTCTCCCGCCTCTGCCAAGCCCTCAGTATGACGCTGGGGCTTTACAAGCAGAATCAGGCACGGTGGGGGGCCCGTCTCAATGAATTTCAGCGCGCAGTGGGCTCACTCGCAAGTAGACCCCTGGATCCTTCAGGTGATATCTCAGGGGTACAAATTAGAATTCGAGACGTCTCCCCCTCGCCGTTTTCTAAAGTCGGCTTTACCGATGTCTCCTTCTGACAGGGAGACAGTTTTGGAAGCCATTCACAAGCTGTATTCCCAGCAGGTGATAATCAAGGTACCCCTCCTGCAACAGGGAACGGGGTATTATTCCACACTGTTGTGGTACCGAAGCCGGACGGCTCGGTGAGACCGATTCTAAATCTAAAAATCTTTGAACACTTACATACAGAGGTTCAAATTCAAGATTGAGTCACTCAGAGCAGTGATTGCGAACCTGGAAGAAGGGGACTACATGATGTCTCGGGACATCAAGGATGCTTACCTTCAAGTCAAAATTTACCCTTCTCACCAAGGGTACCTCAGGTTTATGGTACAGAACTGTCACTATCAGTTCAGACGCTGCCGTATGGATGGTCCACGGCACCCCGGGTCTTTACCAAGGTAATGGCCGAAATGATGATATTCCTTCGAAGGAAGGGAATTTTAGTTATCCCTTACTTGGACGATTCCCTGATAAGGGTAAGATCCAGGGAACAGTTGGAGGTCGGTGTAGCACTATCTCAGGTAGTGTTGCGGCAGCACGATTGGATTCTCAATATTCCAAAATCGCAGCTGGTTCCGACGACTTGTCTTCTGTTCCTAGGGATGATCCTGGACACAGTCCAGAAAAAGGTGTTTCTCCCGGAGGAGAAAGCCAGGGAGTTATCCGAGCTAGTCAGGAACCTCCTAAAACCGAGCCAAGTCTCAGTGCATCAATGCACAAGGGTTCTGGGTAAAATGGTGGCTTCCTACGAAGCAATCCCATTCGGCAGATTCCACGCAAGAACTTTCCAGTGGGACCTGCTGGACAAATGGTCCGGGTCGCATCTTCAGATGCATCAGCGGATAACCCTGTCACCAAGGACAAGGGTGTCCCTCCTGTGGTGGTTGCAGAGTGCTCATCTTCTAGAGGGCCGCAGATTCGGCATTCAGGACTGGGTCCTGGTGACCACGGATGCCAGCCTGCGAGGCTGGGGAGCAGTCACACAGGGAAGGAATATCCAGGGCTTATGGTCAAGCCTGGAGACATCACTTCACATAAATATCCTTAAGCTAAGGGCCATTTACAATGCTCTAAGCTTAGCAAGACCTCTGCTTCAAGGTCAGCCGGTGTTGATCCAGTCGGACAACATCACGGCAGTCACCCACGTAAACAGACAGGGTGGCACAAGAAGCAGGAGGGCAATGGCAGAAGCTGCAAGGATTCTTCCCTGGGCGGAAAATCATGTGATAGCACTGTCAGCAGTATTCATTCCGGGAGTGGACAACTGGGAAGCAGACTTCCTCAGCACGACCTCCACCTGGGAGAGTGGGGACTTCACCCAGAAGTCTTCCACATGATGATAAACCGTTGGGAAAAACTCGACAGGTATTGCGCCAGGTCAAGGGACCCTCAGGCAATAGCTGTAGACGCTCTGGTAACACCGTGGGTGTACCAGTCAGTGTATGTGTTCCCTCCTCTGCCTCTCATACCCAAGGTACTGAGATTGATAAGATGGAGAGGAGTAAGCACTATATTCGTGGCTCCGGATTGGCCAAGAAGGACTTGGTAACCGGAACTTCAAGAAATGCTCACGGAGGATCCGTGGCCTCTACCTCTAAGAAGGGACCTGCTCCAGCAAGGACCCTGTCTGTTCCAAGACTTACCGCGGCTGCGTTTGACGGCATGGCGGTTGAACGCCGGATCCTGAAGGAAAAAAGGCATTCCGGATGAAGTCATCCCTATCCTGATCAAAGCCAGGAAGGATGTAACCGCAAAAAACATTATCACCGCATTTGGCGAAAATATGTTGCGTGATGCGAGGCCAGTAAGGCCCGACGGAGGAAATTCAACTGGGTCAATTCCTACATTTCCTGCAAACAGGAGTGTCTATGGGCCTGAAATTGGGGTCCATTAAGGTTCAAATTCGGCCCTGTCAATTTTCTTCCAAAAAGAACTAGCTTCAGTCCCTGAAGTTCAGACGTTTGTAAAAGGGGTACTGCATATACAGCCTCCTTTTGTGCCTCCAGTGGCACTTCGGGATCTCAATGTAGTTTTTGGGTTCCAAAAGTCACATTGGTTTGAACCACTTAAATCTGTGGAGTTAAAATATCTCACATGGAAAGTGGTCATGCTGTTGGCTCTGGCCTGGGCCAGGCGCGTGTCAGAATTGGCGGCTTTATCCTGTAAAAGCCCTTATCTGATTTTCCATTCGGACAGGGCGGAATTGAGGACTCGTCCTCAGTTTCTCCCTAAGGTGGTTTCAGCGTTTCACCTGAACCAACCTATTGTGGTGCCTGCGGCTACTAGGGACTTGGAGGACTCCAAGTTGCTAGACGTTGTCAGGGCCCTGAAAATATATGTTTCCAGGACGGCTGGAGTCAGGAAATCTGACTCGCTGTTTATCCTGTATGCACCCAACAAGCTGGGTGCTCCTGCTTCTAAGCAGACTATTGCTCGTTGGATTTGTAGTACAATTCAGCTTGCACATTCTGTGGCAGGCCTGCCACAGCCAAAAATCTGTAAATGCCCACTCCACAAGGAAGGTGGGCTCATCTTGGGCGGCTGCACGAGGGGTCTCGGCTTTACAACTTTGCCGAGCAGCTACTTGGTCAGGAGCAAATACGTTTGTAAAATTCTATAACATTGATACCCTGGCTGAGGAGGACCTGGAGTTCTCTCATTTGGTGCTGCAGAGTCATCCGCACTCTCCCGCCCGTTTGGGAGCTTTGGTATAATCCCCATGGTCCTTACGGAGTCCCCAGCATCCACTTAGGACGTTAGAGAAAATAAGAATTTACTTACCGATAATTCTATTTCTCGTAGTCCGTAGTGGATGCTGGGCGCCCATCCCAAGTGCGGATTGTCTGCAATACTGGTACATAGTTATTGTTACCAAAAAAATCGGGTTATTGCTGTAGTGAGCCATCTTTTCTAGAGGCTCCTCTGTTATCATGCTGTTAACTGGGTTCAGATCACAAGTTGTACGGTGTGATTGGTGTGGCTGGTATGAGTCTTACCCGGGATTCAAAATCCTTCCTTATTGTGTACGCTCGTCCGGGCACAGTATCCTAACTGAGGCTTGGAGGAGGGTCATAGGGGGAGGAGCCAGTGCACACCAGATAGTCCTAAAGCTTTCTTTAGATGTGCCCAGTCTCCTGCGGAGCCGCTATTCCCCATGGTCCTTACGGAGTCCCCAGCATCCACTACGGACTACGAGAAATAGAATTATCGGTAAGTAAATTCTTATTTTTAATTTATTTAAAACTTAGCTTTTATTGCTTCACCTTCTAAAATGCCCCCTTTATACGGGGATTACACAGCAAAACATAGAGGTTAAAATTGATACATACAAACATAAACGTGAAAAGAAAAAATAGATGTGAGAAGATTTAAAAGGCGGTACTTCCACTATTACTCTCGCAAGGTGTAGGGATAGGATTACCTATATAGCACCTGAGTGTCTGGAATGTATTACATAGCAAAGTCCCCTGATATAGTAAGACTTTGATTATACAAGGACAAATGATAGCAATTCAGGGAATTGTTCTCTATGTTGCATATGATGATATTACAGATTTGAAATAAACTTTGTATTTGTGGACGTCATATGTTAACAGGTTCAAATGTGGAGACTCTACTATCACAATAAATAGATGCTATAAATATAATGTGTATTTATCTGTGTATTCACATATGTAGTAAATCTTTAATGTTCATTGCTTCAGTATATTACACACATTCATCTTATGTTCTATATCACCAATTATTTCTAGTGAGATGAACAGGAGTAGATATCTTTATGATGAAAGTTCTTTTATTCAAGAAAAATTCACATAATTATCATACTGCTCTGAATTAAAGTGAGTGACAAACTGATCAGTGTCACGGTTGTCCATGTGTCTGAATTCACTATTGCTCTCCCTGAGATACTGTAGCAGCCTATGGGGTATATGCAATTGCGGTCGAATTCCCGAAATTGTCAAATTTCGGGTATTTTTCGCCAAAAAAAAAAATTTGTCAATGCAATTCAGTGCTTTCCGTCAAAAAAACGGACTTTCAAAATTCGACTTTTTGAAATTCGACTTTTTGCAAATTCGACTTTTCTGCAATGGTACAAGTGCTGCAATTCGACAAAAGCATATTCAATTCAAGTTTGGAAATTCGACAGCAGTGCTTTTAGACAGCAAATTCGTCATTTTCAATCCGCCACACTTTGGAGGGTGAAACCAATAAAAAAAATTTAAAACATGTTTTTTTTGTGGGTTTTTTTCGTGGTAATATCAGATCTATTTATATTAGAAGGGATTAGGTACTTGGTTTGTCTTTTTGGGAGGCACAAGTATTATTTATATATTTTTAAAAATATATTTTTATTTTTTTTTATAGATGGAATGGTGAAATCCCTGAAAAAAATGGCGTGGGGTCCCCCCTCCAAAGCATAACCAGCCTCGGGCTCTTCGAGCTGGTCCTGGTTCTAAAAATGCGGGGGAAAAATTGACAGGGGATCCCCCGTATTTTTAAAACCAGCACCGGGCTCTGCGCCTGGTGCTGGTGCAAAAAATACGGGGGACAAAACGAGTAGGGGTCCCCCGTATTTTTTACACCAGCATCGGGCTCCACTAGCTGGACAGATAATGCCACAGCCGGGGGCCACTTTTATACAGTGCCCTGCGGCCGTGGCATTAAATATCCAACTAGTCACCCCTGGCCGGGGTACCCTGGGGGAGTGGGGACCCCTTCAATCAAGGGGTCCCCCCCCCAGCCACCCAAGGGCCAGGGGTGAAGCCCGAGGCTGTCCCCCCCATCCAAGGGCTGCGGATGGGAGGCTGATAGCCTTGGTAAAATGTCAAGAATATTGTTTTTTCCAGAAGAACTACAAGTCCCAGCAAGCCTCCCCCGCAAGCTGGTACTTGGAGAACCACAAGTACCAGCATGCGGGAGAAAAACGGGCCCGCTGGTACCTGTAGTTCTACTGGAAAAAAAATACCCAAATAAAAACAGGACACACACACCGTGACAGTAAAACTTTATTTCATACGTCGACACACACATACTTACCTATGTTCACACGCCGACATCGGTCCTCTTCTCCATGTAGAATCCACGGATACCTGAAAAGAAAAGATCAATATACTCACCTCAGCCAGGGTCCAGAGATAAATCCACGTACTTGTTAAAAATAACAAACCGGACACCCGTACCATGCCGGACTGAAAGGGGTCCCATGCTTACACATGGGACCCCTTACCCCGAATGCAGAGAGACCTCTCAGAGTGACAGCTGTCACAGAAAGGTCTCTAAAGCCAATCAGGAAGCGCAACTTCGTTGCGCTCACCTGATTGGCTGTGCGCTGTCTGAACTCAGACAGCGCATCGCACAGCTCCGTCCATTACTTTCAATGGTGGGAACTTAGCGGCTAGCGGTGAGGTCACCCGCCGGTCAGCGGCTGACCGCGGGTAACCCCCGCAGACGGCAAAGTTCTCACCATTGAAAGTAATGGAGAGGCTTTGCGATGCGCTGTCTGACAGCTCAGACAGCGCACAGCCAATCAGGTGAGCGCCACGGAAGTAGCGCTTCCTGATTGGCTGAAGGGACTTCAGTGACAGGAGTCACGTGGTGTCCCGGCATTCGGGGAAAGGGGTCTGATGTGAAAGCATGGGACCCCTTTCAGTCCGGTGGTACGAGTGTTCGTTTGTTTTTTTTAACAAGTACGTGGATGTATCTCTGGACGTGGATGTACCTCTGGACGCTGGAAGGTGAGTATAATTTTTTTCACAGGTACCCTCGGATCGTCGGAGACCGTGGCATTCGGCGTGTCAACATAGGTAAGTATGTGTGTGTCGGCAGTGTGTAATAAAGTTTTACTGTCACTGTGTCTGTGTACTGTTTTTATTTGGGTATTTTTTTTCCAGTAGAACTACAGGTACCAACGGGCCCGGTTTTCTCCCGCATGCTGGTACTTGTGGTTCTCCAAGTACCAGCTTGCGGGGGAGGCTTGCTGGGACTTGTAGTACTGCTGGAAAAAACAATATTCTTGTCATTTTTCTCAAGGCTATCAGCCTCCCATCCGCAGCCATTGGATGGGGGGGACAGCCTCGGGCTTCACCCCTGGCCCTTGGGTGGCTGGGGGGGGGGACCCCTTGATTGAAGGGGTCCCCACTCCCCCAGGGTACCCCGGCCAGGGGTGACTAGTTGGATATTTAATGCCACGGCCGCAGGGCACTGTATAAAAGTGACCCCCGGCTGTGGCATTATCTGTCCAGCTAGTGGAGCCCGATGCTGGTGTAAAAAATACCGGGGACCCCTACTCTTTTTGTCCCCCGTATTTTTTGCACCAGCACCAGGCGCAGAGCCCGGTGCTGGTTTAAAAAATACGGGGGGATCCCTGCCCAATTTTTCCCCGCATTTTTAGAACCAGGACCAGCTCGAAGAGCCCGAGGCTGGTTATGCTTTGAAGGGGGGACCCCACGCCATTTTTTTTACGGGTTTTTCCCGTTTTTTCCCGTTTTTTTAAATCGCGGCAAAATCCGGCAAATCGGACGTTTTTCGCCCGCGGGACTGTCGAATCCGTTTTTAATTGAATATGGTGAATTCCGGCAGCCACCTGCCGGAATTCACCTGTTGAATTGTGTCGAATTAAAAAAACGGCGATAATTTGCCGCGATTCGCCGTGAATTGCATATACCCCTATATTTCCTGTACTACAAAGCAGGAAAATATTTGTTGCATTGATTTCTTTCTCAGACTCCACCTGTGTTAAGATATATTGTATCAGGGTGTGAGAGCCAGTTCCCTTGCTATGCATATCCCTGACTTGTAACATTGGAGTACTGTAGCAACCTGTGTTTACTGTCTTGTAGCACAGGATAAATATTCGCTACTATAGTATTCTTTCTTTAATTTACAACTATGCTTAATTGCAATATGTCAGGATATGTTAGCAGGTTCCCTTCCTTTACGTGTCACTGGTTTATACACAGGGGCTGGCAGATCTAACCCAGTCACTAGTACCGGACCAGAGCATTCACATATATATACTATTAGTCAACTTAACAGAGCAATGTTGCTAGGTATTGGAGTTGTGTTAACAAATTGCGTGCTGAGTCTAACACATTAATTAGAAACCTGCTGGCGACCACACAGTACTGTTGCTATTGACAACGGCACATGTTAGTCAATTGGATACAATGCTATCTAGATAGGTTATAGCTATACAGCGAAACGTGCACGTCGGCGTTTCGGCGGCCTACCACACTCATAATTTAGCAATGGTGTAGATTTAATTAGTAAGATATTTAGAACAGACCTCCACCGGCATCCTCGTATAATGAGGTTATTAGAAATTAATTCAAGTGTCAGTGTTGATCGTTAGGAAGCACATAGGGTGTATATAACCTATCTAGATAGCATTGTATCATATAGATGATGCCTTGTACTAACCCCATGCGCTTGCCCGCTGCACGTGCACATTCTCTCCTGTGCGTGCGCATATTCGCAGTTGCGTGACAGCGCCTCCACGGTCGTGCGCTCAGGCGTGTGGTATGCGCATTTACGGTAGAGTTTGTGTGCGTCTGGCGGGCGACTCGATCGTTACATAGTTAATCTAAATAGTGTATTTTATAGGTTATGGTCCCCTTAATAATATCTGTAAGTATGATTAGTGTAACTGGTTCAGGGACAAAGGAATTCCTCTTTGCATGATACGAAGGGTCAGACAGGGTCTGAGCGGTGGTGTTTAGTACCTAACCGAAGAGTATTTTATTAGAAACATTCCGGTGTTGGTTAGGAAGAGATCGGTCGCTCCAGCGTATAGTTATGTTTAAAAGAAGTTTATGGACATTTACAGTATTTGCAGTTTAATTACACATGCAGGGGGAATCCAGAGGATTCCTCCCACTTGAGCAGTTTGGAATAGTCACAGCCCACCTGTTCAAATCCACCTATGACCTTTTGTTACAGTGCGGAGAGGCATTTCTGTGTCCAATGAACAATAAGATTGTAGGGCCCTTTGTAGTGTACTGTATGTTGTGTATATAAGGCAGCCAGCCTGGGCCAGCTCTCTCACTTCTCTCCAAAAGGTTTTCATCATTGATTAACTGAGAGCTGGATTTCCAGATAGCGCAGGCGATTCATTCCCACGTGTGTAAGTTTCTCTGTGACCACCTTATTCTCTGTCTGTATTTGCCATTCTCTCTCTCACTGTTATTGTTTAGGATTAAGACGCTATTGTATATTTATGTCTAGTATTCTGTTTAGGTGTTTTATGTTAGTGCTGTAGTGTATAAGCTGTTAACTGTATTTTTCCTTTTTACGTAGCTAAATTCTCGTTAGTAAAGGTGTTGGAACCTCAGCAAGGTGTCTGTGTTTCTCTAGCTAGTACAAAGGGTTTCTGAGTATCTCAATCACTCAAACAGCTTGCTTAAATATCCAGGTTAACCAGTGGTATATCATTACAGTATCTCAATACTAAGACTTACAGTATTATCATACTCTGTGTTTAAGGTTTAAAAGGTTATTATCTGTGTGTACGCTCGCTGTGTGTATTCCGTACACTCAGCGCAGCGTGTGTACGTAACTTGCATACCACGTGCGAGGTCTTTGTACGCAAATAGCGTACGGAGTGCGTAGCACGTGCACGTGGTTTAGCGGCCATTACGGCTTGAAGGTATTAGTAAATAGCTTGTGTTAAAAGGTAGAAAACTGACTCTATCAATTGGGGGCAAGTCCGGTCCACCTCATATCCGCAGTCAGGCGAAAACGCGCAGACTTTATCGATCAGCAAAGGGCGGAAAGATGGTATCTTGTAGTGCTGATCGGATGTGCGTCTGCGTCTGATTCTCTTGGTTTGTAGGGATGCTGGTGAAATCCGAAGAAGGTAAGAACATTAAGCTATTGTCTTTTTAAATCTGGTTTTAATTTCTATTTGGTGCCAACTGCACACGCAGATTGGATTGCTTGTCTGTTTAAATAGGTTTAAAAGTATTTTTAATCGCTTTGCATAGCTTGATAGTTTTATTTTTAACTCAGGCTTAAAAAAAAAAAAAAAATAACTTCAGGGGCTTGAATGATGATTTTCCTTGTGACAAAAGAAGCCGCATGGTCTGTCCTCCATTTTGTGTAACCCTCATGGATGTGGAAGGGGGAGGAGCAGCGGCCATTTTGGGAAGGTCAAAAATGTTTTTTTTTTTTCTGAATGGCTGATTTTCAGTTGACTCGTGAATAATCAGCCATCCATTGTCAAAAAGAAATCACCATTTAATGAGTTTTCAATGCATTTATTTAATCCATATCATAATCAATCATAAATAGTTCAGATAGGGTTTAATGTAAGTTAATAGTAAAATTAATATTTGATGTAAGAACGACACACAGAAATAAAACAAAGTTGTTGTTTTTTTGTTTTTTTCTTTCTCCCTTCAAGAGTCTGTTTTAACTCTGCTACTTGTGAGATGGGCCATTGAGATGCAAATTAACCTGTGTAACTGGTGATACTTCTCAACTGTTTTTTTTTTCTCCCAGCAGTGAAAGAAATCGCCTTCACAGATAGTTAAAAGCACATTCATATGCAAATTAGAAGCACTGAATAAGGTCTCATAGATGTAATAGTGATTAGTACATAGATGTAAATATTATATGTGTGTGACATCAATGTATGTTATTAGATTAATTTAGAATTGCATTTTCATCTGTGTATTTTCACATCTCACCTTCCTGTTTGCCATTTATCATTGATAATGTGCTGAGAAAGATTTGTTGCTATTGGTAGTTAAAAGTAAAATTAATACGTAAGGGAGTAATTTGTAAAACACGCACACGGCTTTGCCTAAGATACAAGGGAGACCTGTGTGGTGCTCGGTAAATGATTACAGTTAAATATCATTTGCATTGATAGAAACGTGTTACTTGTGTTACTGTGGACGTGTCTGGCCTGTGTACACGTGTCCCTAACAAAGGGCGGGACAAGCGTACGCGACGCAAGGGTCGACACACGTAGCGTATATTACGCAACGAAGCGTATGGGTACGCCCACTTAATACAAATCACACGATAGTATTGTTTTAGTAGGCGATACGGAAGCAACGCGATAATAGCGCAAGTTAATCTCAGTGTCCAAAATTTAAAATCCTTCTCTAGTTGCAACTCCTCTGGGACTAGCCTGTGATACTGCATGAAAGGAATTTTCTGTACAGAAAAGAAAGTAACGAGTATATGAGGTGAAAGAGTGTGTGTATATATATATATATATATGTTTCTCATTTTTGTTGGAACCCCCTGGAAGTCGAGTTCTCGTGAGGTACATCCGTGAAAGTGACAGCGCGTGGTGGCTTGGGAGGCATCCCTTGTTAAATATTGAAATAAGAGCATTAGAGTATAGCAGATTAGGAGGTCTACTGTAGACACAGACCAGGAGGTCACGGACCAGGAGGTCCAGAGACAGACCAGGAGGTCTAGGTGCAGCAGACTAGGAAGTCCGCTATAAGATAAAGTCAAGAAGCACAACCCCAGGAGGATTGGTGCGGTACCCATATAGGCCATCAAGCTCTGGCTGAAGGAATTCGCAGCCGTAATTTTCGATTCCGTTGGTCGTTCCGCACATAAGATTAGTTGCTTATGTGCAGTACGATTGTACCGCATGTAATTGTGTGCATTAGTTTGTAACTTGACCCAGTACCATTTGCGTACGCTAGAGGGGTCATAAACGCTATTTGTACATTCTAACGTGATTTGTGTAAATTTTTTTATTTTAAGGGAGGTTCGCTGGTCACTCAGGAATTCTCTAACAACCGATACTTGCTGGGGACGGGTAACCTACTCCCACATGCCCCAGTGAATAAAGGTTTATAGGGGCCCTAGGTTGGGTACAGCAGCTCTGAGTCAGTGATTGAAGTACTGGCCAACGTGGGCGAAGAGTGGGTGAAAGCACTCGGTCGAACTTTCACTGTCGGCTTACCCCGGGCAACTTGGTTTTTGTAAGGGTTCGCTGAAGACCCTTACTTGAAGGTCAGAGGTAGTGAAATCAACACCTGCAAAGATGGGGGCCAGTTGTTCAGGTAAGGGACGATCAACCCTGGTTCAGGTTGATTTAGTAACCCGGCCAATAGGGTCGGCAAGGTATATCATGTGTGAAAAGTACGGATCACACACAGAGGTTTTGTGCAATGAATGGGAAAGAATGACTGTGCATGATGGGGAAAAGTTCCCACGGGTAGGCAGTTTTAGTCCTGAGGTGTTACAAAATCTAAGGAGAAGGATATGTCTAATTAAATCCAGCAAGCAGCGAATCAGACATTATGATTGTTTACAGTTATAGCAACGGGAAAGTGAAATACAAGGAGGATTAGCTTACACAGCTGACTCTCACTTTGGTAAGAAAAATATGGTAACAAGAGAGAAAGTGGTTACAGAGAATGGCACACTGGTATATGATAATTGTGCACTTAGCAACTGTATTATTGATGATAAGAATAATTGTAACAAATGTAACAATGATAAAAGTAAAACTGTTAAATGTACAACTGTTAACCCGTGCAAGTGACACCCCATGTAAAACTTCCCTCAGGATTACAAGCAAGAAAGTGAGCCCAGCACGATGTCGGCACCTTTTCCAGCAGCCATCATACAAGACATCCAGGTGGACGCGACCAAATCGGTAAAGGCAGTAGTCAAACCCCCTAACGGTGGGTCAGGTGAGGTCGTGTCCACAGGTACGTACAGTGTTATATATCACGCACAAACAAATGTACCTCATATTGTAGAACCAACACAAGATGATGTGGTTGAATTTAATCCTGTCCGGGTGATCACAGTCCCCAATGGGAAGACTGACGCTCAGGGAATCATTCCCGCCAGGGACAGTGCAATGCGCCGTCCCTGGTCCCGGACAGAATTAGGAGCAATTATGTCTGAATTCCCTGATCCTAGGAAAGATCTAGTTGCATGTCAGAGGTTTATTAAAGAACTAGGAAACTCCACAGAACCCACCAACAAAGGTTGGCGGACAGTGCTGAGGGCATGTTTGCCCTCCAGTGTTGACCCTGCGAAATTTATTACTGATTGTAAATTAGACACAGAAGTACCTCGTACGGAGGAACACAATCAGGAATGTATTAAGCAGATCAACCGACAGTTAGGAGTATATTTCCCAGCCGTTGTCGAGTGGAACAAAATCTTCTCCATAAGACAAAGAGAGGGGGAAAGTACTTCTAATTATTTCAATCGAGCACTGCAAGTAATGGCTAGAGACACTGGGATCACGGACATTGAGAGAAATGCACAGCATAGAGATATAGCGGTTAAGGTATTAATGGATGGTTTAAAGGTAGTATTGAGAACAAGGGTACAGACCACCAACCCAAACTGGAGAAATATCTCGGTGGCTGCATTAAGAAAGTCCGCTGTTGGGCATGAGCAAAACATCAGCAAGCACAGGGAAGCACAGGGAGGTAAGAAGCCTCAGATCCCTGTGGGTAAGTCAAAGGTGATAAGATGTTATAATTGCCAGAGGGAAGGTCATTTTGCACGAGATTGTAGATTAAGAAATATGCAAAAGTCATATAAACCCCCTAGACAAAAACATGAGCAAAGTCATGATACACGAAATTGTAATCAGGAATCACCTAGGAAGAAGTTTGGGCCGCACCTGTAATATGCAGTCAGGAAAGTTGATCATTAGGACTGGTAGTAAACCTGAGGTTACAGTTAATGATATTGGGAGTTCAGTTCCTTGTAGACACAGGAACGGCCGGGTAAACTGTAATTTATCTGTAAATGTTTCTTTTTCCCCATCTCTGACGTTCATCGGCAGAACTCAAACATCACATAGCTACTTGGTCTTTGCAGAAGTCTACCTAACCCCAGTGTGACCTACCGACATCGGTGTGTCCTGGCCAGGCACAAAAGGGTGCAGTGTGGAAATACTGGTGGGGGAGACTGCGGAAAGATACCAATGGATGTGTTGGTGTGACAGCCTGACGGTGAACGGAAGATCTGACAATGTTTTTTGTTTGTTTGTTGTTTTATGTAACATATATATGAATTGTTCTCTCTCTCGTTTTTTTTTTTTTTTTCTCTTCTCTCTCATGTTCTCATGCTTTACAGATGGTATGTCACACATCAGTTAGACAAATGGTAATGCAAGATTTTTGCTCCTTACAGAAAGATCGCAGATTTGGAAGGAATATTGTATCACCAGAATGTTCGTTTGGAAGATTGAGAGACAGCACCTTTAAGATGACAACAGAGCAAGAAGAACAACAAGACTAGAGGACAAAAGCATCGTAACATTTTTCTTTCCCCTCAAATTATTTTTTGTACCCCCATTACAAATTTCTCCTTCTCCTCCTGTAAGATGGACTTGCCCCAAGAGACTGTGATCCGGATTTTCCTGTTGACCATGACGTTGACCAGAGCAGTCTGTTTCGGTGAGAGTACCATGGAGGTCGAGAAAGGATCTGGAATGGGTTCTGATGACCAGGATGGAGGCGTAAATTTCCAAGAGCAACATAATCACAGAGTAAAGGCGAGTATCAGAAAACTATCTGGTAGCATTGACAATAGAAGGAATTGTGAAGGATTGTTAGCTGAAGAGAACTGCATCTGTAGGCATTGTGACAATATAGTTGAGGATGGGTGCATCAAGAAATGTCAGTCCAGTTTTAATATCCACATGGACCGGCATCCATTGAGTGACTATCACTCCTTAGTGGGTAAAGTGTTAAACCAGACAGACTGTTGGGTATGCTCTCAAGTACCTCAAGGTCATAGCAAATCAGGACTAGTACCATTCCCTTTAACTGTAGGAGAGGTACTTGAGTTAAGTGGTGGGAGGCCGGTGGACAAGAGATTTAATATCTCTAGTCCTCCTAGTTTGAAGCTCCACCAATATCATGTGGATAGGTCCTTAGTATGCTTTAACATTTCCAATCCCCGAAAGCCGGGAAATTGGGAAGTGTCATGGAGTAATCAAACCATGACATTTTCATATAGAGCCGATAGAATGCCCATAGACACAGAACTTATACGTCAGATAGCCGACAGTGGAATATTTTCCCGGTATAGATACACTCTAGGAAGTAGGACCATGCGAGTTGGAGAAGTATCACCAGGATACTGTGCACATATCATACAATCGGATACGTGTACTAGACAGATGGGAGAATTAGGGTTAGGAGATTTCACATGGAAAGTTTGTAACATGGTTATGTCATACTCAGTCCCATATGTTCTCCCCGATGATGCATATTTCATATGCGGGAGGAAGGCGTATAAGTGGCTTGCCCCAAACTCAGAGGGATTGTGTTACATTGGAAAAGTACTGCCTGAAGTAATGACTGTATCCCATATCAAAATTAAAGATATTCACCGTGGTGCCCAAGCTCCTTATACTCACACTCACTACGAGCACGTCGTTAAACGGCACCTGAGAGAAAGGACAGAGCATCTGGCCTCTGATCTGATCCATGAATCCACCGGGATTCAATTCCTACTCGCGTTAGATATCACTCGTACCGCCAGAGGAGTGATAAATTATAGGTATATATCTGCGCTAGCAAACTTGTTAGACAATATCACCGAAATGTATGACGACACGTTCAGGTATACTGGGAGAGAGTTACAAGCCTACAAAACAGAGCTGGTTCAGCATAGGATGATTCTCAATTATCTCACAGCAGTGACAGGCGGGTATTGTGTTACCCTAGCAACTCAGTATGGTATAAAGTGCTGCACGTATATTACAAACAGCACTGAGGACCCGGCCGAGGTCATAGACCAAAAGATGGATGACATTTTGCAATTAAAGTGGGAGTTCCGAAGGAGACATAATCTCACTCTCGCTGCTGTGAGTAATGAGCTGACCAGTTGGGTATCATGGTTGAACCCACGAAATTGGTTCTCTGGTTTAGGAGAATGGGCCCAAGGCATTATAATGGATGTAGGGAAATTTCTCTTGTGTATTCTGGGAGTCGTCATATTGGTTGGTCTGATATTTAGATACGTTCGGACTTTAACGAAGTGTAAAGGTAGTACCAGAATGATGAGTCTGAGGAGCGAGGACACTGTAATAACAACAACTAATTTGATTTATGACCCAACGATAGAGACAATGTAGTGATGAAAATGTGATTCCACGGTCCGTTTCTTTCACCCGTTTCTCCTTTGTTTTCCTCCAAGGTACAAAGACATCCGCTTGGAAGAAGAATTTGACAACCTCTTTTATGCAGACCTTTGATGAACTGTGTCACAGACACCCAATACTTTTAGTGACTTTAACTATCTATGGAAAACCCAAAACTTTAGAGACTGTAATTTTATGGACACTGGAACAGCTTTTGCTCGCCACTTACAGCAAAAGCACCGAGAGACATCAGACAACATGTACATCAAGACAAGACATCAGACAAGACCTCAATCGGCGACTGTCTATTAAAACTCACATAGTTTACGACTGCATTTATAACGATTGTTTCTTATCTTCATCTCTACAACCTCCAGGTAGTATCTCACATAGTCGACAGGTGATTCTCCCATATTAGTATCCACATATTCTCCCCATTCATGTATCATCAACTAAATGTGCTCCCCCATTTGTTGCAACCAAAAGCCGAAAAGAGCTCGGTAGAGTTTGACAGCCCATCCACAGACCCTTAATACGGGATAAGAAGGATTCAAATGTATACTTCGCAATACCTCGAAGCTTGATTTAGAACACGAACGGCACGATGATACATGACCCCTCAAACATGGATTTCATACACACATGCTTTTACTGTCTCACTAGGTCATACTTTTCCCACCTTCTTCTCTCCTCCCTTTACCCAATCATAAAAAGGTATTTACATGATGACATATATTTTTCTGTTTGAACTGTTTAGGAAGTGGCAGTTATTGGTGACTGCCAAAGGGTGAACTGTCAAAGTCGAAAAATATAGCGACCTATGATGCCTTGTACTAACCCCATGCGCTTGCCCGCTGCACGTGCACATTCTCTCCTGTGCGTGCGCATATTCGCAGTTGCATGACGGCGCCTCCACGGTCGTGCGCTCAGGCGCGTGGTATGCGCATTTACGGTAGAGTTTGTGTGCGTCTGGCGGGCGACTCGATCGTTACATAGTTAATCTAAATAGTGTATTTTATAGGTTATGGTCCCCTTAATAATATCTGTAAGTATGATTAGTGTAACTGGTTCAGGGACAAAGGAATTCCTCTTTGCATGATACGAAGGGTCAGACAGGGTCTGAGCGGTGGTGTTTAGTACCTAACCGAAGAGTATTTTATTAGAAACATTCCGGTGTTGGTTAGCAAGAGATCGGTCGCTCCAGCGTATAGTTATGTTTAAAAGAAGTTTATGGACATTTACAGTATTTGCAGTTTAATTACACATGCAGGGGGAATCCAGAGGATTCCTCCCACTTGAGCAGTTTGGAATAGTCACAGCCCACCTGTTCAAATCCACCTATGACCTTTTGTTACAGTGCGGAGAGGCATTCCTGTGTCCAATGAACAATAAGATTGTAGGGCCCTTTGTAGTGTACTGTATGTTGTGTATATAAGGCAGCCAGCCTGGGCCAGCTCTCTCACTTCTCTCCAAAAGGTTTTCATCATTGATTAACTGAGAGCTGGATTTCCAGATAGCGCAGGCGATTCATTCCCACGTGTGTAAGTTTCTCTGTGACCACCTTATTCTCTGTCTGTATTTGCCATACTCTCTCTCTTTCACTGTTATTGTTTAGGATTAAGACGCTATTGTATATTTATGTCTAGTATTCTGTTTAGGTGTTTTATGTTAGTGCTGTAGTGTATAAGCTGTTAACTGTATTTTTCCTTTTTACATAGCTAAATCCTCGTTAGTAAAGGTGTTGGAACCTCAGCAAGGTGTCTGTGTTTCTCTAGCTAGTACAAAGGGTTTCTGAGTATCTCAATCACTCAAACAGCTTGCTTAAATATCCAGGTTAACCAGTGGTATATCATTACAGTATCTCAATACTAAGACTTACAGTATAGTCATACTCTGTGTTTAAGGTTTAACGGTTATTATCTGTGTGTACGCTCGCTGTGTGTATTCCGTACACTCAGCGCAGCGTGTGTACGTAACTTGCGTACCACGTGCGAGGTCTTTGTACGCAAATAGCGTACGGAGTGCGTAGCACGTGCACGTGGTTTAGCGGCCATTACGGCTTGAAGGTATTAGTAAATAGCTTGTGTTAAAAGGTAGAAAACTGACTCTATCACCAGTGACAAGTAAAGGAAGGGAACCTGCTAACATATCCTGACATATTGCAATTAAGCATAGTTGTAAATTAAAGAAAGAATACTATAGTAGCGAATATTTATCCTGTGCTACAAGACAGTAAACACAGGTTGCTACAGTACTCCAATGTTACAAGTCAAGGATATGCATAGCAAGGGAACTGGCTCTCACACCCTGATACAATATATCTAAACACAGGTGGAGTCTGAGAAAGAAATCAATGCAACGAATATTTTCCTGCTTTGTAGTACAGGAAATATAGGCTGCTACAGTATCTCAGGGAGAGCAATAGTGTATTCAGACACATGGACAACCGTGACACTGATCAGTTTGTCACTCACTTTAATTCAGAGCAGTATGATAATTATGTGAATTTTTCTTGAATAAAAGAACTTTCATCATAAAGATATTTACTCCTGTTCATCTCACTAGAAATTATTGGTGATATAGAATGTGTGTAATATACTGAAGCAATGAACATTAAAGATTTACTACATATGTGAATACACAGATAAATACACATTATATTTATAGCATCTATTATGATAGTAGAGTCTCCACATTTGAACCTGTTAACATATGACGTCCACAAATACAAAGTTTATTTCAAATCTGTAATATCATCATATGCAATATAGAGAACAATTCCCTGAATTGCTATCATTTGTCCTTGTATAATCAAAGTCTTACTATATCAGGGGACTTTGCTATGTAATACATTCCAGACACTCAGGTGCTATATAAGTAATCCTATCCCTACACCTTGCGAGAGTAATAGTGGAAGTACCGCCTTTTAAATCTTCTCACATCTATTTTTTCTTTTCACGTTTATGTTTGTATGTATCAATTTTAACCTCTATGTTTTGCTGTGTAATCCCCGTATAAAGGGGGCATTTTAGAAGGTGAAGCAATAAAAGCTAAGTTTTAAATAAATTAAAATTAATATGAATTTCACTTGTGCGCCCAACCAAGCAACTACTTTTGGTTTCTCTTTTTGTTTACAAGCTTGACAAAGGCAACACACGGCTTGACACCTGTTGTCCGCATTTGTGTTGAAATAATTCCACACCGAAGAGCTGATTTTTTTGTATTTTGACCAGGCATGTCAATGGCCATATTCGTCCCACGGACAACAGGTGTCTCCCCGGGTGCCTGACTTAAACAAACCACCTCACCATCAGAATCCTCCTTGTCAATTTCCTCCCCAGCGCAAGCAACACCCATATCCTCATCCTGGTGTACTTCAACAGTGACATCTTCAATTTGACTATCAGGAACTGGACTGCGGGTGCTCCTTCCAGCACTTGCAGGGGGCGTGCAAATGGTGGAAGGCGCAAGCTCTTCCCGTCCAGTGTTGGGAAGGTCAGGCATCGCAACCGACACAATTGGACTCTCCTTGGGGATTTGTGATTTAGAAGAACGCACAGTTCTTTGCTGTGCTTTTGCCAGCTTAAGTCTTTTCATTTTTCTAGCGAGAGGATGAGTGCTTCCATCCTCATGTGAATCTGAACCACTAGCCATGAACATAGGCCAGGGCCTCAGCCGTTCCTTGCCACTCCGTGTCGTAAATGGCATATTGGCAAGTTTACGCTTCTTATCAGACGCTTTCAATTTTGATTTTTGGGTCATTTTACTGAACTTTTGTTTTTTGGATTTTACATGCTCTCTAGTATGACATTGGGCATCGGCCTTGGCAGACGTCGTTGATGGCATTTCATCGTCTCGGTCATGACTAGTGGCAGCAGCTTCAGCACGGGGTGGAAGTGGACCTTGATCTTTCCCTATTTTAACCTCCACATTTTTGTTCTCCATTTTTTAATGTGTGGAATTATATGCCAGTATCAATACCAATGGCCTACTACTATATACACTGCGCACAACTGAAATGCACCACATGTATGGATGGATAGTATATTTGACGACACAGAGGTAGGTACAGCAGTGGCCTACTGTACCGTAATGCTATATATTATATACTGGTGGTCAGCAAACTGTGCAAAACTGAAATGCACCACAGGTATGGATGGATAGTATACTTGACGACACAGAGGTAGGTACAGCAGTGGCCTACTGTACCGTACTGCTATATATTATATACTGGTGGTCAGCAAACTGTGCAAAACTGAAATGCACCACAGGTATGGATGGATAGTATACTTGACGACACAGAGGTAGGTACAGCAGTGGCCAACTGTACCGTACTGCTATATATTATATATTGGTGGTCAGCAAACTGTGCAAAACTGAAATTCACCACAGGTATGGATGGATAGTATACATGACGACACAGAGGTAGGTACAGCAGTGGCCTACTGTACCGTACTGTTATATATTATATCCTGGTGGTCAGCAAACTGTGCAAAACTGAAAAACACCACAGGTATGGATGGATAGTATACTTGACGACACAGAGGTAGGTACAGCAGTGGCCTACTGTACCGTACTGCTATATATTATATACTGGTGGTCAGCAAACTGTGCAAAACTGAAATGCACCACAGGTATGGATGGATAGTATACTTGACGACACAGGAGTAGGTACAGCAGTGGCCTACTGTACCGTACTGCTATATATTATTTCTCTAACGTCCTAGTGGATGCTGGGGACTCCGAAAGGACCATGGGGAATAGCGGCTCCGCAGGAGACTGGGCACAAAGTAAAAGCTTTAGGACTAGCTGGTGTGCACTGGCTCCTCCCCCTATGACCCTCCTCCAAGCCTCAGTTAAGATTTTGTGCCCGAACGAGAAGGGTGCAATCTAGGTGGCTCTCCTGAGCTGCTTAGAGTAAAAGTTTAAATAGGTTTTTTATTTTCAGTGAGACCTGCTGGCAACAGGCTCACTGCATCGAGGGACTAAGGGGAGAAGAAGCAAACTCACCTGCGTGCAGAGTGGATTGGGCTTCTTAGGCTACTGGACATTAGCTCCAGAGGGACGATCACAGGCCCAGCCATGGATGGGTCCCGGAGCCGCGCCGCCGGCCCCCTTACAGATGCTGAAGCAAGAAGAGGTCCATAAATCGGCGGCAGAAGACTTTCCTGTCTTCATAAGGTAGCGCACAGCACTGCAGCTGTGCGCCATTGCTCTCAGCACACTTCACACTTCGGTCACTGAGGGTGCAGGGCGCTGGGGGGGGGCGCCCTGGGAAGCAATGAATTTACCTTATTTGGCAAAAAATACATCACATATAGCTCCTGGGCTATATGGATGTATTTAACCCCAGCCAGTTTTCCAGAAAAAAGCCCGCCGTGAAGGGGGCGGGGCCTATCTCCTCAGCACACAGCGCCATTTTTCCCACACAGCTCCGCTGGTAGGAAGGCTCCCAGAATCTCCCCTGCATCCTGCAACTACAGAAACAGGGTAAAAAAGAGAGGGGGGCACTTATTTGGCAAAATAACAGATATAAGCAGCTATAAGGGATAGACACTTATTGTAAGGTTGTCCCTATACATATATAGCGCTCTGGTGTGTGCTGGCAAACTCTCCCTCTGTCTCCCCAAGGGGCTAAGTGGGTCCTGTCCTCTATCAGAGCATTCCCTGTGTGTGTGCTGGGTGTCGGTACGTGTGTGTCGACATGTATGAGGAGGAAAATGATGTGGAGGCGGAGCAATTGCCTATAATGGTGATGTCACCCCCTAGGGAGTCGACACCTGAATGGATGGCCGTAATTAAGGAATTACGTGACAGTGTCGGCACGTTACAGAAAACTGTTGACGACATGAGACAGCCGGCAGCTCAGTTAGTGCCTGTCCAGGCGTCTCAAACACCGTCAGGGGCTATTAAACGCCCGTTACCTCAGTGGGTCGACACGGACCCAGACACAGACACTGACTCCAGTGTCGACGGTGAAGAAACAAACGTATTTTCCAGTAGGGCCACACGTTACATGATCACGGCAATGAAGGAGGTTTTGCACATCTCTGATACTGCAAGTACCGCAAAAAGGGGTATTATGTGGGGTGTGAAAAAACTACCCGTAGTTTTTCCTGAATCAGATGAATTGAATGAAGTGTGTGATGAAGCGTGGGTTACCCCCGACAAAAAACTGCTAATTTCTAAAAAATTATTGGCATT
Organism: Pseudophryne corroboree; assembly: GCF_028390025.1. Lineage (NCBI taxonomy): Eukaryota > Metazoa > Chordata > Amphibia > Anura > Myobatrachidae > Pseudophryne > Pseudophryne corroboree. The sequence continues at coordinate 384,717,088 of NC_086450.1, forward strand.
ATATCCCTTCCCACCAGAGGTTAGGGCTCGTTGGGAAACACCCCCTAGGGTGGATAAGGCGCTCACACGCTTATCAAAACAAGTGGCGTTACCGTCTCCAGAAACGGCCGCCCTTAAGGAGCCAGCAGATAGGAGGCTGGAAAATATCCTTAAAAGTATATACACACATACTGGTGTTATACTGCGACCAGCAATCGCCTCAGCCTAGATGTGCAGTGCTGGGGTGGCTTGGTCGGATTCCCTGACTGAAAATATTGATACCCTGGACAGGGACAATATATTATTGACTATAGAGCAATTAAAGGATGCATTCCTATATATGCGAGATGCACAGAGAGACATTTGCACTCTGGCATCAAGAGTAAGTGCGATGTCCATTTCTGCCAGAAGAGGATTATGGACGCGACAGTGGTCAGGGGATGCGGATTCCAAACGGCATATGGAAGTATTGCCGTATAAAGGGGAGGAGTTATTTGGGGGCGGTCTATCGGACCTGGTGGCCACGGCAACGGCTGGGAAATCCACCTTTTTACCCCAAGTCACCTCGCAGCAGAAAAAGATACCGTCTTTTCAGGCTCAGTCCTTTCGTCCCCATAAGGGCAAGCGGGCAAAAGGCCACTCATATCTGCCCCGGGGCAGAGGAAGGGGAAAAAGACTGCAACAGACAGCTTCTTCCCACGAACAGAAGCCTTCCCCCGCTTCTGCCAAGTCCTCAGCATGACGCTGGGGCCTTACAAGCGGACTCAGGCACGGTGGGGGCCCGTCTCAAGAATTTCAGCGCGCAGTGGGCTCACTCGCAAGTGGACCCCTGGATCCTGCAGGTAGTATCTCAGGGGTACAAATTGGAATTCGAGACGTCTCCCCCTCGCCGGTTCCTGAAGTCTGCTTTACCAACGTCTACCCCCGACAGGGAGGCGGTATTGGAAGCCATTCACAAGCTGTATTCCCAGCAAGTGATAATCAAGGTACCCCTCCTACAACAGGGAAAGGGGTATTACTCCACGCTGTTTGTGGTACCGAAGCCGGACGGCTCGGTGAGACCCATTTTAAATCTGAAAGCCTTGAACACTTACATAAAAAGGTTCAAGTTCAAGATGGAGTCACTCAGAGCAGTGATAGCGAACCTGGAAGAAGGGGACTACATGGTGTCTCTGGACATCAAGGATGCTTACCTCCATGTCCCAATTTGCCCTTCTCACCAAGGGTACCTCAGGTTTGTGGTACAGAACTGTCACTATCGGTTTCAGACACTGCCGTTTGGATTGTCCACGGCACCCCGGGTCTTTACCAAGGTAATGGCCGAAATGATGATTCTTCTTCGAAGAAAAGGCGTCTTAATTATCCCTTACTTGGACGATCTCCTGATAAGGGCACGGTCCAGAGAACAGTTAGAGGTCGGAGTAGCACTATCTCAAATAGTACTACGACAGCACGGATGGATTCTAAATATTCCAAAATCGCATCTGATTCCGACGACACGTCTGCTGTTCCTAGGGATGATTCTGGACACAGTACAGAAAAAGGTGTTTCTCCCGGAAGAGAAAGCCAGGGAGTTATCCGACCTAGTCAGGAAACTCCTAAGACCAGGCCAGGTGTCAGTGCATCAGTGCACACAAGGGTCCTGGGAAAGATGGTGGCTTCTTACGAAGCGATTCCATTCGGCAGATTCCACGCAAGAACTTTTCAGTTGGATCTGCTAGACAAATGGTCCGGATCGCATCTTCAAATGCATCAGCGGATAACCCTGTCTCCAAGGACAAGGGTGTCTCTCCTGTGGTGGTTACAGAGTGCTCATCTCCTAGAGGGCCGCAGATTCGGCATTCAGGATTGGGTCCTGGTGACCACGGATGCCAGCCTGAGAGGCTGGGGAGCAGTCACACAGGGAAAAAATTTCCAGGGCTTGTGGTCAAGCATGGAAACGTCACTTCACATAAATATCCTGTAACTAAGGGCCATTTACAATGCCCTAAGTCAGGCAAGGCCTCTGCTTCAGGGTCAGCCTGTATTGATCCAGTCGGACAACATCACGGCAGTCGCCCACGTAAACAGACAGGGCGGCACAAGAAGCAGGAGGGCAATGACGGAAGTGGCAAGGATTCTTCGCTGGGCGGAAAATCATGTGATAGCACTGTCAGCAGTGTTCATTCCGGGAGTGGACAACTGGGAAGCAGACTTCCTCAGCAGACACGATCTTCACCCGGGGGAGTGGGGACTTCACCCAGAAGTCTTCCACATGATTGTAAACCGTTGGGAAAAACCAAAGGTGGACATGATGGCGTCTCGCCTCAACAAAAAACTGGACAGATATTGCTCCAGGTCAAGGGACCCTCAGGCAATAGCTGTGGACGCTCTGGTAACACCGTGGGTGTACCGGTCAGTGTATGTGTTCCCTCCTCTTCCTCTCATACCAAAAGTACTGAGAATCATAAGAAGGAGAGGAGTAAAGACTATACTCGTGGCTCCGGATTGGCCAAGAAGGACTTGGTACCCGGAAATTCAAGAGGTGCTCACGGAAGACCCGTGGCCTCTACCTCTAAGACAGGACCTGCTCCTGCAGGGACCATGTCTGTTCCAAGACTTACCGCGGCTGCGTTTGACGGCATGGCGGTTGAACGCCGGATCCTGAAGGAAAAAGGCATTCCGGATGAAGTCATCCCTACCCTGATCAAAGCCAGGAAGGATGTAACCGTACAACATTATCACCGTATTTGGCGTAAATATGTTGCGTGGTGCGAGGCCAGGAAGGCCCCTACGGAGGAATTTCAACTGGGTCGATTCCTGCATTTCCTGCAAACAGGACTGTCTATGGGCCTCAAATTAGGGTCCATTAAGGTTCAAATTTCGGCCCTGTCGATATTCTTCCAAAAAGAACTAGCTTCTGTTCCTGAAGTTCAGACGTTTGTCAAGGGAGTACTGCATATACAGCCTCCTTTTGTGCCTCCAGTGGCACCTTGGGATCTCAATGTAGTGTTGGGATTCCAAAAATCACATTGGTTTGAACCACTCACCACTGTGGACTTGAAATATCTCACATGGAAAGTGGTAATGCTGTTAGCCCTGGCTTCAGCCAGGCATGTATCAGAATTGGCGGCTTTATCCTATAAAAGCCCTTACCTAATTTTTCATACGGACAGGGCAGAATTGAGGACTCGTCCTCAATTTCTCCCTAAGGTGGTTTCAGCATTTCACTTAAACCAACCTACTGTGGTGCCTGCGGCTACTAGGGACTTGGAGGATTCCAAGTTGCTGGACGTAGTCAGGGCCCTGAAAATATATGTTTCCAGGACGGCTGGAGTCAGAAAATCTGACTTGCTGTTTATCCTGTATGCACCCAACAAGCTGGGTGCTCCTGCTTCTAAGCAGACGATTGCTCGTTGGATTTGTAGTACAATTCAGCTTGCACATTCTGTGGCAGGCCTGCCACAGCCAAAATCTGTAAAAGCCCATTCCACACGGAAAGTGGGCTCATCTTGGGCGGCTGCCCGAGGGGTCTCGGCTTTACAACTTTGCCGAGCAGCTACTTGGTCAGGGGCAAACACGTTTGCTAAATTCTACAAATTTGATACCCTGGCTGAGGAGGACCTGGAGTTCTCTCATTCGGTGCTGCAGAGTCATCCGCACTCTCCCGCCCGTTTGGGAGCTTTGGTATAATCCCCATGGTCCTTTTGGAGTCCCCAGCATCCACTAGGACGTTAGAGAAAATAAGAATTTACTTACCGATAATTCTATTTCTCATAGTCCGTAGTGGATGCTGGGCGCCCATCCCAAGTGCGGATTGTCTGCAATACTTGTACATAGTTATTGTTACAAAAATCGGGTTATTGTTGTTGTGAGCCATCTTTTCAGAGGCTCCTTCTGTTATCATGCTGTTAACTGGGTTCAGATCACAAGTTGTACGGTGTGATTGGTGTGGCTGGTATGAGTCTTACCCGGGATTCAAAATCCTTCCTTATTGTGTACGCTCGTCCGGGCACAGTATCCTAACTGAGGCTTGGAGGAGGGTCATAGGGGGAGGAGCCAGTGCACACCAGCTAGTCCTAAAGCTTTTACTTTGTGCCCAGTCTCCTGCGGAGCCGCTATTCCCCATGGTCCTTTCGGAGTCCCCAGCATCCACTACGGACTATGAGAAATAGAATTATCGGTAAGTAAATTCTTATTATATACTGGTGGTCAGCATACTGTGCAAAACTGAAATGCACCACAGGTATGGATGGATAGTATACTTGACGACACAGAGGTAGGTACAGCAGTGGCCTACTGTACCGTACTGCTATATATTATATACTGGTGGTCAGCAAACTGTGCAAAACTGAAATGCACCACAGGTATGGATGGATAGTATACTTGACGACACAGAGGTAGGTACAGCAGTGGCCTACTGTACCGTACTGCTTTATATTATATACTGGAGGTCAGCAAACTGTGCAAAACTGAAATGCACCACAGGTATGGATGGATAGTATACTTGACGACACAGAGGTAGGTACAGCAGTGGCCTACTGTACCGTACTGCTATATATTATATACTAATGGTCAGCAAACTGTGCAAAACTGAAATGCACCACAGGTATGGATGGATAGTATACTTGACGACACAGAGGTAGGTACAGTAGTGGCCTACTGTACCGTACTGCTATATATTATATACTGGTGGTCAGCAAACTGTGCAAAACTGAAATGCACCACAGGTATGGATGGATAGTATACTTGACGACACAGAGGTAGGTATAGCAGTGGCCTACTGTACCGTACTGCTATATATTATATACTGGTGGTCAGCAAACTGTGCAAAACTTAAATGCACCACAGGTATGGATGGATAGTATACTTGACGACACAGAGGTAGGTACAGCAGTGACCTTCTGTACCGTACTCCTATATATTATATACTGGTGGTCAGCAAAATTATGCACTGTACTCCTACTATATACTGTCTACAATGCAGCACAGATATGGAGTGTTTTTCAGGCAGACAACGTATACTGGTGGTCACTGGTCAGCAAAACTCTGCACTGTACTCCTCCTATATAATATTATATTGGTGGTCCCCAGTCCCCACAATAAAGCAGCACACTGAGCACAGATATGGAGTGTTTTTCAGGCAGACAACGTATACTGGGGGTCACTGTCAGCAAAACTCTGCACTGTACTCCTGCTATATAATACAGCTGCTCCCCAGTCTCCACAATTAAGCAGTGTGAGCACAGATATATGCAGCACACTGAGCACAGATAAGGAGCGTTTTTTTCAGGCAGAGAATGGATAAAACTGGTGGTCACTGATCAGCAAAACTCTGCACTGTACTCCTCCTATATTAATATACAGCTGCTCCCCAGTCCCCACAATTAAGCAATAAGTAAAGCAAGCACAAATATTTGCATCAACAATACACGGAGAGGACCCCAGCCACGTCCTCTCCCTAACATTTCCAATGCACGAGTGAAAATGGCGGCGACGCGCGGCTGCTTATATAGAATCCGAATCTCACGAGAATCCGACAGCGGGATGATGACATTCGGGCGCGCTCGGGTTAACCGAGCCATACGGGAGAATCCGAGTATGCCTCGGACCCGTGTAAAAAGTGTGAAGTTCGGGGGGGTTCGGTTTCCGAGGAACCGAACCCGCTCATCACTAGTTTTTATCTTTATAAAAGCCTATAAGGGCGCGCTGTGGCTGGCTTCTTGTGCTCTGTGACTCTCTGAAGATATTCGGGGGGGGGGGGGGGGACGACTGTGTTGACATTTTCCTGTGTATGTGTAATCCACTTTACCATGTTTAAGGTACTTTGTCCTGTACTGCAGAATGTATTTCTTTTCCTGGGGAGTCTATACCATGCTCAAAACTGTACACATCTCAGGCTTCGGTGGCAGATCCCCCTTGGGTGGCCTCCATAAGGTGTACTTTAAGAATATATCACTTCCAATATATCCCATACTGGGTAGAAGCCGCAGTTTTGAGAAAAGTGGAGTTTCAAATCCCACTGCTGTGCCTCTCACCCCATCTCCGTACCCTAGAAAGCGTACACTTGCACATATAATGCATATATATGAGAGGTCCAACAGCGGCGATGCTTTTGTACTTGAAGAGTAACTCCCAGCCAGTGCAGCTCCTGCGTGCTGGCCGGGAGTTACTCATTGTTGTGATAGTTGCAGTGGCTGCGTGTGACGTCATGCAGCCGCTGCAGCCCACCCCCGCACGGTCCGTCCATGCCTGCATTGGCCAGACCGCACCCACAAAACGGCGGCCAAACCCCTCCCACCCAGCGACCGCCTCTCCCTGTCAATCAGGCAGAGGCAATCGCTGGGCTACGACAGCCGTCGGCTGTCTGGCATGCGTCGGCGCACTGCGGCGCCGGCACATGCGCACTTCTGACCTGATCGCTGCTCTGCGATTAACGGCAGCGTGTGATCAGGTCAGAATGACCCCCAATGTCTCTCTACCAATATGTAGTTTCGGGTTTTTGGGATCTGGATTGGTTTTGCCAAAACCACCCTTGCAGGTTTCGGATCTGTATTTTTATTTTTTTTTAAATCATTAAAACAGCTAAAATCACAGAATTCGGGCCTGTTTCTGTTCCTACAGTATTATTAACCTCAATAACATTAGTTTCCACTCATTTCCAGTCAATTTTGACCACCTCACAGCTCACAATATTGTTTTCATCCAGTTTAGGCCAAAAGGTTGCAGCGAGGTAGCTGGATGACTAAGCCAAGAGACAGCAGTGGGCGGCACAAACATGTAGCACTTAAACTTCCAACATGGCACTTCTAGGAAACAGAATGGCACTGCAGTGGCAGATAGGGTGGCAGTTTAATAAACTATACAAATCATACTTGCCTACTCTCCCGGAATGGGCGGGAGGCTCCCGAAAATCGGGTGACCCTCCCGCCCCCCCGGAAGAGCAGGCAAGTCTCCCGATTTTTTAGGGGCCCCCCTGCCCGGCCGCCCACTTAGTGAGTACAGTGGGCGGTCCGGGCAGTCGATGACGTGATTCTTGCTGAATTACATAGCAGGGGCATGGCTTAAATGAAGTGCCGCGATAACCCCTCCCCTGTTCCGCCTCCACCCGCCCCTGTTTTGCCTCCGCCCCGCCCCCTATCCGTGTCATAACCCGCCCCGCCCCCCTGCTGAGCCGACTTGGCTGCTCTCTCCCGGAGAGAGCAGCCAGGATGTCGGCATGTATGATACAAATGCTTGTCGTCACAGTCAGCAATGCTCCAAACAGCACAGAATGCAAAGAAAAGAGGTGCAAGATGGAATTGTACTTGGACCCTCCCACACACCCTTATGTTGTATATATTAAACAGGACATGCACAGTTTAACAAACCAATCATTTTAGCGACAGGGACTGTTACTTGTGGCTGAACTTATTGGTTTGGGTCCTCACAGAACAATTTTTTAGAAGGACTACCTCCAGTAAGTAATGACTCTGAGGATGTTGATGATGAAGTGTTAATCACATTATAATCTTGTACAATATATTTTATGTCTTTGCAGCAAATTACGTAACATGGAGGAAGTGCCTAGATGGCTAACGTTCCTACCTCAACTAACTTTGGCCTCACAAATTGAGCAGATGCTTTCACAAACATTGCCAGGATTGAGGTAAAAATAATCCCACACCCATGAGGTGTTTTTTTTGGTCTTATGCCCAGGCTTCACAATGGCTTTCTTTTTATCACGGTCAAAAACTTTATCCACCTGTGGCTGACTTACGCAAACAACATCATCAACATCCTCAGTGTCAGATAGTAGTAGTACACACATATCCTCCTCATCCTGTTCCACTTCCACACACAAATTCTCAACTTCTATTATGTCCTCCTCATCATCACCATATTTACTTGTACTGCTCCCTCCATATGCAGATGGTTCAGAAATGGTGGAAGGAGGTGAAAGTTGCTTCTCTATGAGGACAGTGTGAGAAATGACAGTCTCACACATAGCTGGCGTGGACACCCCTAAACTTCCCTTAAGAATGTCTAATGGTCCTGCTTCTGAATGCACAGTTTGTCTTACTGCCTCTGCAGCTAAATTTCCTTTTGATGTTTTTTGTTTACCACTGTAAAATTAAATGATTTTACATGCCCTGACTTAAGCCCCTGGGCATCTGCCTTAGTAGATGACGCTGACGGACTCGTATCGTCATGATTGGTGCAGCACCTGCACCACTAGTATGTGCTTCCTGCTCTCCTCTCAATTGTTCATCCTCCATATCTATCCACAAACACGAATGAAGTGGAGTACAGCACACACCACAATTTGTACAAAAAAAGTACCACCTTCAGTGTCGCACAATACAAGTATGAGTCAGAAATAGTAATCAAACACTGCGGTTTAATTTCACTAACTGTCGCAAAAATATGTGTATGAGTACAAAATAATAATCAAACACTACAGTTTAATGTCACTAACAGTGTCACAATACGTGTATGAGTATAAAAATAGTAATCAAACACTGCGGTTTAATTTCACCAACAGTGTCGCACAATACGTGTATGAGTCAGAAATAGTCATTAAAAACTGCAGTTGACCTTCAACGATGTTGCACAATACTTGTATGAATAGGAAATAAAATATATTACTGTGGTACCACCTTCACCCACAACGTCACACAATACATGTATGAGTCAGAAATAGTAATCGAACACTGCTGTTGACCTTCACCAACAGTGTCGCACAATACGTCTATGAGTACGAAATAATAATATGCTACAGTCTGACCAGCAGTGTCACAGTACTTATGAAAATAAAATAAAAATGATATAGTACACTGGGGTACAGCACAACAGGCTTTTTGTTTTTAGCTTTTATTATTTTCATTTTACACTGGGGTGGAGCCCTTGGATGTGATAAAGCTAACTATTTATCTTATAACATTTACTATAAATGGGTAAGAGACTCAGTACGCAATTGGCGTGTGGGGTACCGTAAGGGTACGCACTTAGCGTAGCATACGCTCGGCCGTGATCGAGACGCACATGCGACACGCTCGCTCACAGCTTAATGCGTGGTGTCAAGCACGCTATAGGCGGCTGACTACCGTAATGCTACGCTACCAGCGTAGCGGACGCTCGAGTCCACGAGGAGAACACGAGCGGCGCAGACGCTCACGGGATGACAATCAGTAAACCTTGAATGTAACACACAGAAAGGATACTCTTATACTGTAAACCTTGTACTGAAATACTGTAGCGATGTAACGCTGCTTAACCTTGTTAATGCTAAAGCTGCTTGAGCGTTTGAGACGCTCCTATTACCCTCTGCAATATAATAAACACACGATACCTTGCTAAGGTTCCAACACCTTTACTAACAAGCTTTTAGTTATATCGAAAAGGGGAAACAGTTTACAAGTCATACACTACAAGCTAACATATCATTCTAACAGAATATCTAGACAGAAATATACAATAGCGTCACAATCCTATACTATAACAGAGAGAGAGAGAGAGTATGGCCAATACAAACAGAGAACAAGTTGGTTACAGAGAATTACTTACACACACTGGGGAATGATCGCTGCGCAGCTCTGGTACCAGCTCCGAGTTAGTCAAGATGAAAACCGTTTGTGGAGAGTGAGAGAGCTGCCCAGGCTGGCTGATCTTATATACACTGCGTACAGTACACTACAAAGGGACCTATAATCTCATTGTTCATTGGACACAGGAATGTCTCCTCGCATCATAACAAAAGGTCATAGGTTAGTTTGAACAGGTGGGCTGTGACTATATCAAACTGCTCAGGTGGGAGGGAATCTGAAGATTCCCGCCGCATGGGTAATGAATCGCAAATATAGTAAATGTCCAGAAAATACTAATGGCCATAACTATACGCAGGAGCGATTAATCTTTACCTAACCAGCACCGGATTGTTTCTAATAAAATGTTCTTTAGTTAGGTACCAGACACAGCTGCTCAACCCTGTCTGACCCTTCGTACCATGCAAAGAGGAATTCCTCTGTCCAGCGACCCTTTACATTAAACAAACTTACAGTCATTATTAAGGGGAACATTATCTATAAAACATACTATTTGGTTTTATTATTTAACGATTGAGTCGCCCGCTAGACGCACACGAACTCTACCGTAAATGCACATACCACGCGCTCGAGCGCATGGCCGAGGAGGCGCCATCACGCAGCAGCGAGTATCCGTGCGCACGGGAGAGAATGTGCACGTGCAGCAGGCACGCGCATGAGGTGAATATATGGCAACGTGTAGCATGATATTTTTCCGACTTTGACAGATGGATGCACAGATCACCCCTTTCAGATACAGCAGACAGAGCACCCCTTCCAGATACAGCAGACAGAGCACCCCGTCTGGAGGGATACAGCAGACAGAGCACCACTTTCAGATTCAACAGAGCACCCCTTTCAGATACAGCAGACAGAGCACCCCTTCCAGATACAGCAGACAGAGCACCCCGTCTGGAGGGATACAGCAGACAGAGCACCCCTTCCAGATACAACAGAGCACCCTTTTCAGATACAGCAGACAGAGCATGCACCCCACATCAGACAACACAGTACTGAGACAGACACATCCGTCCAGTACACTCTACACAGCCGTAGTGAAGATGGCACCCATAACCAGGACCTTTATAGAATACAAAAACCTGTGAGAATCCGACAGCGGGATGATGACGTTCAGCCTCGATTTGGGATCCGAGTAAGGCGGGAAGTCCCGAGCCAGACTTGGATCTGGACTCGGATTCCAAAGTTCGGGTGTGTCCAGTTCTTGGAGAACCAGACCCGCTCATCTCTAATAATAACCATTTTAAAATACATAGAGCATTATTAGTATGTGACTGCACTGTGGTCCCCCCCTTACCCCCATCCCCACCTTACCCCCCTCTTCCCCCTTCCCTTTACATCTGACACTTTATTGACGATGTTTCTTCTCTCGATTATTGTTGTTTCTTTTTACGAAAATAATATGGTTTGTGTTGGACGGTGGTTCCTTGACCGTTTGTCCTTTTTCTTATTGTATTGCTTATCCAGTTTATTTGACCATACAAAATAAAGAATTTAAAATAAAAATAAAAAAAATACATAGAGCATACTAGTGACTGCAATACAGAGAACATCTTATTAACCAACATAGAATACATTGAGCACACTAGTGACTATCATACAATAGATTTTATGTAAGACCTCCAAACATGATCATCCCATTTTTATTAATTAAATGCTCCATAAAAGTTATAAACTATTTCGAGCAGCATCGTCACAACTCCCTTATCTCCATTATTAGTTAATTCCAATTCAATCTCATCAAAAGAACCTCTTTTTCTTAATTGATGCCATTAAAAGCACTAACCATTTCACTCATAAACAAATGAATAATCCCAACAAACCCCTTTAATTCGTAACATTTCACATTACCTCGTTTATAATTATTCCTAAATCTATCCCCACTCAGCTATTGCTGATCCATATTATTCTCTTTTGTGCTGCCACACAGGTACCGCTGTGGCCTCCGAGGAAGAGAGGCCACCAGAGAGGAGGTGGAGGCTGGGCAGCATATTGCTAACCTTTTCAGGAACAGTGCTGAGAAGGCCTCCTACCGGGAGGAGGTGTGCAGCCTCTGTGCACCTGCCCCCTCTCATCGGCACAAACATTGTGCCCGAGTCTACTGCACAAGTGCTGATCTCTGGGAACATGGTGCCCACATCACTTTCCCAGTGATTGTTCTACTGCACAGATCTTCATGTAAATGGGGCACCATGTTCTCCGTGATTTCTGCAGTGCTGATGGCCAGGTAAGTATTGTCTATGTGTGTAGAGTGTGCAGTGTGGGTTTGTGTAGGTTTCCTCCCACACTCCAAAGACATCCTGTTAAATGAATTGACGTTTGTGTATCCATCTATTATGGAATATAGAAGTGAGCTCCATTGGGACAGTGACTGTTGTGAATTATTAAATATTCTCTGTTAAGTGCAGGGACTATGGGACTAATTCAGTCCTGATCGCAGCAGAAAATGTTTTCTCTAATGGGCAATACCATGTGCACTGCAGGTGGGGGGGGGGGGCTGATGTAACATGTGCAGAGAGAGTTAGATTTGGGTGAGGTGTGTTCAAACTGAAATGTAAATTGCATTGTAAAAATAAAGCAGCCAGTATTTACCCTGCACTTAAACAAAATAACCCTCCCATATCTAACTCTCTCTGCACATGTTATATCTGCCCCACCTGCAGTGCACATGGTTTTGCCCATTAGAGAAAGATTTTGCTGCTGCGATCAGGTCTGAATTAAGCCCTATATCAGCCCACCTTCCCCCAACTGCCCAACTTTTACCATGCAAGGAATATACGGGCTGATTGTGTGACCTGTTGCACAAGGAAGCTAGCATTTGCATATTATCGTTCCAGCGACTCCACTGGCAGACTGAAGAACTGACATCACTGAATCAAGCCATCAGTATTGAGCTAGGTATAAGTCGGGTATGATCTTTAGAACTCTGTGGGCGGTATTCAATTCTTTTCACCCCCTTCCACACCCGTTCTGTTTCTGCTGCCGGGCGTGATATAATAATTTCAGCTTGCTACCCCCAGGGTAGTGAGGGCGCCCAACCCTTTACGCAGCTAAACCTGATTACTATGGGCGCGATATGCGTGATAATGGGGATCACTTTAGAAAGGAGATTGGGTGTGATATATTATTTGAATACCGCCCTAAATCTGTGTACTAATTATAAATTACAGTGCAACGTAGTTTTCCACGGTGTAAATTTATTGTTGCTCCGTTTTGCTTTGCTCCCATTTCTGCATGAGGCCTGTAACACATAACATAGCATGGGTTACATGCTAGAATCACTTAATGTGTTTCCCTTTCCTTGCAGGGGTGGACTGGCCCACAGGGTACAGGGGATATCACCGGTGGACCCCACTGCCTGAGGGCCCGATCCCTTACTCTAATGTCAGGTTCCAGACAGTGCAATCAGATTACACATTATTAATTATATTAGAGGGTCAGTTCCATGGTCTCTAATCTTTGTCCAAGCCTCTGTGTGTGCTGGTCTCACCTCTTGGTAACTTGGCACACCCCTTAACTATAGACCCTACCACTGTATCCCCCCGGTAGGCCCATCATTCCCCAGTCCGACACTGTTTCCATGCATGCTAATATTGCATTCACTTAACTCTACTATTGGTTAATTAAAAAGAACTATTAAAATCCATTTGGATGATGTTTCTCTTTTCCTGTGGGAAAGAACAGAGTGACCAGGGAATTCTGAGGCCTCAATAGTAATGTGGCAGTGGAAATAACACTGAACCCATTCATACACACTGCTCAGGAAGCACTGCATTATACAATGGAGTCATTGTGAGCGATGACAGATTACCCATAAGGCTGTTTAGGTGGGTGCCTAAGGCCCAGTGGGTCATAGGGGGCCTGCCATCCACCAGAAGCCAACCATTTACATTTCAGGAATTTATTTTTAAATAAAACTTTCCTTATGAGCAGACAGAGCATCAGGACTGAGAGCCTGATTCTAATTTGCCCTGTGTTAGCATCGCTGCTGTGCCCATGGACGTAACAACGATGGTAACATATGCAGCGTCCATCGGTTTACTCTGCAGGACCATCAGCCAACTGAGTGACCTCCTAGTTACTTAGGATGGCTGTGTATTCTAGCCTTACAGGGCCAGGAAATCAGGGTTCACAGACTGGCCGCCACAGCACCATAAAAGCACCTTTTTTTTAAACTCTCCTGCACCCCCCCACCCCCTCTCCACCCCAAAACACAAGACTCGTTCTGCACATGTGCAGGAGAGATCCTGCGCTAAGCACCCACGATCGTGTGAGTACATAAACCATCGGGTTTACATACTAATCTGAATTAGGCCCTGAGTAAGAGAGGGTTTGCAAATTCTGATGTGCACCGGGTCAGTTGACCATGTCAACATTCATAGGGTGAGATTCAAATGTTCCGTCCTCTCCTTCCAGCAGTATTCAAATGTTGCTGCCGATGGGCGCGATATCAGCATTTCAGCTCGCCACCCCCAGGGGTGGTGAGCTGAAATGCACGAAAAGTGACCCGTTTGGACACCCAAACGGGACTTTTTGAGATTGCGCCCATGACTTTAGTCGGGTTTAGCTGCTTTACGCTTTCACTTTAGACGGGAGATCGGGCGCAATAAAACATTTGAATTGCGCCCATAATGTTGACATGGTCCAAATGTTCACATGCAGCACTGATGAAATCTCAACATGATTGGAATGTAAAGGTTACTGACCTAGTAGCAGATCTCCGGAGACTCAGGCAGTGTCTCCAGGGTCCGGTGGTCAGGTGATGGTGACTTCTGGCTGTCATCCAGTGATTCCTTCCACAGAGAGTTACACTGACCCCTAATCCTCCTGTCCTGCAGCCTAACCCTAACCCTCTGGTCCCTGCAGACTGTTGACATTTCACACGTCGACACTGTGACCATGTGGATATTCTGCAATGTAGGCATCATAACTGTCAACATGATTGTTTCGTTTACCTGGAACCTGCGTCCTGTCTGTATTGGCTAAGCCTCAATCACAGGCTGAGCATCAGGCGCAGAGGAGTGTGTGCTCTGATTGGATGAAATTAATACCTCTGTAGCTATAAGCAGAGCTGGGTACACACTGATACTATATCGTCCCGATTTGTTATTTTAACATGTTCCACCGTGGCAATAACGCTAGTGACTGCATTATGTGTACTGAAGGAAGGAGCAATATGTCTATCCGACCTTGATTTTTTTTTTTTTTACTTGAAGCCCGAGGTGCGTGGCTTCATCACCCAGTGTCTGTGCCAAATGTGCTGGGGGCATAGGTTCTTGGACCCTCTCCAAAAGGAGAAGGGCCCCGTTACTCCCCTACCCCTCAGAGCCAAAAGGCCTACTGAGTGGAAAAAGGGACTGTGGGTCCCCCCTTGCCGAAGCGCAGAGGGACCCTGGTGTATCCCCAAGGTTGGCCGAAGCTTCCCCCTGGGGATCGAAAACAGAGGGCCTCGGCAACTAGGGTAGAGGGTGGCCCATAAGGGTCTCACCTAAACCCCGAACGAAAAACCAAGACGTGACAAACTAAAAACATAAATAAGTGCTTGTGTAGTGCAAAAGTGCAAAACACATGCGTGAATAAATAAATAAATAAATAAGCCCCAGCCAGAAGGCCGGGGGTGGGGGGGGGGGGTATAAAAAATTATCCTTGCCCTATCCAAAAGGCCAGGGCAAAGGAAAGTGGGTGCAGACATGAAGGGTTGAAGTGTTAAGTGCTAAAGTGCCTTCGTGCATTGGTGATCCGAATCCCCAGTGCATTTCCGGCACCCCTGTCCCTTCCAGTTCCAGGGGCACAAAACACCGCGAGCTTCGAGATGCTCCCGACCTCTCAGCCAGACCAAGCTTCATACCCACTCTGTGCCAGGGTCAACCCACAGTATGAGAGTAGATACTAGACCAGGCCGTTACCCGCTACATGTAAGGGGTCCTATTTCAACCCCTAAGAAGGTAGCGTATACTAAGCCCAGTTTTCCTTCACTCTCGACCAGAGGCATTGCCACACCCCAGCATGGTACTCCACAAGGTGTTTCTCCATTCCACACTAGGAACCTCTCACGCTCACAGTGTAAGAACAGGTACTCCACCAAGTGTTTCCCTCGAGCAGGTACTACACTTGATCTTAGCCAAAAGGCCGAGACCTTGATTACATAGGTTAATGTGTACCCAGGGTCCGATGCGTTGGCCCGCCGGCCCGATATATCGGCTGGGTACAGATTGTCCCAGTGTGTACCCAGCCTCAGGTGTTCTTAGAACAACACAAATTTGTGGTTTACAACTGCTTAGTTTATTTTAGAACTGCACAAATTGTGCATCTTATTCAGATGTGGATGTTGTTGCTGCTGCTGTTACTATCTCTTGCCGTACGCAATTGTGATTATATGCTAATATGAGCACAAACTAACCTGAGCATAAGGATGTCTACTGCTGTCACATCATTTCCACCCAACAGCATATAAGTGCTACTACATCGGTAATATTGTAAATCGGGTCATGTCGCAGTGTCTGAGTGCCTCTGAGGACGTGCAGGGTGAGCTGCTCTCCAGGGGTACACCCAGAAAACACCGTCTGATTGGCCATGTCACACCTGCATTTGGCTGACACCCCCCCCCCCCGTTACCGCCCCCAATCGCTGTCTTCCTGTCACTCACTCTAAAACGAATTCTTCGTGGAGACGGACATAGCAATTTGAACGCTGCGTGTGCGTACTGTGGCTCAGACACATGCGCAGTAAGAAAACATTGTCCAATTTGCGTACAATGGCCCTCATTCCGAGTTGTTCGCTCGCTAGCTGCTTTTAGCAGCCGTGCAAACGCTAAGCCGCCGCCCTCTGGGAGTGTATCTTAGCTTAGCAGAAGTGCGAACGAAAGGATCGCAGAGCGGCTACAAAATAATTTTGTGCAGCTTCAGAGTAGCTCCAGACCTACTCTTAGCTTGTGATCACTGCAGACTATTTAGTTCCTGTTTTGACGTCACGAACACGCCCTGTGTTCGGCCAGCCATGCCTGCGTTTCCCCAACCACGCCTGCGTTTCTATCTAGCACGCCTGCATTTTTTCACTCACTCCCTGAAAACGGTCAGTTGACACCCAGAAACACCCACTTCCTGTCAATCACTCTGCGGTCAGCAGTGCGACTGAAATGCTTCACTAGACCTTGTGTGAAACTACTTCGGCTGTTGTGAAAGAACGTCGCGCGTGCGCATTGCGCCGCTTACACATGCGCAGAAGTGACGCTTTTTTGCCTGATCGCTGCGAAAGAAAGCAGCTAGCGATCAACTCGGAATGACCACCCATATCCGCATTTTCACTGCATCTCACTCAATCAGGCCCAATATAAGGGTAAATTTACTAAGATGGGAGTTCTATTTAAGATGGGATGTTGCCCATAGCAACCAATCAGATTCTACTTCTCATTTATCTAGCACCTTCTAGAAGATAATACATGAAATCTGATTGGTTGCTATGGGCAACATCCCATATTTTATAGAACTCCCATCTTAGGGGGTGATTCAGACCTGATCGTAGATGTGCTAAATTAAGCACATCTACGATCAGCTTCCACATGCGGGGGGATGCCCAACACAGGGCTAGTCCGCCCCGCATGTTAGGCCCTACCCCGTTGCAGAAGTACAAAAGCATCGCACAGCGGCAATGCTTTTTTACTTCAGGAGAAGCTCCCAGCCAGCGCAGCTCCTGCACGCTGGCAGGGAGCTACTTGTCGCTGCTCGGGTCACAGCGGCTGCGTGTGACGTCACGCAGCCACCGCAGCCTGCCCTTCCAACGATCCGGGCACACGACGCTCGCCCCCTCCCACCCAGCGACTGCCTCTTTCAATCAGGCAGAGGCGATCGCTGGGCTAAGACAGCCATCGGCTGTCTGGCATGCGCCACCGCACTGCAGCGCCGGTGTATGCGCAGTTCAAATCTGATCGCTGCTGTGTGAAAATGCACAGCGCCGATCAGGTCTGAATCAGCCCCTTAGTAAATTTACCCCTGATTATCCCCAGTCAATACATAAATACTCTGCTATAAATTATTCTATTCCCACCGATATCAGATCTGAGGACACAGAAAATCAGAATATGAATAGTTATAATAAAAGCCTGACTCTAGGCAATCACACCTTAAACAGTAAAATATAAATCTACAGCAACAACAACTGCTTTGGTCACGTGCCCCAATACAATTAGTATGGAAATCTTTATTTTAGAACGCATGCAGCTATTGTTTCTTCCACATATGTTCTGGAGAAATGAAAACAGAATTTAAATCTAAATATGTTTTGCACATAATTTTAATATGAACAGATTATCTTGACTGCTGCAGGGTAAGGTAAGTGTTATGCAAAAACAGTTGGAAAAATGTGTCAAACTGTAGACAGATTACAGTTTTGCCTGCATTTGTAAATCTATTTTCTAAACAGTTACAAAACAATTAGCAACATAATTAATTTTGCTTTCGCAACTGCATAAAATATTTGTTTCTCCAGAAAACTTTTGAAACTAACAAATAGAAAGAAGGTAACAAGCACCTATTTATTTATTCCTCTGCTGGAAGCGTGCTTTGGTACCCAGCGTCTTTTATGCAAAAGAAAATAATGTCAAAGTACTAATATAGTGAGTTTATGTGAATCATCGCAACTGAATAATACACACATTCTCATAATTAGTTTGTATTGTAACAGAAGTTTCAGTTTAATAGATTGAAATATTTATTTAGCATTGTCCAGAGGTTCTCAAACATGGTCCTCAAGGCACCCCAATGGTCCAGGTTTTAAGTATATCCATAGCTCAGCACAGATGGGTAAATCAAATTGACTGAGGTGCTAATTAAGGGATCCGGTCTGAAGATCGACAGTATCTAGGTCGACAATGTTTAGGTCGACCACTATAGATCGACAGTCACTAGGTCGACATGGATGGAAGGTCGACAGGGTTTCTAGGTCGACATGTGCTAGGTCGACAGGTCTAAAGGTCGACATGAGTTTTTCCAAAAAAAATTCTTTTTTTGAATTTTTTCATACTTAACGATCCACGTGGACTACGATTGGAACGGTAAAGTGTGCCGAGCGAAGCGGTAGCGGAGCGAAGGCACCATGCCCGAAGCATGGCGAGCGAAGCGAGCCATGGAGGGGACGCGGTGCACTAATTTGGGATCCCGGTCACTCTACGAAGAAAACGACACACACAAAAAAAACCCCTCATGTCGACCTTTAGACCTGTCGACCCAGCACATGTCGACCTAGAAACCCTGTCGACCTTCCATCCATGTCGACCTAGTGACTGTCGACCTATAGTGGTCGACCTAAACATTGTCGACCTAGATACTGTCGATTTGATGAACCACACCCGCTAATTAAGTCACCTGTGGCCAGGGCCGGTGCTAGGGTGTTCGGCGCCCTCCTGCAAACTATAAAATTGCGCTCTCCCTCCCTTATCTCAGAAAGAGTCAGCGTGCGTCACAAAAGAGGAGTGTAGTCTCACATGGGGGGGTGGTGTGTGGACACACAATAGCACCTCACGATAGTACCTCCAATTCAAATTACGCCACACTGTGGCATAATCTTGTTCACATTACACTGCACTGATTCATATTACACAACATAGTAGTGTCCCTTAATCTTATGTCCAGCATTGGGTTTATTTTTATTTTTTTTAAGCTATTATCCCCAGCACTGCCTGAAGATATTTTTTTCTTCTTTCGTTTTCCGCCTCTCTCTCAGCACCCCCTTTCCCCATCTATTTTCAATCCCCTCTTTCCCCTTCTTACTCCCACTACCTTGGGAGTTACTGGGAGGGTGAGAGCAGGGATGCTGTGGGGGAGTTACAGGGAGGGTGAGGGCAAGGACTATGAGGGGGAGTTACAGGGAGGGTGAGGGCAGGGACGCTGATGGGGAGTTACAGGGAGGGGGGCATGGACACTGACAGTGAGTTAGAAGGCGTGTGAGGGGGGAGTTACAGGGAGGGTGAGGGAAGGAACACTGTGGGGGAGTTACAGGGAAGGTAAGGGCAGGGACCCTGACAGGGAGCTACAGGGAGGGTGAGGGCAGGGACGCTGAGAGGGAGCTACAGAGAGAGTGAGGGCACAGACACTGACAGGGAGTTAGAAGGCGTGTGAGTGGCATTGAGGGGGGAATTACAGGTAGGGTGAGGGCAGGGGTACTGATGGAGGAGTTACAGGAAGGGTGAGGGAAGGGACACGGGGGGGTAGTTACAGGGAAGGTGAGGGCAGGGACGCTGACAGGGAGCTACAGGGAGGGTGAGTTAGATGAAGGGTAAGGGCTGGGAACACTGAGGAGGCAGTTAGAGGGAGTGTGAGGGCATACTGAGTGGGGAGCTACATGGAGGGTGAGGGCAGAGGCACTAAGGGGGAGTTAGTGGGAGGGTGAGGGTAGGGACGCTGAGGGGGGAGCTACGGGGAGAGTGAGGGCACACTGAGGGTGGACCTACAGGGAGAGTGAGGGCAGGGGCACTGAGGGGGGACCTACGGGGAGGGTGAGGGCACACTGAGGGGGGAGCTACAGGGAGAGTGAGGGCAGGGGCCTAAAAAATAGCTAAAAAAGCAAAAGTGTGGATTAAACATTCATATACAGACTATAAGATATGGAGAGGCCACCCCCCACACGCAGACTGTCACTTACCAGATATTTGCAGTATAAGTACTAGTAGTGCCTCCGGCCCTCCTCTCTTCTTCACGAATAGGTAGCAGCCTGTCACACGTGGGATTCTGCGCGCCACGGCTATCCCACTGATTCAGAGGCAGAGCAGCCCACAGGGGAGGCGGAGCTCGGGACTCAAGAGAACTCGGAGCTGTGCTAGTGTGGTCTTACTGGGCATGTGGGCGGCGCATGTTAATAACGTTTCTGCCGTAAATCTCTTCATGCTGCTGCTGCTGCCTGTGGTGAGTGTGACAGGCGCCGGCAGCAACAGGCAGGGAAGTGCTGAGGCAGAGAGGGGGGAGCTGCTGCCAGTGCTGCTGTCTGTGATAAGTGTTACAGGCGCTGACAGTAGCAGCAACAGGCAGGGAAGTGCTGAGGCAGAGAGGGGGGAGCTGCTGCCAGTGCTGCTGTCTGTGATAAGTGTTACAGGCGCTGACAGTAGCAGCAACAGGCAGGGGAGTGCTGAGGCAGAGAGGGGGGAGCTGCTGCCAGTGCTGCTGCCTGTGATAAGTGTTACAGGCGCTGACAGCAGCAGCAACAGGCAGGGAAGTGCGGCTCCATCAGTGAGGAGGTAGGGAGGAGGGAGACGCTTTTGATGCTGCCGGCACCGCTGCTGCCTGTCAGTGTGACAGGCGCTGGCAGCCGACAGCAACAGTACAAGTCAGCGAAGTCGCAGAGCGGGGAGAATGCCTCTCAGACCCAGCGCCTACCTTCTTTGCAGACCTTGCTGAGCGGGTAGCGCAAGCCTGCCTGTGGCTAAGCATGGATATACTTAAAAACTGGACCTTTGGCCTTGACGACCATGCTTGTATACCTCTGGCATAGTCACTGACTGTTAGCACTACATAAGAAGTAAAAAGGTCTGTGACCCATTAGAGGACATTTATTGCAATGCTGTAGAGCTGTGATACACAGTATTGAAGGAGCTGGGCCAAGAAAATAGCACCAGGGCTACCAACACCTCTGGTGGGCCCAGGTATCTAGGGATGTGGCCAGGCCCGGCGACAGGGGGATACAAAGTGTACACCAGTATTGGGCCCCGAGTCTCAGAGGGGCCCCAAGGTTCAGAGGGGCACAAAACAGGTCAAACATGCCTCATTTGATTTGGATGCTGACTGTGTTGGCCATAGGTCCGGAGCTGCGCAACTAGCCACAAAATAACAAACAATCAAGCCTCCCCCGTTCCACAGGGACCCCGATCCCTTGGTGACCCCTCCTACTCTGACTCCGTAACCTGGTGAGTGCTGCCATAGTAATGAATGACGCTGCAATGGCGGAGTCAATATGTGCAATGCTGCACCTGCGTCGGCTCTTCTGTAATATAGTCCTCCCTGCCGCCATGGCCACCTGTTAGCCGATGAAGGAAAGCTTGCAGATGAAGCTTGCTGCAAGCCCAAGAAGCATGCTGCAGCAGCAGGCCAGCTGCATCATTGCCTACCCGCTCCACTAACTGCACACACCTTCCACACCCCTGAAGCAGCCGTAGCAGCACTTCAAACAGAAGAACTGGACGAGTGTGTGGTAAGTGTATTTCTCTATCGTCCTAGTGGATGCTGGGGTTCCTGAAAGGACCATGGGGAATAGCGGCTCCGCAGGAGACAGGGCACAAAAGTAAAGCTTTCCGATCAGGTGGTGTGCACTGGCTCCTCCCCCTATGACCCTCCTCCAAGCCAGTTAGATTTTTGTGCCCGGCCGAGAAGGGTGCAATCTAGGTGGCTCTCCTAAAGAGCTGCTTAGAAAAGTTTAGCTTAGTTTTTTTATTTTACAGTGAGTCCTGCTGGCAACAGGATCACTGCAACGAGGGACTTAGGGGAGAAGAAGTGAACTCACCTGCGTGCAGGATGGATTGGCTTCTTGGCTACTGGACATCAGCTCCAGAGGGACGATCACAGGTACAGCCTGGATGGTCACCGGAGCCTTGCCGCCGGCCCCCTTGCAGATGCTGAAGTAAGAAGAGGTCCAGAATCGGCGGCAGAAGACTCCTCAGTCTTCTAAAGGTAGCGCACAGCACTGCAGCTGTGCGCCATTTTCCTCTCAGCACACTTCACACGGCAGTCACTGAGGGTGCAGGGCGCTGGGAGGGGGGCGCCCTGGGAGGCAAATGAATACCTATTTTGGCTAAAAATACCTCACATATAGCCTCCGGAGGCTATATGGAGATATTTAACCCCTGCCAGAATCTGTTAAGAGCGGGAGACGAGGCCGCCGAAAAAGGGGCGGGGCCTATCTCCTCAGCACACAGCGCCATTTTCCCTCACAGAAAGGCTGGAGGGAAGGCTCCCAGGCTCTCCCCTGCACTGCACTACAGAAACAGGGTTAAAACAGAGAGGGGGGGCACTAAATTGGCGTTAGAAATACATAAAAAAGATGCTATAAGGGAAAACACTTATATAAGGTTGTCCCTATATAATTATAGCGTTTTTGGTGTGTGCTGGCAAACTCTCCCTCTGTCTCTCCAAAGGGCTAGTGGGTCCTGTCCTCTATCAGAGCATTCCCTGTGTGTGTGCTGTGTGTCGGTACGTGTGTGTCGACATGTAGGAGGACGATGTTGGTGAGGAGGCGGAGCAATTGCCTGTAATGGTGATGTCACTCTCTAGGGAGTCGACACCGGAATGGATGGCTTATTTAGGGAATTACGTGATAATGTCAACACGCTGCAAGGTCGGTTGACGACATGAGACGGCCGACAAACAATTAGTACCGGTCCAGACGTCTCAAAAACACCATCAGGGGTTTTAAAACGCCCGTTTACTTTAGTCGGTCGACACAGACACAGACAGGGACACTGAATCCAGTGTCGACGGTGAATAAACAAACGTATTCCTTATTAGGGCCACACGTTAAAGGCAATGAAGGAGGTGTTACATATTTCTGATACTACAAGTACCACAAAAGAGGGTATTATGTGGGATGTGAAAAAACTACCATAGTTTTTCCTGAATCAGATAAATTAAATAAAGTGTGTGATGATGCGTGGGTTCCCCCCGATAGAAAATTATGGGCGGTATACCCTTTCCCGCCAGAAGTTAGGGCGCGTTGGGAAACACCCCTTAGGGTGGATAAGGCGCTCACACGCTTATCAAAACAAGTGGCGGTACCGTCTATAGATAGGGCCGTCCTCAAGGACCAGCTGACAGGAGGCTGGAAAATATCATAAAAAGTATATACACACATACTGGTGTTATACTGCGACCAGCGATCGCCTCAGCCTGGATGTGCAGAGCTGGGGTGGCTTGGTCGGATTCCCTGACTAAAAATATTGATACCCTTGACAGGGACAGTATTTTATTGACTATAGAGCATTTAAAGGATGCATTTCTATATATGCGAGATGCACAGAGGGATATTTGCACTCTGGCATCTAGAGTAAATGCGATGTCCATAACTGCCAGAAGATGTTATGGACACGACAGTGGTCAGGTGATGCAGATTCCAAACGGCACAAAGGTGTATTGCCGTATAAAGGAGAGGAGTTATTTGGGGTCGGTCCATCGGACCTGGTGGCCACGGCAACTGCTGGAAAATCCACCGTTTTTACCCTAAGTCACATCTCTGCAGAAAAAGACACCGTCTTTTCAGCCTCAGTCCTTTCGTCCCTATAAGATCATATCTGCCCAGGGATAGAGGAAAGGGAAGAAGACTGCAGCAGGCAGCCCATTCCCAGGAACAGAAGCGTTCCACCGCTTCTGACAAGTTCTCAGCATGGCGCTGAGACAGTACAGGACCCCTGGATCCTACAAGTAGTATCCCAGGGGTACAGATTGGAATGTCGAGACGTTTCCCCTTCGCAGGCTCCTGAAGTCTGCTTTACCAAGGTCTCCCTCCGACAAGGAGGCAGTATGGGAAAAAATTCACAAGCTGTATTCCCAGCAGGTGATAATTAAATTACCCCTCCTACTACAAGAAAAGGGGTATTATTCCACACTATATTGTGGTACTGAAGCCAGAAGGCTAGGTGAGACTTATTCTAAAAAATTTTTTGAACACTTACAAAGGTTCAAATCAAGATGGAGTCACTCAGAGCAGTGATAACGAACCAGGAAGAAGGGGACTATATAGTGTCCCGGGACATCAGGGATGCTTACCTCTATGTCCCAAATTTGCCCTTCTCACTAAGGGTACCTCAGGTTCGTGGTGCAGAACTGTCACTATCAGTTTCAGACGCTGCCGTTTGGATTGTCCACGGCACCCCGGGTCTTTACCAAGGTAATGGCCGAAATGATGATTCTTCTTCGAAGAAAAGGCGTCTTAATTATCCCTTACTTGGACGATATCCTGATAAGGGCATAGTCCAGGGAACAGTTGGAGGTCGGAGTAGCACTATCTAGGATACTGCTACAACAGCACGGGTGGATTCTAAATATTCCAAAATCGCAGCTGATCCCGACGACACGTCTGCTGTGCCTAGGGATGATTCTGGACACAGTCCAGAAAAAGGTGTTTCTCCCGGAAGAGAAAGCCAGGGAGTTATCCGAGCTAGTCAGGAACCTCCTAAAAACAGTGCATCATTGCACAAGGGTCCTGGTAAAAATGGTGGCTTCCTACGAAGCAATTCCATTCGGCAGATTTCACGCAAGAACTTTTCAGTGGGATCTGCTGGACAAGTGGTCCGGATCGCATCTTCAGATGCATCAGCGGATAACCCTATATCTAAGGACAAGGGTGTCTCTCCTGTGGTGGTTATAGAGTGCTCATCTTCTAGAGGGCCGCAGATTCGGCATTCAGGATTGGATGCTGGTGACCACGGAGCCCAGCCCGAGAGGCTGGGGAGCAGTCACACAAGGAAAAAATTTCCAGGGAGTGTGATCAAGTCTGGAGACTTTTCTCCACATAAATATACTGGAGCTAAGGGTAAATTTATAATGCTCTAAGCTTAGCAAGACCTCTGCTTCAAGGTCAGCCGGTATTGATCCAGTGGGAAAAACATCACGGCAGTCGCCCACGTAAACAGACAGGGCGACACAAGAAGCAGGAGGGCAATGGCAAAAACTGCAAGGACTTTTCGCTGGGCGGAAAATCATGTGATAGCACTGTCAGCAGTGTTTCATCCCGGGAATGGAAACTGGGAAGCAGACTTCCTCAGCAGGCACGACCTCCACCCGGGAGAGTGGAAACTTCATCGGGAAGTTTTTTCCACATGATTGTAAACCGTTGGGAAATACCAAAGGTGGACATGATGGCGTACCGTCTGAACAAAAAACGGGACAGGTATTGCGCCAGGTCAAGAGACCCTCAGGCAATAGCTGTGGACGTTCTGGTAACACCGTGGGTGTACCAGTCGGTGTATGTGTTCCCTCCTCTGCTTCTCATACCTAAGGTGCTGAGAATTATAAGACGTAGAGGAGTAAGAACTATACTCATGGCTCCGGATTGGCCAAGAAGGACTTGGTACCCGGAACTTCAAGAGATGCTTACAGAGGTCTTATGGCCTCTGCCGCTAAGAAGGGACTTGCTTCAGCAAGTACCATGTCTGTTCCAAGACTTACCGCAGCTGCGTTTGTCGGCATGGCGGTGGAAAGCCGGATCCTAAGGGAAAAAGGCATTCCGGAAGAGGTCATTCCTACCCTGGTCAAAGCCAGAAAGGAGGTGACCGCACAACATTATCACCACATGTGGCGAAAATATGTTGCGTGATGTGAGGCCAGGAAGGCCCCACAAAGAAATTTCAACTCGGTCGTTTCCTGCATTTCCTGCAAACAGGAGTGTCTATGGGCCTCAAATTGGGGTCCATTAAGGTTCAAATTTCGGCCCTGTCGATTTTCTTCCAGAAAGAATTGGCTTCAGTTCCTGAAGTCCAGAAGTTTGTCAAGGGAGTATTGCATATACAACCCCCTTTTGTGCCTCCAGTGGCACTGTGGGATCTCAACGTAGTTCTGGGATTCCTCAAATCACATTGGTTTAAAACCAGTCAAATCTGTGGATTTGAAGCATCTCACATGAAAAGTGACCATGCTCTTGGCCCTGGCCTGGACCAGGCGAGTGTCAAATTGGTGTTTTTTTCTCAAAAAAGCCCATATCTGTTTGTCCATTCGGACAGGGCAGAGCTGCGGACTCGTCCCCAGTTATCTCCCTAAGGTGGTGTCAGTGTTTCACCGGAACCAGCTTATTGTGGTGCCTTGCACCTACTAGGGACTTGGAGGACTCCAAGTTGCTAGATGTTGTCAGGGCCCTGAAAATATGTTCCAGGACGGCTGGAGTCAGGAAAACTGACTTGCTGTTATCCTGTATGCACCCAACAAACTGGGTGCTCTTGCTTCTAAGCAGACTATTGCTAGTTGGATGTGTAATACAATTCAGCTTGCACATTCTGTGGCAGGCCTGCCACAGCCAAAATATGTAAATGCCCATTCCACAAGGAAGGTGGGCTCATCTTGGGCGGCTGCCCGAGGGGTCTCGGCTTTACAACTTTGCCGAGCAGCTACTTGGTTAGGGGCAAACACGTTTGCTAAATTCTACAAATTTGATACCCTGGCTAAGGAGGACCTGGAGTTCTCTCATTCGGTGCTGCAGAGTCATCCGCACTCTCCCGCCCGTTTGGGAGCTTTGGTATAATCCCCATGGTCCTTTCAGGAACCCCAGCATCCACTAGGACGATAGAGAAAATAAGAATTTACTTACCGATAATTCTATTTCTCGGAGTCCGTAGTGGATGCTGGGCGCCCAGCCCAAGTGCGGATTATCTGCAATACTTGTACATAGTTACAAAAATCGGGTTATTATTGTTGTGAGCCATCTTTTCAGAGGCTCCGCTGTTATCATACTGTTAACTGGGTTTAGATCACAAGTTGTACGGTGTGATTGGTGTGGCTGGTATGAGTCTTACCCGGGATTCAAAATTCCTCCCTTATTGTGTACGCTCGTCCGGGCACAGTACCTAACTGGCTTGGAGGAGGGTCATAGGGGGAGGAGCCAGTGCACACCACCTGATCGGAAAGCTTTACTTTTGTGCCCTGTCTCCTGCGGAGCCGCTATTCCCCATGGTCCTTTCAGGAACCCCAGCATCCACTACGGACTCCGAGAAATAGAATTATCGGTAAGTAAATTCTTATTATTTATTACACTTCCATCCTAATGAAATGTGTGTGTGTGTGCGTGTGTGTGTGTGTGTGTGTGTGTGTGTGTGTGTGTCTATTTTAATTATTATTGTTATTGTTGTTTACATCTTTCTTGGGTTCAAGTTCAGAACATGGGTGCCCCCAGAGATGTCAGTATACCGGGCCCCAAGATTTCTGTTGCAAGCCCTGGATGTGGCCTCTCCAGGGGGTTTGGATACAGCCCATCCTGTTGCTCCTTCCTGTGGTTGGCACAGGGGGTGTAGTTACCTCGCTTTTTTTGCATACCTCCCAACAGGTTCCTCTCCAGGAGGGACAGAATGCCCTGCTCCTGGACTTCCCTCTTAATTTATGATTGCCATCATCTGTGGTAAAATACTTTTCTTACCCATTAACCTGTTCAAAATAGGTGCTAGCAATCATAAATTAAGAGAGAAGTCCAGGAGTAGAACATTTTGTCCCTCCTGGAGAGGGTCATGTTGGGAGGTATTTGGTTATATTCCACCTCTATAAATGTATTCCCTCCACCCCTGCATCCCTCCCTCTTCTCAGCTTCACCTCTCCATAAAGCTTGTACCACCAATGGGAGATCAGCTGTATACCCCAGGCTCTGTAATCCATCCTCAGTTATATATTTTTTTGCTGATTGTTTTTTTATTTGAATTAATTTGATGTGGTATAAAAGTAACAGGACAAGGGGAAGAAAAGGAGTATGATGAACATGGAAATATCATAAAAAAATCAAACTGGTGAGAGAACTACATAGGGGATATCACTATTATATTGACAATCACAATGTCGATAGTATAAGGGTCGACACCATAATGTCGATGGTCATAATGTACACAATGTTAAATGTCAACACCCCACAAATCACCACCTACTGCAAGTTGACACAGTCAAAATTTCAATAAACGGAATGTCAACACAGTCAAAATGTCAACAACAGAAATTGTATGGGTATAGTTTAGGATTAGGGTTTGTCTTTAAAGTTGGCATTGATATTATGACATACTTGCCTACTCTCCCGGAACCTGCAGGAGACTCCTGATTTTTTGGGTAGTCCCACACACCCTGAAAGATCGGGCACCCTCCCAGGGCCATCTTAACAGCAGTGTAGTCCCCTTGCCAAAGCAATGCACTGGGGTCCCTACCTATCCTATAGCGATAGGGGTGGGGGGTGCTATAAGCAGAAGCTTTTATGTCCTGTAGGGGGTGTTCTGTCTTCCGCTCAGCATATAGGACCTAGAGTAGTAGTTTCAGCTAATTACTCCTTTACTGTACAGATGGTAGGAGATGGGGTGGAAGGGAGATCACTAAACTGTAGAAGGGGGCATTGGGCTGAATGAAGGGGCCCCAGTACATAACTTCCAGGGTGGTAGGGGGTGTTTAATACGCAGGGAAGGAGTGGATAGTGGAGTGGGGTTAATATTCATTATTTTCCAGTGGGAGGGCAGCTTGCTTGACTGCGGATTTCTTCAGTTCTTGGAAATAGATTTCTTTGCTTCCAATGGGACAAAAAACTAGAGAGTCCCGTCTCTCAGGAGGTACTGGGGACTTGGGGATGAGAGTTCAGGAGCCAGAGCAATCCACCGACAAATATATAAAACTGCATACCGGGCGTGTGGAGCTGGAGCAGGGACCAGCTGCTGGAAGGCTGATATCTCTGGTTCTGGGTATAGTAGAGAAAAGCTGCCAGTGTCCACCAAACGGGGAGAGTCACAGCTTTTGGAGTATACCCTCAGAAAACACTAAGTCAGAGAGAACTTGATATATCTGGCTCAGAAGAGCAATCAACAGGCTCAGATGGAGACCCCTGCTTTTAAATCAGATATCTCCGTATCCCCAGGGCAGATTTTCAAGAATCTGGTACCCCTGGAAAAAGCCACCAGCCTAGGGCCCTTATACTCCTGGGGCCCTTGAGCAAGTGCCCATTGAGCCCATATGAAAAGACGGCCCTGCATCCTCCTGCATCCTGACCACTTCCTAGTGAAATGGGTAGAATGCAGATATAAATAACGCAATTATGCTGGCCATTAGGAGGGGTGGGGCCTAATGGTGCAATTCTATGGTAAATGCATAATTTTAACCCCTCCCCATATTCAAATATGCACAAATTGTGGCTTTTTAATGTGAGGGGGTGGGGCCTAATGACACAACTAGTCAGGCCCAGCCCCCATCACCGCTTCTTCAAGAAAGGACACTTCAGATATCACTTTCTATGTTTTATTCACTCTACAACGTTTTGGCTGTTGACATTTTGAACATGTCAGTATGTTGTCAGCGTCAACAGTTTGCAGGTTGACATTGTGGTTGTTGTTACTGTGAACATGTTGAAATTTTGTCTGTTGACATATACCTGTCGACATTATGGTGACTGTATTATGACTGTTACATTATGTTTGTCTGCAAAACATACTAAAACAATACAGAGATCTAGCTGCTGTATATGAATGACAAGAGACATATAATATAGGTATATTTTCACCTTTCTGTGCTTATGAGCTTCAGAGCACACAAAAGGTAACTCTCGTTGAGATGAAACACTGCACGCATTTAGTGGGATAGTGGATGAGGAAACTGGAGGTTGGGTGGATGACAAAACTGTTTTACAAAACTCTGCTCTATTAATGAGTTTCACCATGGATGATATAGTAGCATATATCCTGGCCAGGGCTAGCTGGCCTATGGTCGATACAAGGATATGGCCTGCTTTATATTGTCAGCTTTTGGCCATTGAGTTGGCATATGATGTTGATACACGGCACGCCGTAGAAGTTGCGCTATTGAACATAACTGAAACATGTGGAAGGTTGGTCTCTTGCTCCAGCAAAGGACAACTGGCCCCTGGAAACATTGGGGGTCATTCCGAGTTGATCGCTCGCTAGCTACTTTTTGCAGCCGAGCAAACGCATAGTCGCCGCCCACTGGGGAGTGTATTTTAGCTTTGCAAGTGTGCGAACGTGTGTGCAGCTGAGCAGTACAAAAACAGTTTGTGCAGTTTTTGAGTAGGTCTGAACAGTGGCGGATCCAGGAAGGGGGGCACTCGGGCCCGTGCCCCCCCTGTCATTTGTGGCCCCATCCCCCCCCCCCCCCCGCTTGTGTCACTGAGACACGCTGCCGCTCAGTCCGGCGGCAGCGTGTCTCAGCTGTGAGGAGAAGAGCGCGGCTATCTGGCGGCGTTTTGCGGACTTCAAACCAGCCGCCGGTTCGTGATCCAATCAGAGCTCGCGGACCGGCAGCCAATCAGGAGCCGCCGGTCCGCGATCTCTGATTGGCTCACGAACTGGCGGCTAGTTTGAAGTCCTACACGCCGCCAGACATAGCCGCGCTCTCCTCCTGACACCCTCAGAGCCAGCCGGGCAGAGAAGCAGCAGCAGCGGTAAGCAGCTGCAGAACTGCTGTGGGGGCATTTGTATACCTGCTGTGGGGGCATTTGTATACCTGGCACTGTGAGGGCAATTGTATACTTGGCACTGTGGGGGCAATTGTTTACCTGGCACTGTGAGGGCAATTGTTTACCTGGCACTGTGGGGGCATTTGTATACCTGACACTGTGGGGGCATTTGTATACCTGACACTGTGGGGGCATTTGTATACCTGGCACTGTGAGGGCAATTGTATACCTGGCACTGTGGGGGCAATTGTTTACCTGGCACTGTGGGGGCAATTGTTTACCTGGCACTGTGGGGGCATTTGTATACCTGGCACTGTGGGGGCATTTTTGGATCTGGCACTGTAGGGGCATTTTTGGATCTGGCACTGTAGGGGCATTTTTGGATCTGGCACTGTGGGGGCATTTTTGGATCTGGCACTGTGGGGGCATTTGTGGATCTGGCACTGTGGGGCATTTGTGGATCTGGCACTGTGGGGGCAATTGTGGATCTGGCACTGTGGGGGCAATTGTGGATTTGCCACTGCACTATTGGGGGCATATGTCTGTGTATCACGTCGCATTTTAATTGGCCACACTCACTATATGACTGCGGGCATTACTACAGGAAACATTACTAC
This sequence comes from Pseudophryne corroboree, assembly GCF_028390025.1. Classification (NCBI taxonomy): domain Eukaryota; kingdom Metazoa; phylum Chordata; class Amphibia; order Anura; family Myobatrachidae; genus Pseudophryne; species Pseudophryne corroboree. The sequence goes on from NC_086450.1 coordinate 384,748,346, forward strand.
TGGGGGCAATACGGGCATTGCATAAGGGGCACCACTACTATGGGGTCTATATAAGGGGCACTACCAGTACAGTGGACATTGCATAATGAGCGCTACAACTGTGGGCATTGTATAAGAAGCGCCACCTCACATGCACCGAAGCCGCACGCAAATGTACTTCCCCTTCCATGGTGCCCCCCCTATCATTTTCTTCTGGATCTGCCCCTGGGTCTGAACTTACTCAGCCGCTGCGATCACTTCAGCCTGTCCGGTCCCGGAATTGACATCAGACACCCGCCCTGCAAACGCTTGGACACGCCTGCGTTTTTCCAACCACTCCCTGAAAACGGTCAGTTGACACCCATAAACACCTTCTTCCTGTCAATCTTCTTGCGATCGGCTGTGCGAATAGATTCTTCGTAAAATCCATCGCCCAGCAACGATCCGCTTTGTACCCGTACTACGCGCCTGCGCATTGCGGTGCATACGCATGCGCAGTAGTGACCTGATCACTGTGCTGCGAAAGACGGCAGCGTGCGATCAGGTCGGAATGACCCCCATTCTCTGAAGTTTTATTTACCAATGAACATGTATGTTAAATAATCTTTTAATGCGGTTGGTGCAGTGAAAAGCTGACCATGCACTGGAGTAGATATTGGATATGGGAGGAAACCTCTGAGTGAAGAATGGGGGCAGATTTGGCAAGCTCTAGGGTATCAATGAGTCATTTATACCAGTGGGAGAATAGGGAGGTGGTTAAGATACCACCGCTTGGGATCCTGGCGATCAGAATGCTGACGCCGGAATCCCGACAAGCCATTGGCGTTTCTATAATGGGTGCTGTACACACGGTACCCTGGGTTCAGGGAGGGCCCACACCCACCCATTGCACCCATTTTAATACTTACCTTTCCAGAGTCCAGTGCCTGGAGCTGTTATCGCGCTGGAAATCGCAGCCAAAATGGCCGCCGCGCATGCGTGGTAGCCAAATTGGTCCCCGGATCATGGCGGGCTCCATGTTTCCGGAGACCTGCACGTGTGCTGTAGACTCCGGCACAGTGCCGGAGTCTACAGCGCCGTGCAGAGGAGTGGGCCCACCCGGAGGTGCACACGGGCCCCCTCCTCCTTAGAAACGCCCCTGCGACAAGCGGAACAATATCGACGCCGAAATACCTGCAAGACAGGTTATTCTCCCTCTGTGGGTGTCCACGACACCCATAGAGGAGGAATATAACCCACAAGGGGCTTTCGAGCACTTGCCCCACTGCCAGCATGCTACGGCCTGGGATGCCGCTGTCGGTCAGCGGTAATTCATACTGAACCCGGGGATTCCTCCCTATTATCTGGGGAAAACTTTCCAATTTGGCTTTATTGCATTTTTATACTTTAATGTGTTTTACAGTTAGAAAAAATTGAGCTGGACATCCATTTACCATCCATATATGCCTTTACCTCGCTGAAGAAAGGTGAGTAACTTATCTGCAGTCAAATTCTGGTTTTATAAGAGTTGAAATTACCTAAAGGATCAAAAAGGGGCAGACTAGATGGCCCAAGTGGTTCTTATGTGCAGTCAAATTCTATGATTTATTACACCCATTTTTATGAAATCTGATGCTTTCAGATCTGTGCTTGCCTAAAAATCTGTACCGCACATGTGCAGATCTCTGTTTGGGACGACGGTCACAGTACCCCCATGTCAATCATACTGCGGCCATATGGGGGCAGGGAAGGGGTGTGTCGACCCTGATATCTGGGCGTGCAAAAGCCAGTGGCTGAATCCTTGGATGCAGCTTCAATGAAAACACCGGCCATCCTGAGTGACATGCACAGGCGTGCGCAGAGACTGACTGGCGGGTGCCGCTCCGGACTTCCCCCCCTCCACGGCATTATAGTGTTCTCTCACCTCCCCTGTCCTGGATATAAACTGCTCACCTGGGCGGCCCAGGTGAGCGGACCAGGTGAGCAGTCTATATCCAGGACAGGGGAGGTGAGAGAACACTATAATGCCGTGGAGGGGGGGAAGTCTGAAGCGGCACCCGCCAGTCAGTCTCTGCGCACGCCTGTGGTGACATGAGGGATACTCAGACGTCCTATGGTCACGCAGCATGATCCCATGCTGCGGCTTTGGACTCAGTAGCGAATCACAGAAGCCGCCAGTATGCGTCTATTTGCACAGGACACCTCCTGCGGTATTAGCATATTTTAGCACAGCCGCTGTGTACAAAGATGTAGCAGCTGTGCTACTGCGTCCATCTCTGAATCAGGCTCAAGGAACACTATCTGGCTGATGATCAGTCGAATGGAATTGCATGCTCCCATATAATGTTCATGGAAAATATACTTATATAGTCACAGGTATGTGGCGCGCTAGTCTTGACCTGGCCCTTATCCTTATGCTTGGTTTTGGTACTAATCGTCATCATCATCATCACTGTGCACTTATACCGCCCATACCTGGTGCAAAATATATGTCTGAAAGCGTTGCTTATTTACACTTGTGTCCAACCTAGTATATCCCGTAGTTCCATCAATACACACTCACTGAACTTTGCCTGTGTTTTAGTCATCAATTAAAATGTGTATGACTTTGCATGCTCATACTAAACTAGGGGGCAGATATATTAAGCCTGGAGAAGTGATAAAGCAGTGATAAGTGCAAGGTGATAACGCACCAGCCAATCAGCTCCAACATGTAAATTGACTGTTAGGAACTGATTGGCTGGTGCGTTATCACTTATCACTGCTTTATCACTTCTCCAGGCTACATCTGCCCCTAGGTCTGGTTTCCAGAGCATATTCAGTGCAAAAACAGGCAATACTGGCTCTACTTATAGGCGTATGTTCTGCTAAGCATCAGCCCCAGTGTGTTCATGTCTGATTCTATGTGTATCCTCTGCATCCCGCATCTGATGTCTGCTATTCACCGCTGTACATCACTTTTTTCAAATGTCAAAATTCATAGAAGTAAGGTGAGTCTCACTCATTTCTTATATATTGGACCCAGGAGCGGCTCTTGCCATGGGCAAGCAGGATTTTTGCCGGGGGCGACGCATCCTTATGGCCGCTGTGCTGCCTGACCCTCCCACATGCTGCCGTGCGGCGTGCCTGATGTCATTGTGCACCGCACGGCATCGTGGGAGCGGCCGCAGATGCTAGAGGTCCTAATTGACCTCTAGTGTCTGTGCGGCGCTATGGGAGAGACGTCATGACGTCTCTCCCATAGATCCGAGGAGCGGGCAGCCAGAGACAATAGTAGCAGTCGGGAAGCAGGCGCGGTGCTGGTGAGTATTTTTTTTTTTTGTATGCGACGCTACTAGGGGCAAAACTACAGGAGGCACAACTCTACAGGGGGCAAAACTACATGGGGCATAACGCTACTGGGGGCGCAACTCTACAGGGGGCACAACTCTATGGGGTGCACAGCTACAGGGGGCATAACTCTACTGGGGTCACAACTCTACTGGGGGCACTGCTACAGGTGGCTCAACTCTACTGGGGGTACAGCTACAGGGTGCACAACTCTATTGGGGGTACAGCTACAGGGGGCACAGCTACAGGGGGTACAACTCTACTGGGGGCACAGCTACAGGGGGCAAAACTACAGGGGCACAACTCTATTGGGGTAGAGCAGCTACAGGGGGCACAACTCTACTGGGGGCACAGCTACAGGGGGCAAAACTATAGGGGGCACAACTCTACTGGGGGTACAGCTAGAGGGAGCAAAACTCTTCAGGGGGCACAGCTACAGGGAGCACAACTAAAGGGACTGCAGACTGTATTTTCGCAGCTCGGCGTACACATGCACACTTGCACTGCGAATTTACACTCCCCCCATGGAGGTGGCAACTATCTGATCGCAGGACAGCAAAATTAGCAGCCCAGCGATCAGATCTGAATCACCCCCATAGTCATACTTGCCAACACTCCCGCATTCTGCGGGAGGCTCCCGATCCTGCAAACATTCTCCCGCTGCCCCGCACAGCCCTCCCAATCTCCCGGAATCCCCTAGCCCTGCAAGAAATCTGAATGGTGCATGCGCAAGTCCGGCCGCCACGGGAGCAGAGTTTGGAGTGAGCATGCAAAATAGGTTAGGAATACACGGGTGCATGAACAGAATCGCGGAGAGCCAGCCCTGCAGAGCCTGCAAGCGGCCAGCCACTATGGACACCTTACCGCACAGTTTCCATCTCCATTGGCCGTGGCAGCAGCAGCTTCTGATCCCTCCGCATCTCCCCCCTAGCGTGTAGACCTGCGGGGGCACCCGCTGCTGCATGTTATTCAGTAAACTTACATGACCTCCCCTATCTCTGCCTTCCGTGCTGGGAGATTAAACAGTCCCTCCTATTCCTTACCCTTGTGTGATGTATCACCCTCTCTTACAGTTTAGGGTTAGCGGTTATTATTTCATCCAAGGACTGGCACTATACATTAGCAACATAATATTCACCAAGAACAACAAGATTTGTAATTATTACTGTTTACTAAATGCACTGATATGATTGGTACACATCTACCATGGCAATTAGCAGATTGTTGTATTGCCAGTCACAGCCTCTATTCAATACTGCAAAATATATGTTCTAGGCATAGGAACTCACCTTTGAAAAAGTCACGTGGAGCGTGACGAAACGCGTTAGGAACCGCCTCTCCACACACCTTGCTCAGGTGTCTCACTTTGGTGCTACTTCAGACGAGCACGTCTCTGGCTGCCTCTCCAGTTCCAGCGGCGGCTACTGCACTAACCGCCACAGCCAGCCCAACAGCACAGAGCGCTACATCCCCTCTCCGCTGCATAGCACTTGTCGGCAACGCAGGACATCCGACCGGGGACGCCCGGCACACGGACCAGCCCACCCGAGAGGTATTAACCATTGAACTGTAACTGGTGATGCACAGATATTCCACTCTTGGAGTTTACAATTATTGCACATATTGTCCACCGTTTGTGCATATTCAGCAGTGCATATTGGTAGTTTTGGAATATGGACTCCAGATCTATACTATAGCTGCAGCATAACAGAAGTCACTTATTCGAACAGACACTCTGAGACAAGTTCTGTGGGTTATTTTTTACATTTTTACTTTATTTCTCTGACGTCCTAGTGGATGCTGGGAACTCCGTAAGGACCATGGGGAATAGCGGCTCCGCAGGAGACTGGGCACAAAAGTAAAGCTTTAGGACTACTTGGTGTGCACTGGCTCCTCCCCCTATGACCCTCCTCCAAGCCTCAGTTAGATTTTTGTGCCCGAACGAGAAGGGTGCACACTAGGGGCTCTCCTGAGCTGCTTAGTGAAAAGTTTAGTTTTAGGTTTTTTATTTTCAGTGAGACCTGCTGGCAACAGGCTCACTGCATCGAGGGACTAAGGGGAGAAGAAGCGAACTCACCTGCGTGCAGAGTGGATTGGGCTTCTTAGGCTACTGGACACCATTAGCTCCAGAGGGATCGAACACAGGCCCAGCCATGGAGTCCGGTCCCAGAGCCGCGCCGCCGGCCCCCTTACAGAGCCAGAAGCAAGAAGAGGTCCGGAAAATCGGCGGCAGAAGACATCCTGTCTTCACCAAGGTAGCGCACAGCACTGCAGCTGTGCGCCATTGCTACTCAGCACACTTCGCACTTCGGTCACTGAGGGTGCAGGGCGCTAGGGGGGGGCGCCCTGAGCAGCAATAAAAACACCTTGGCTGGCGAAAATACATCACATATAGCCCCCAGGGCTATATGGATGAATTTTAACCCCTGCCAGATTACACTGAAAAACGGGAGAAAAGGCCGCCGAGAAGGGGGCGGAGCCTATCTCCTCAGCACACTGGCGCCATTTTCCCTCACAGCTCCGTTGGAGGGAAGCTCCCTGGCTCTCCCCTGCAGTCACTACACTACAGAAAGGGTTAAAAAAGAGAGGGGGGCACTAATTAGGCGCAGTATAAACAATACAGCAGCTATAAGGGGAAAAACACTTATATAAGGTTATCCCTGTATATATATAGCGCTCTGGTGTGTGCTGGCAAACTCTCCCTCTGTCTCCCCAAAGGGCTAGTGGGGTCCTGTCCTCTATCAGAGCATTCCCTGTGTGTGTGCTGTGTGTCGGTACGTTTGTGTCGACATGTATGAGGAGGAAAATGATGTGGAGGCGGAGCAAATTGCCTGTAATAGGGATGTCACCCCCTAGGGGGTCGACACCTGAGTGGATGAACTGTTGGAAGGAATTACATGACAGTGTCAGCTCTGTACAAAAGACAGTGATGACATGAGACAGCCGGCTACTCAGCTTGTGCCTGTCCAGACGTCTCATAGGCCGTCAGGGGCTCTAAAGCGCCCGTTACCTCAGATGGCAAATACAGACGCCGACACGGATACTGACTCCAGTGTCGACGGTGAAGAGACAAATATGACTTCCAGTAGGGCCACACGTTACATGATTGAGGCAATGAAAAATGTTTTACACATTTCTGATAATACGAGTACCACCAATAGGGGTATTATGTTCGGTGAGGAAAAACTACCTGTAGTTTTCCTGAATCTGAGAAATTAAATGAGGTGTGTGATGAAGCGTGGGTTTCCCCCGATAAAAAAACTGATAATTTCTAAACAGTTATTGGCATTATATCCTTTCCCGCCAGAGGTTAGGGTGCGTTGGGAAACACCCCCTAGGGTGGATAAAGCACTCACACGCTTGTCAAAACAGGGGCTCTACCCTCTCCTGAGATGGCCGCCCTTAAGGATCCTGCTGATAGAAAGCAGGAGGGTATCCTAAAATGTATTTACACAACATACTGGTGTTATACTGCGTCCAGCAATCGCCTCAGCCTGGATGTGCAGTGCTGGGTTGGCGTGGTCGGATTCCCTGACTGAAAATATTGATACCCTAGATAGGGACAGTATATTATTGCCTATAGAGCATTTGAAAGATGCATTTCTATATATGTGTGATGCACAGCGGGATATTTGCCGACTGGCATCAAGAGTAAGTGCGCTGTCCATTTCTGCCGGAAGAGGGTTATGGACACGACAGTGGTCAGGTGATGCGGATTCCAAATGGCATATGGAAGTATTGCCTTATAAAGGGGAGGAGTTATTTGGGGTCGGTCTTTCAGACCTGGTGGCCACGGCAACAGCTGGGAAATCCACGTTTTTACCCCAGGTCGCCTCTCAACATAAGAAGACGCCATATTATCAGGCGCAGTCCTTTCGTTCCCATAAGGGCAAGTGGGCAAAAGGTTCCTCATTTCTGCCCCGTGACAGAGGGAGAGGAAAAAGGCTGCAGAAATCAGCCAGTTCCCAGGAACAGAAGCCCTCTCCCGCCTCTGCCAAGCCCTCAGCATGACGCTGGGGCTTTACAAGCAGACAGGGAGGCAGTTTTGGAAGCCATTCACAAGCTGTATTCCCAGCAGGTGATAATCAAGGTACCCCTCCTGCAACAGGGAAAGGGGTATTATTCCACACTGTTGTGGTACCGAAGCCGGACGGCTCGGTGAGACCGATTTTAAATCTAAAATCTTTGAACACTTACATACAGAGGTTCAAATTCAAGAGAAGGGGACTACATGGTGTCTCTGGACATCAAGGATGCTTACCTTCATGTCCCAATTTACCCTTCTCACCAAGGGTACCTCAGGTTTGTGGTACAGAACTGTCACTATCAGTTTCAGACGCTGCCGTTGGATGGTCCACGGCACCCCGGGTCTTTACCAAGGTAATGGCCGAAATGATGATACTCCTTCGAAGGAAGGGAGTTTTAGTTATCCCTTACTTGGACGATCTCCTGATAAGGGTAAGATCCAGGGAACAGTTGGAGGTCGGTGTAGCACTATCTCAGGTAGTGTTGCGACAGCACGGTTGGATTCTCAATATTCCAAAATCGCAGCTGGTTCCGACGACTCGTCTTCTGTTCCTAGGGATGATTCTGGACACAGTCCAGAAAAAGGTGTTTCTCCCGGAGGAGAAAGCCAGAAAAAGGTGTTTCTCCCGGAGGAGAAAGCCAGGGAGTTATCCGAGCTAGTCAGGAACCTCCTAAAACCGAGCCAAGTCTCAGTGCATCAATGCACAAGGGTTCTGGGAAAAATGGTGGCTTCCTACGAAGCAAGCCCATTCGGCAGATTCCACGCAAGAACTTTCCAGTGGGACCTGCTGGACAAATGGTCGGGGTTGCATCTTCAGATGCATCAGCGGATAACCCGGTCACCAAGGACAAGGGTGTCCCTCCTGTGGTGGTTGCAGAGTGCTCATCTTCTAGAGGGCCGCAGATTCGGCATTCAGGACTGGGTCCTGGTGACCACGGATGCCAGCCTGCGAGGCTGGGGAGCAGTCACACAGGGAAGAATTTTCCAGGGCTTATGGTCAAGCCTGGAGACATCACTTCACATAAATATCCTGGTGCTAAGAGCCATTTACAATGCTCTAAGCTTAGCAAGACCTCTGCTTCAAGGTCAGCCGGGTTGATCCAGTCGGACAACATCACGGCAGTCACCCACGTAAACAGACAGGGTGGCACAAGAAGCAGTCACTGGCAGAAGCTGCAAGGATTCTTCGCTGGGCGGAAAATCATGTGATAGCACTGTCAGCAGTATTCATTCCGGGAGTGGACAACTGGGAAGCAGACTTCCTCAGCAGACACGACCTCCACCCGGGAGAAGGGGGACTTCACCCAGAAGTCTTCCACATGATTATAAACCGTTGGAAAAACCAAAGGTGGACATGATGGCGTCCCGCCTCAACAAAAAACTCGACAGGTATTGCGCCAGGTCAAGGGACCCTCAGGCAATAGCTGTAGACGCTCTGGTAACACCGTGGGTGTACCAGTCAGTGTATGTGTTCCCTCCTCTGCCTCTCATACCCAAGGTACTGAGAATTATAAGATGGAGAGGAGTAAGCACTATATTCGTGGCTCCGGATTGGCCAAGAAGGACTTGGTACCCGGAACTTCAGGAGAGGCTCACAGAGGATCTGTGGCCTCTACCTCTAAGAAGGGACCTGCTCCAGCAGGGACCCTGTCTGTTCCAAGACTTACCACGGCTGCGTTTGACGGCATGGCGGTTGAACGCCGGATCCTGAAGGAAAAAGGCATTCCGGATGAAGTCATCCCTATCCTGATCAAAGCCAGGAAGGATGTTACCGCAAAACATTATCACCGCGTTTGGCGAAAATATGTTGCGTGGTGCGAGGCCAGTAAGGCCCGACGGAGGAATTTCAACTGGGTCGATTCCTACATTTCCTGCAAACAGGAGTGTCTATGGGCCTGAAATTGGGGTCCATTAAGGTTAAAATTTCGGCCCTGTCAATTTTCTTCCAGAAAGAACTAGCTTCAGTCCCTGAAGTGCAGACGTTTGTAAAAGGGGTACTGCATATACAGCCTCCTTTTGTGCCTCCAGTGGCACCTTGGGATCTCAATGTAGTTTTTGGGTTCCAAAAGTCACATTGGTTTGAACCACTTAAAGATGTTGGCCCTGGCCTGGGCCAGGCGCGTGTCAGAATTGGCGGCTTTATTCTGTAAAAGCCCTTATCTGAATTTCCATACGGACAGGGCGGAATTGAGGACTCGTCCTCGGTTTCTCCCTAAGGTGGTTTCAGCGTTTCACCTGAGCCAACCTATTGTGGTGCCTGCGGCTACTAGGGACTTGGAGGACTCCAAGTTGCTAGACGTTGTCAGGGCCCTGAAAATATATGTTTCCAGGACGGCTGGAGTCAGAAAATCTGACTCGCTGTTTATCCTGTATGCACCCAACAAGCTGGGTGCTCCTGCTTCTAAGCAGACTATTGCTCGTTGGATTTGTAGTACAATTCAGCTTGCACATTCTGTGGCAGGCCTGCCACAGCCAAAATCTGTAAAAGCCCATTCCACACGGAAAGTGGGCTCATCTTGGGCGGCTGCCCGAGGGGTCTCGGCTTTACAACTTTGCCGAGCAGCTACTTGGTCATGGGCAAACACGTTTGCTAAATTCTACAAATTTGATACCCTGGCTGAGGAGGACCTGGAGTTCTCTCATTCGGTGCTGCAGAGTCATCCGCACTCTCCCGCCCGTTTGGGAGCTTTGGTATAATCCCCATGGTCCTTACGGAGTTCCCAGCATCCACTAGGACGTCAGAGAAAATAAGAATTTACTTACCGATAATTCTATTTCTCGTAGTCCGTAGTGGATGCTGGGCGCCCATCCCAAGTGCGGATTGTCTGCAATACTTGTATATAGTTATTGTTAACTAAATCGGGTTATTGTTGTAGTGAGCCATCTTTTCTAGAGGCTCCTCTGTTATCATACTGTTAACTGGGTTCAGATCACAAGTTATACGGTGTGATTGGTGTGGCTGGTATGAGTCTTACCCGGGATTCAAAATCCTTCCTTATTGTGTACGCTCGTCCGGGCACAGTATCCTAACTGAGGCTTGGAGGAGGGTCATAGGGGGAGGAGCCAGTGCACACCAGGTAGTCCTAAAGCTTTACTTTTGTGCCCAGTCTCCTGCGGAGCCGCTATTCCCCATGGTCCTTACGGAGTTCCCAGCATCCACTACGGACTACGAGAAATAGAATTATCGGTAAGTAAATTCTTATTTTTTCAGTGTTTTTATTGGTATTACTACTATATATTTATATCGTTATCATGTATTAAAATTATACATTTTCATATGTTGGCTCTCTTCTTATTATATTTCTGACATTCAGCGCAGCCGTTTTTTCTTGTTATACTTTACACTACCAGAGGCTAATAAATAACTGAACAATTGAACACTCTATTTACCCTGTACTCTGTAATGTTAATTACCTATATAATGCAGTATACAGTATATATAGAACATACCCACAGCATGCTATACCAATCCAGACACACACTCTGTCCCTTGCTCTACGGTGGCAATATATTAGCAGTCTATACAGCGAATAATAATAATAATATATATATATATATATATATATATATATCTCCTTTTAGCTGCACAGTGAAGTGTATTTGAGGCATTGCAACATAATAACCATACGTTAATTCTTTAACAACTGTATAACTGTTACTATCACCGTGTTGCCAATTTACTATTGAACAATCTAATAGACACTTCTGAGATTCAGGCTGCACTGTGTTACCAAGGATATCTAACACATAATATTCATTCTTTCCATAAGAATGATAAACTGATTGAGATGCAATGTATTTTTGGCTATCAGTAATGGTGATATCTGCCACAGTCCAAAAATATACTGGTAGGTTAATTGCCTCCCGAAAAAATATATAAATAACCCTAGAGTATACATGGGCAGACTAGATGTGCCAAGTGGTTCTTATCTGCCATCAAATCTATGTTTCTATGAGGAGTGCCCAATCCCAAAGTGGGTGTATGTGGTTCTACCTCAGTGGCCTCATACGCCGGCACTGTGTGTAGGTTAATATTGTCCTGTTTGGTGTGTGTGTGTGTGTGTGTGTGTGTGTGTAGGCTGGCACTGATACCTGTTTGTATACTGGCACTGACCCATGTGTATATGTGTAGGAATGGCACTGACCCCTGTGTGTGTAGGCTGGCACTGACCCGTGTGTGTGTGTGTGTGTGTGTGTGTGTGTGTGTGTGTGTGTAGGCTGGCATTGACCCCTGTGTGTGTATTTAGGCTAGCACTGACCCGTGTGTGTGTGTGTGTGTGTGTGTGTGTGTGTGTGTGTGTGTGTGTGTAGGCTAGCACTGACCCATGTGTGTGAGTGTGTGTGTGTGTAGGCTAGCACTGACCCCTGTGTGTGTGTGTGTAGGCTAGCACTGACCCCTGTGTGTGTGTGTGTGTGTAGGCTAGCACTGACCCCTGTGTGTGTAGGCTAGCACTGACCCGTGTGTGTGAGTGTGTGTGTGTGTGTGTAGGCTAGCACTGACCCCTGTGTGTGTGTGTAGGCTAGCACTGACCCGTGTGTGTGTGTGTGTGTGTGTGTGTGTGTGTGTAGGCTAGCACTGACCCCTGTGTGTGTGTGTAGGCTAGCACTGACCCGTGTGTGTGTGTGTGTGTGTGTGTGTGTGTGTGTGTGTGTGTGTGTGTAGGCTAGCACTGACCCGTGTGTGTGTGTGTGTGTGTGTGTGTGTAGGCTAGCACTGACCCCTGTGTGTGTGTGTAGGCTAGCACTGACCCCTGTGTGTGTGTTTGTAGGCTAGCACTGACCCGTGTGTGTGAGTGTGTGTGTGTGTAGGCTAGCACTGACCCGTGTGTGTGTGTGTGTGTGTAGGCTGGCACTGACCCCTGTGTGTGTGTGTGTAGGCTAGCACTGACCCCTGTGTGTGTGTTTGTAGGCTAGCACTGACCCGTGTGTGTGTGTGTGTGTGTGTGTGTGTGTGTGTAGGCTAGCACTGACCCATGTGTGTGAGTGTGTGTGTGTGTGTGTAGGCTAGCACTGACCCCTGTGTGTGTGTGTAGGCTAGCACTGACCCCTGTGTGTGTGTGTAGGCTAGCACTGACCCCTGTGTGTGTAGGCTAGCACTGACCCGTGTGTGTGAGTGTGTGTGTGTGTGTGTGTGTGTGTGTAGGCTAGCACTGACCCCTGTGTGTGTGTGTAGGCTAGCACTGACCCGTGTGTGTGTGTGTGTGTGTGTGTGTGTGTGTGTAGGCTAGCACTGACCCCTGTGTGTGTGTGTAGGCTAGCACTGACCCGTGTGTGTGTGTGTGTGTAGGCTAGCACTGACCCGTGTGTGTGTGTGTGTGTGTGTGTGTGTGTGTGTGTGTGTAGGCTAGCACTGACCCCTGTGTGTGTGTGTAGGCTAGCACTGACCCCTGTGTGTGTGTTTGTAGGCTAGCACTGACCCGTGTGTGTGAGTGTGTGTGTGTGTGTGTGTAGGCTAGCACTGACCCGTGTGTGTGTGTGTGTGTGTGTGTGCAGGCTGGCACTGACCCCTGTGTGTGTGTGTAGGCTAGCACTGACCCCTGTGTGTGTGTTTGTTGGCTAGCACTGACCCGAGTGTGTGTGTGTGTGTGTGTGTAGGCTAGCACTGACCCGTGTGTGTGTGTGTGTGTGTGTGTGTGTGTGTGTGTGTAGGCTGGCACTGACTCCTGTGTGTAGGCTGGCACTGACTCCTGTGTGTAGGCTGGCACTGACTCCTGTATGTGCAACTACATATGCCACCCATACACACGCACCCCCTGGCAGCATGCTGCTCTAAGTAATTTAGTTTCTACCTGCAGGACATCCCCCTGAATGGCAATAGACACACCCACAGGTGGAGCTAGACACACCATTTAGGTGGAGAATGACACGCCCCTTCAGTGGCATGCCATGCAAGCTCTCATGCCATCTTGAATCTCCCTGAAACTAGTTTCCAAAAGTAGGCAAGTATGCCCATAGTTGCTTTATTGTTAGTAAGGTGATCACTCAAAAACATTGGGTACAACATTTGTTAGAAAGAGAAGATCATTCCTTAGCTTTCCTGGAGGCTTTTAATGTCTTCTTTCACATTCTTAAATGGTTTAAAAGCAAACTTCCATTTATTAGAGAGTTTTAGGAAGATCAATGATACAAATGTGATGTAATTATGAACCAAAAGCCGGATAGTGCCAGAATCTATAAGCATCCTGAAGAAAGGCCATAGGGGGTTCTTAGTAGTGATATAAATACACCCATGGGGAAGTGGAATGCCAAATATTGAACTAAGGAGAAAATTAAGTTGGTTTCACCTTTAAAAAAAATTGCCCCTTTAAATCTAGCGGTTACATCATCAAAGTCTTGCTGCTTCCTACAACTCACAGGCTATTACATTTGGGTCCAAGGCATAAGGCTAGGGCTAAGGTTACCAGGAGCTGGAGTCCCTTTTCAGGGAATAGGGTTATATAAAGGTTAACATTCCTCGAAATTTTGAGGTAATTGAGTAACATAGTAGTACTTCATCGCCACTTTGTGGAGAGTCTTAGGCCCTCATTCCTAGTTGATCGCTCACTAGCTACTTTTTGCAGCCATGCAAATGCATAGTCGCTGCCCACAGGGGAGTGTATTTTCACTTTGCAAGTGTGCGAATGCGTGTGCAGCCGAGCGGGACAAAAAAGTTTTCTGCAGTTTCTAAGTAGGTCTGGACTTACGCAGCCCTTGGGATCACTTCAGTCTTTTTGGTCCCGGAATTGATGTCATAAACCCGCCCTGCAAACGCCTGGACACGCCTGCGTTTTTCCAACCACTCCCTGAAAACGGTCAGTTGACACCCACTAACGCCCTCTTCCTGTCAATTCCTTGCGATCTGCTATGCGAATGGATTTTTCGTTAAATCCATCGCCAAGCAACGATCCGCTTTGTACCTGTACGACACACCTGTGCATTGCGGTGCATACGCATGCACAGTAGTAACCTGTTCGCTGTGCTTCGAAAAACGGCAGAGAGCGATCAACTCGGAATAACCCCCTTTGTTTCTAGACCTAACGTTCACTGCGGCTTTGGAGAGATCTGAAACAGCTGAATGCTCTATACAGAAGGTTCGTCACTGGAACTATTCCTGGTGGAATTCAAGATGACCTTCCTTCCCTGGACAAAAGAGCATCTTCAATAGGACATAAAGCCTGGTGGTAATAGTGCTGAAGATAGTGGTATATCTGAGTGAGTGTGATGAGGTGAGTGTGATGGGGTGTGCTTTTAACGTCCTGGGATATTTGTGAATGAAATCTGGGTGATTGGTGTGTGCCTTTTTTTTACCTCATAAAGTTTATAGTTTTCACTGTTTTTAAACTTTTCTGTTATTTTACATTGTCACTATTTGTTTTCCAAGTCCCCTAGAGAACAAATGTTTTAGAATTTGACTGTTTACATAGAAACATAGAATTTGATGTCAGATAAGAACCACTTGGCCCATCTAGTTTGGCCATAAAACGCACACACACTAGGGTTTATTTTTTTGTCAGGAGACAATTAACCTACCAGTATATTTTTGGATAGTGGCAGTAAACCGGAGTATTTAGAGGAAATGCATGCTAGCATGGAGAGGACATACAAACCCCACACATTTAGGGCCATGGTGGGAATCGAACTTCAGTGCTGTGAGGCAGTAATGCTACCCATTACACCATCCGTACTGCCATATGGCTGGTGTACTGTATCTCTCTCCAAGGGGGAGATATATCAATGCCTGGAGAGAGATAAAGTAGAGAGAGAGATAAAGTACTAAACAGCTCCTGTCATTTAACATGTTGTCAATACAAGAAATTTCGAAAAAATTAGTGCTTCAAACAATGGTGCAGCTGAAAACACTGGGGTGGTTACCCTCACCCACAAAGGATAGTTCACAAAGTCTAGTATTAGTGATTCTGCGCACCACTGGGGAACATCAAACCAACAAACGTCTTTTAACAGGCAATATCTTATCCAATCTCCTGAGAATTTTCACTACTGGATCAAGAAATGTCTCTATGTTCCAAACACGTTTTCAATCCTCCTTCCTGGCGGTGTGTATCACTTCGCACATATGTAGTCCACACAGATTATGTGGGGTGTCAATCGTGCCCACCCTAAAACAGCATAAAATATACACCTTGAAAAAGGCTCCAAGGGGAGCAGAAACGCGTTGGTGATCAGACTGCCTGCCAGTATTCGTGTAGGAGTATCCAGCCCAGCATCTGATCCGGTACCCTATTTTAACCCGGGAGTGTAGTGGAATATCTTATGCTGTTTTAGGGTGGGCACGATTGACACAATCTGTGTGGACTACATATGTGCGAAGTGAGACACACCGCCAGGAAGGAGGATTGAAAACGTGTTTGGAACATAGAGACATTTCTTGATCCAGTAGTGAAAATTCTCTGGAGATTGGATAAGATATTGCCTGTTAAAAGACGTTTGTTGGTTTGATGTTCCCCAGTGGTGCGCAGAATCACTAATATTTAACATGTGTTTGAAAAATGACAGCTGCTGATTAGTTGGTACTTTATCTCTCTCCGCTTTATTAAATCTCCCCCATTATGTGACTTTTTTTTTTATTATTCAATGGATAACCCTTATGTTATATAGTCATTAATTAATACATGACTTTGACTTTGGGACACCTACGCTACAGATACTTTTTGCAATATAAAGTGGGAAATACAACACTTCTGTACTTTCATCTGTTTTGTACAGAGGCTCATTTGTTCTGTGTACACAAACATAACACCAGAGTGTAAAACGCAGGAGTGAACAAGTCTTAGCTCTTACAGATTTGCCATTATGCACTTGTATATTGACATTTCCACCAATTATCTAATACCACCAGATGTCAGTGTTTTACTGCAGAACTTTTTAATGCACTGTTATTGATTCTTAAATAGCGGGACAATTTAATTGAATATTGTAACCAACCCAAAAAGAAAAAAAAAGCTATAATCCCCAAATTTGCATTGTTGGCACATTCTGATTGAGACTAACACAACCAAATCCAGTTTTGTCTGATTACATGTAATGAGATGCGGAAACACACCAAACTGCAGCTTGGTTACTATTTTACTGCTTTTCCCCCAGGCCAATCTATTAAAGCACAAACATGGGAAATGCACAAACAATGTTGTGCACTGTATGCCCTTCATCAGGTCTGCAATCAGCAATAACAAACAATTATTAGCATATGAATGGGCTACAATTGTATTCTTTATGATGCTAATAAAATTAAGGTTTCCAGCTAAATCTGAGTGACAAACCTCATGATCCATTGTGTATTTGTGTGCAGTAGGTTTATAGGGCTTGCCCACTTTTGGACAGCTCCCCCACTAATATAACCGTGTCACACATTTAGAAAATGGGAGAGGGTCTTGTAACCGGTACATGGGGCACGAGACAGCACACCCTACTACAGGACACACGCCATCCAATCCTCTTTAATGGAGCTTTACTGAAAAGATCTGGGGGTATATTTTCTAAAGCTTCTAAAACACACCATTGTCTTGTTGCCCATAGCAACCAATCAGATTCATTTCTCTGTTGCATTCTAGATAATGTTATAACTCTTTTCCACTGACCTGAAAATCCAGGGTTATTGTGCAGCAACCTAGGATTTAGGTCAGTGGAGATTACTTCCTCCCACTCCTATCTCCAAGATTTTTCACGTGCTGCTCCCTTTCTCTGGAATTCTCTACCTCTCCCCCTCAGACTCTCCACCTCTCTACAATACTTCAAACGGGCTCTTAAGACCCATTTCTTTACCAAACCTAGCCAAATCTCATCCTAACCCTCTGTTCCACGCTCTCTATGTACCCCATCTGTGTCACCCCTGTCTGTCTACCCCTCCCCTTAGAATGTAAGCTCTCACGAGTAGGGCCCTCTTCCTTCATGTGCCTATACTTTTCTTACTTTAATAATCCTCAACTGCCCAGATCCCACAGTTTTTTGGCCACCTGGAATTTATCTCTATGTTTACTGGTGTAGTTATGCTTAGTTGCCCTGTAATTGTCCTATATTGTCTTCAACTGTAAGTCACTGTTTTCCTGTTTTGATTATGTGCATATGTACTCTGTAATTGGGCGCTGCGGAACCCTTGTGCCGCCATATAAATAAAGGATAATAATAATAATAATAAAGGGTCCACCCGGGTCCAGTCACCCGGGAATCTTTCCCATGTACCTAGCAGGGTTTTGCCCGGTAGAGCTGCAGTGTGAACAGGTAACCCACGTTGTCTGCCCCAGGACCCGCTTATAGGATGGGGAGAGCTGAACTCCCTGAGCAAGGAGATGTGCAGTATGAGCGGCAGGGAATTTAGGCAAAGTATGCATCAGTGTACGACGCCAAGCCTGCAAGGGTGCCATCTCCTGTTGCTGGCCGGATCACACATGGCGCTGCTACCTCCCGGCTCCCAGGCCTCACTGACCCGCATGAAGGTGCCACTCCAGGCACACCCACAGGGTGGAGTTACTCTTCATCCAGGGTGTGTGTGTGAGTGCCTGCACCCCTGGTCCCCTACACCAGTGTCGGACTGGGGCATGTGGGGCCCACCGGGGAAATGCAGTGGTAGGGGGCCATGTTTAGGGGTGTGGCCAGTCCGCAGAGGTTGTGTGGCCTGCCACATCATTGGTTTGACTAACCATTAGAGAGTGCAACGTCTGGGCCCCTTCATAAATATATACAGTAAATTCAGCTGCTGCATGCATGATAATGAACCAGATTAATAACAGATTAATTATAGCAATGCACTGTAGAAAATACACTATAGTCCAGTATAAGTTAACATATGTACAGTGGTGCAAGTAGAAAAAAATCTCTTACAGGTACTGTGTGCGCGGCCAAAAAAATGTGTGTGGACAAACGCCACATGGGGCATGGCCAATGAAAATGGTAGCGTGATACACATATGGGGGGAGGGGCAGATACACATATGACCCCAATAGTGCCATATACACGTTGCCCCACAGTGCCAGATATACATTGCCCCACAGTGCCAGATATACATTGCCCCGCAGTGCCAGATACACAAATGCCCCCAGAGTGCCAGATACACATTGCCCCACAGTGCCAGATACACATTGCCCCACAGTGCCAGATACACAAATGTCCCCAGAGTGCCAGATATACATTGCCTCACAGTGCCAGATATACATTGCCTCACAGTGCCAGATACACAAATGCCCCCACTGTGTCAGATATACATTGCCCCACAGTGCCAGATACAGAAATGCCCCCACAGTGCCAGATATGCCCCCAGTGCCAGATACAGAAATGTCTCCAGTGCCAGATACAGAAATGTCCCCAGTGCCAGATACACATGTCCCCCCAGTGCCAGATATGCCCCCAGTGCCAGATACACATGTCCCCGCAGTGCCAGATATGCCCCCAGTGCCAGGTACACATGCCCCCCTTTCCCTGCTGCTCACTGCTGCTGCTGTGCTGTCCTGTGTGTGAGGGGAGGAGAGCGCAGTGTGCGCCTCTCCTGTCCCTCAGTCTCCGGCGGTGGTGCGAGTCTCTACCTTCAATTCAGCGCCAATCCGTGAGCCAATCAAAGCTTGCGGTCCGGCAGCCAATCAGGAGCCTTGGCTGCCGGTTCAAGAGCTCTGATTGGCTCACGGGCCGGCGCTGAATTGAAGACACTGAGGGACAGGAGAGATGCACGCTGCACTCTCCTCCCCTCGTGCAGCGTCGGTGAGCAGCAGCAGTGGAGGGAGGGATGGAGCGGCGGCCCCGTCGGCGTGGGTACGGCGTACCCGCGGCTAAATTCTTATGGGTACTCCGTACCTGCCCACTTGCACCCCTGCATATGTATGATGTATAATTCAAGTGCACAGTCTGGAACCTGATCTTTAGAGCAGGAGGTGGGGCCCCCCAGGCAGTGGGGCCCACCGGTGGTTTCCCCTGTACCCTTGTGGGCCAGTCCAAGCCTACTGTACACTGTGTGTGTGTTTAAGTGTATTGGCGCCAGTAGCAGGATGGGCCGTGGGGCAGGGGAAACTATGGCCCCTAGGCTGGACCCCCTTTAATGAATATGGGCCGATAACATGAAGCGGCCATAGGCCATTATGTGTGGCTGCAGCAGCGTCAGAGAGAAAACGTTTTTTCTTCAGCTGGCAGGAGAAACGCCCCACTGTGAGGAACTCCTGCAAGAGAAGGGAGTGTGTCACAGCTGATGTTAGGGTAACCTGACTCCGGTGCTGCTTGAAGTCCTACACGGGAGTAGTGCTGACTAAAGGCCAGCACAGACGGGAGAGATGTGTGCTGAGCAATCTTAACACAGACCGCTCAGCACACATCTCACCCCCCCGCTCAGCACAACGCAATGTGTGCTGAGCGAGGGGGAAGCGGGGGGCCGCTCACTTCACACAGCGCTGAAGTGAGCGACACACTAGATTGAGCCTGCATGCAGGCTCAATCTAGGACCGGCGATAGCGATGCGCGGGGCTGTGCATCGCTATCGCTGGGGGGCATACACACGACAGACCCGTGCTTAAAATCTAAGCAATCTAATGTTATATTGCAGGACTCGGAGCACAGGAGGTGGATGAGGGCAGGAGGAGCATCTACAGTGACAGGTCTCTTGCATATGCCTCTAACACCTCACCAGTAGTGTAGGCAGGGCAGTGTGCTGGGGAGCAATTACCCTGCTGGACAATCTGCATCTATAAGTCCTGATGCGCTGCCTGTCACTGACTATTCACATGTGCCTAGTTCCAATTGCGGAACTCAGGGGCCTGCTGCCGGATGTAACCATTCAGTCTCAGTGCTGGCATAATTTGCATAAGGAGCTCTACTGTGATGTTACACGTATAAGAGGCTCTACTACAGTGCCGCTTCTAGCAGCGGGTGAGCCGTGTGATCAAACGGGGCGCCCGCTGCAACACTTTGTGGCTCCTATCCGGATCCCCCTCCTCCCTCCCACAGTACTCCGCTCAGGGGGCGAAGTTTCACGGAATGACGCGGTTGCGTCATGGCGTCATGCAACGAGCATGAAACCCAGCGCATGACACCCCTGGAAACGAGCATGACACCCAGCACATGAAACCCCTGGCAACGAGCATGACACCAGCACATGAAACCCCTGGCAACGGGTATGACACCCGGCCCATGGAGCCCCTGGCAACAAGCATGACACACAGTGCACGAAACCCCTGGCAACGAGCATGAAACCCAGCGCATGAAACCCCTGGCAACGAGTAGGTAATTTAAAAGTAATTAGAAACTTAACTGTAGGGCATAATGTATTATGGGCATTGCAGTTTGTGGCATAATATGGTGCAAGGGGCATTACTGTGTGGGGCTTAATGTGGTGGAATGCTTTTTTCTTTTTCCTGTGGTGGCCGAAATCTGTTGTTGCAGGGTCAAAAATTGGGGTGTAAGGAGGCCACGCCCATTGTAGTGAAGCCATGCCCCCTCATTGGGAGTGTGCTAAGGATTTTTTATGCCTGTGGGGGAAGGGGGCGGGGGGTGCATTTTTTTATGTCTATGGCCGGGGTGCATTTCTTTAATGCTCGCACTGGGAGCCAAATTGTCGAGAAACATCCCTGCTCTACTATGTGGTGTAACATGTATAAGAAGCTATACTGTGTGGTATATTGTGAATAACAGACACTACTCTGTGGTGTAGCATGAATGGGTACTATTCTGTGGCCACACCCCTTCCCAAATGAAGCCTCTCCACTATATATTCCATTAAGGGGCACCAGAGCCGGCCCTAACCAATATGATGCCCTAGGCAAGATTTTGGCTGGTGCCCCCTAGCACCACCGCTGGTTCCGCCTCTGACCTTGCACCTCTTTCCCAGCACCATCACCCCTCATCCATAGCAGTCCTTATTTTGGGGTTTGTACCCCCTATATTTTAAATAGGAACAGTTAGCACATTTGGCGCACAGGCCAAAAAGGGGTGTGTTTTTGCTGGCAAGGGGCATGGCCACACAATAGTAACCCCAATTCTAATTACGCCACACAGTACTGCAACTTTATTCACATTTGATCATGCAATAGTGTCCATAATTCATATAACATCCCACAGTAGTATCACTTTACCTTATAAACGTTACTCCTCCCAGTAGAGCCCCTTATTCACATTACATCACACTGAATTGCTCCTTATTCACATTACACCACACCCTATTGCTCTTTATTCACATTAGACGACACAGTAGTGCCATTTCTATACGCAACGCCACATAGTAGAGCACCTTATACACATAATGCCACACAGTAATGCCCCTTACACATATGAGACACATTATTAATGTCATTATAAACATAATGCTCCTTACACATTATGACAACCTTTATTAATGCCCTTTTACATGTAATGTCCCTTACACATATGCCGCACATTATTAATGTCCTTATACACATAATGACACACATAGTGCCCCCTACACATTTGCTGCACATTATTAGTGCCCCTATACACATAATGACACACATACAGTAGTACCCTGTTACACATATGCCGCACATTATTAATGCCCTTATACACATAATGACACACATAGTGCCCCTTACACATATGTTGCATATTATTAATGCATTTTTACATGACACACATAATGCTCCTTACACAAATTCCGAACACTACTGCACAACCAACCTACTCACATGCACACAACACTCACACTGCCACTAACACTGTGACCTCTGCCTCTGCTTGAATACAGATGTGTCCTCATAAATCTTGCCTCAGTGCTAATTTTGGGCACATTTTTTTTATGAAAATGCATCTTATTTGCATTGCTATGTAGCTAGGATGCACAAGCAGCTTCTGTTGATTAAAATGATATGCAGCATGCCTATATACTGTGTGAGACTGTGCTGTATCTGCATATGAAATGCTACACACAGAATATAGACATGCCGCATATCATTTTAATCAGCAGAAGCTGCTGATGCCCCTAGGCATATCAAATGCACTAGGCAATTGCCTAGTTTGCCTATGCCTATGGCCGGCTCTGAGGGGCGCCAAAGTATATATTTGTTTATGAGAAAAATTTGGGATTGTCCCGGGTCTGACCCGGTTTGGAACTGTAGGCCTTATTCAGGTTTGTAAGCAAACCAAAAAAAGCACACTAATTGGCAAAACCATGTTGCACAGCAGGTGGGGCCGATGTAATATGTGCAGAGAGATTTTGATTTGGGTGGGGTGTGTTCAAACTGAAATCTGAATTGCAGTGTGAAAATAAAGCAG
The DNA here is from genome assembly GCF_028390025.1 of Pseudophryne corroboree. Taxonomy (NCBI): domain Eukaryota; kingdom Metazoa; phylum Chordata; class Amphibia; order Anura; family Myobatrachidae; genus Pseudophryne; species Pseudophryne corroboree. The sequence goes on from NC_086450.1 coordinate 384,770,856, forward strand.
CCAGTTTTTACTATGCATGGAAACAATATAACCCAGCCAAATCTAAATCTCTCTGCACATATTACATCTGCCCCACCTGCAGTGCATATAGTTTTGCCCATTAGTGTGCTTTTTTGGTTTTCTAACAAATCTGAATAACCTCCTGTGTTCCAAATCTTGGATCAGACCCACAACTTCAGTGGAAAAAAGGTATTAGACAGAATCTGTTTGTTTGCTGTGAGGCAACACCACCAGAGTTTACAGTGGAACTCATCTCCGCCAAACCGACATTAGCCACCCAAGACATTAGACAGAGCTACTCTGAGATGATGCATTACCACTACCAAAACCACAACAAGAGTTGATGGTGTACAGAGCAAAAAAATATTGCCCCTTGAAAGCTGTTCTTTACAATTCTGGCTGTATAGTTAAATTGTTACTGAAATACTCATTGGAAACCCTAATAAGGGAAGTGCAAGAGCAAGGTAAAACCTCTTATGACTGGGATGAATACATGTACACACACTGTCAGGCTGGAACTGGCAATGTTACTTTGACTGGACTGGAAACGGGATGCAGTCAATTTACCCCCAATCAAAATCCCGACGGTCAAAATCCCGACAGCAATTGACCGACGGTCAAAATCCCGACAAGGTCAAAATCCCGACATAGACAAAATACCGACATTTAAAATACAGACAAGGTCAAAATACTGACATGTACATATTTTGACCTGTCGGCATTTTACATGTCTGTATTTTGACCTTGTCTGTATTTTAAATGTCGGTATTTTGTCCATGTTGGGATTTTGACTGTCGGTCAATTGCTGTCGGGATTTTGATTGGAGGTATTTCATACCGATCCCCTGGAAACAGCTGGATTGGTACTGAAGTCAGACTGGAACTGACAATGCTTCTTAGCTGGACTGGAGCCAGCTGGAATGGTACTGAAGTCAGCCTGGAACGAACAATGCTTCTTAGCTTGATTGGAACCAGCAGGAGCGGAGTGTAAGGACTAGAGATAAGCGGTTAGGATTTTAGGAAATCCAAACCCACCTGAACATCCGGGATCTGAGTATATATATCCGAGCCGTGGCTTTGGTTTACCCACCAGGCTTGGATTTCAAATCGAAGCAAATCGTCATTCTCCCGGCGTTGTATTCTTGCAGGTTTTGGATTGTATATAAGAGCCCCGCAGCGGTGAGTCTGTGCCATTTCACTCTATTCTCAGGCACACTACTGTGTGCTGTGCTCTGCTGGTTCGAGTGGCTGTGCTGTATCCAGACTCCATACAAGTGGCTGTGCTGTGTTCATGCAAGTGGCTGTGCTGTGTCCAGACTCTAGACAAGTGGCTGCGCTGTGTCCATACAAGTGGCTGTTTTGTGTACAGACTCCATACAAGTGTCTGTGCTTTGTCCATTAAGTGGTTGTGCTGTGACCATCCAGAAGTGGCTGTGCTGTGTCCATCCTAGTGGCTGTGCTTTGTCCATCCAAGTGGCTGTGCTGTGTCCAATAAATGGTTGTGCTGTCTCCATCCAGAAGTGGCTGTGCTCTGTCCATTAAGTGGCTGTGCTGTGTCCATCCACAAGCTGTGTCCAGGCCCCAGTATAATTCTCTCACACAGTGGTGCTGCACTGACTCTGCAGGCCATACCCCACCCACTGCATTTACATATAAGCACTACAGTGTGTATTGCCAGTTGCGAAAAAAGTAAAAATAAATAAAAAAAAGTTAAATTTTTTATAAAAGGTCAAAAAATATTAAGTTTGTACAACCTGTATGCACTGTACCCCAGTACTTTTGTTTATATACATATAAAAGCGATCTGACTTCTCACAGTGTGAGCTGAATTGTGAGTAAAAAAATAATAAAATGTATTGTTCTATTGTTTGTACTTTTCTTGTACACTGTACCCTGTGCATTTATTATTCACGTAGACATAAAAGCTCTTTGAATTGACACAATGTGAGTTGTGCTGCAAAGTGAAAAATAAATATATTGTTCTATGTTTGTACTGCTCTGGCACACTGTACCCCTATGTGTATATTATTCACATACATAAAAGCCCTTGGAATTGCCGCAGTGTGAGTTGAGGCGCGAAGTGAAAAATAAATATATTGTTTTATTATTAGTACATTTCTGGTGCACTATACACCTGTGCATTTATTATTCACATACACATAAAAGCCCTTTAAATTACTGCATTGTGAGTTGAGCTGCAAATCGAAAAGTAACTATATTGTTATGTTGTTTGTACTGTTCTGGCACACTGTACTCCTGTGCATTTATTACTCCCGTACATATAAAATCCCTTTGAAGTGCTGCAGTGTGAATTGAGCTACGATGTGAAAAGTAAATATATTGTTCTATTGTTTGCACTGTTCTGGTGCACTGTACCCCTGTGCATTTATTATTCAGGTACATATAAAAGCCCTTTAAATTTTCGCAGTGTGATTTGAGGTGTGAAGTGAAAAATAAATATATTGCTCTAATGTTTGTACTGTTCTGACGCACTGTACCCGTGTGCTTTTATTATTCACAAACATATAAAAGCCTTTTGAATTGCTGCACTGTGAGTTGAGCTGTGAAGTGAAAAATAAATATATTGTTCTATTTGTACTGTTCTGGAGCATTGTACCCCTGTGCCTTTATTATTCATGTACATATAATACGTAAAAGAACTTTGAATCACCACAGTGGTTTGCAAATTAAAACATGGATAACAATCACTTTAGAGAAGAACAACCAAATACTATCGCTGCAGCTGCTGCCCCAGTCATGATGACGATACTAGTCCTTCAATGTCATCTACTGATGCTCAAGAGCATACAGGACTTAAGTCAGGGCATCTAAAAATTAAAAAAAATACAGTGGTTAAGAAAAAAAACACCTCTAATAAAGGGAAAGTTTGGTGCAGAAAAACATAAAATTGGCAACATGCCATTCACCAAATGCAGTGCTAAAGAAAGACTCAGGCCCTGGCCTTTATTTATGGGTGGTGGTTCTGCAACTGTCATCTTCTTCTGCCTCTCATGACGATGCAAGATCAGAGATCACTCAGAGTCTAGAAAAGATGTAAAAAGAAAAAAAAGCTGTGAAAACCACTAAGGCAGTAGAACAAACTGTGCATTCAGAAACAGAAATGTCACAAATCCCTGAGAAGAGTCTTAATGAATGCCATGTGTGAGCCTGAACTTTCTGATACTGTACTAGTAGAGAAGCCACCTTCCACCATTTCTACTCCCTCTGCAAATGTGGGGATGAGCAGTGGAAGTATAGCTGATGACATAGACATTGAGGATGCCACTGTGGAAATGCAAGAGGATGAGATGGATTTTTGTGTAACTGATACCGGTGCTAATCATCTTGCACCGCTTTTCTTTTCTGCTACTACTGTGTGGCATGTGGCAATGTTTCAAACGTGCTGTATAATGCTATTGAGGTTAATAATACTGTAGGAACAAAAAAAAGCCCAAATTATTTAATTTTAGCGTTTTCTTTCAAGTTTTGAAAAAAACAAAACCTGAACCAGTCACAGCATTTTGGAAAAAACATACAACAAATTAGAACCAAAACCAGCAAAAATGGTACAGCGCACATCCCTGGTAAGTACTCAGGTGCTACACAGAGTGCAGAGAGGACTGGTGGGAAACTGCAGACTAAGGGGCTAATTCAGGTTGGATCGTAAATCACATACAACTGGCCTACTTTAACCCCCGAACATAACCACTTGTCTGTTTTAGAAGGTTTAGTAAATCTACCCCTTGGATGGATTGTAAAAAAAGATGCACAGTAGAGTTTACTTGTCTACACTCAATATGAAGACTTCGGGAGAATCCTGAAAGGAAGCAACCAGTGTGGGATGGCACCTCCCGCTGTATAAAGCTGCAATGTACAAAGTTCCAGAGTCTCACATACATTCCAGGAGAGTAGGTAGGTAAGATACAGATGGGGAGATGTATTAAACCTTTTAAAGAGTGGAGACGTGGAATAGCGCTTCTACCTGTCATTTTATAGACTGTAAGGTAATAGGGAGTTAGTTTTTCAAACTGATGGGAGGGGCCGTGATTGAGAGTCTCAGTCAGTGCGTGTCGTGCAAGATGTATGCGCACCTGGAGAAGCCGACCCAGGGTGAATAGATATGCGTGAGATGTGAGCGAACGGTTGCCCTGGAAGCCCAGGTAACTGATCTAGAGCAGACCGTTATGCGACTGAGGGATATTCACAATCTCGAGCGAAGTTTAGATAGAATGATGGAGGAGTTGCAGCAGGGATCACTGGTAGACGAGGATAATCAGGTAGGCAGTTGGGTCACTGTTAGAAGGAAGAAAAAGAGGGGGAGGCACGACATCTCGGATCTATCAAACCCGAACAAATTTACCAGATTGGACGAAGATTTGGTGGATGATAGCGACAAAATGACGGAGCCGGAGGAGACTGCTCTGTTGAAGTAAAAAATATTACATAGAGAGAACATCCAAACTCCACACATTATGAGTCGCTATGCTTGCGAATACGCACAACATGCACAGCAATATATAGTAACATACGCATTTACACAGACATGCCACAAAGAGATTTCTCTGACGTCCTAGTGGATGCTGGGGACTCCGTCAGGACCATGGGGATTAGCGGCTCCGCAGGAGACAGGGCACAAAAGTAAAAGCTTTAGGATCAGGTGGTGTGCACTGGCTCCTCCCCCCATGACCCTCCTCCAAGCCTCAGTTAGATTTTTGTGCCCGGCCGAGAAGGGTGCAATCTAGGTGGCTCTCCTAAAGAGCTGCTTAGAGTAAAAGTTTTGTTAGGTTTTTTATTTTCAGTGAGTCCTGCTGGCAACAGGCTCACTGCATCGAGGGACTTAGGGGAGAGAAGTGAACTCACCTGCGTGCAGGATGGATTGGCTTCTTAGGCTACTGGACACCATTAGCTCCAGAGGGAGTCGGAACACAGGTCTCACCCTGGGGTTCGTCCCGGAGCCGCGCCGCCGACCCCCTTGCAGATGCCGAAAAGTGAAGAGGTCCAGAAACCGGCGGCAGAAGACTTTTCAGTCTTCATAAGGTAGCGCACAGCACTGCAGCTGTGCGCCATTGTTGTCAGCACACTTCATAGCAGCGGTCACTGAGGGTGCAGGGCGCTGGGGGGGGGCGCCCTGGGCAGCAATGATAGTACCTTATTCTGGCTAAAAATACATCACATATAGCCCCTGGGGGCTATATGGATGTATTTAACCCCTGCCAGGTCTCAGAAAAACGGGAGAAGAAGCCAGCCGAAAAGGGGGCGGGGCCTATTCTCCTCAGCACACAGCGCCATTTTCCCTCACAGAAATGCTGGTGGGAAGGCTCCCAGGCTCTCCCCTGCACTGCACTACAGAAACAGGGTTAAAACAGAGAGGGGGGGCACTTATTTGGCGATATGACTATATATATTAAAATGCTATAAGGGAAAAACACTTATATAAAGGTTGTCCCTGTATAATTATAGCGTTTTTGGTGTGTGCTGGCAAACTCTCCCTCTGTCTCCCCAAAGGGCTAGTGGGGTCCTGTCCTCTATCAGAGCATTCCCTGTGTGTGTGCTGTGTGTCGGTACGTGTGTGTCGACATGTATGAGGACGATGTTGGTGAGGAGGCGGAGCAATTGCCTGTAATGGTGATGTCACTCTCTAGGGAGTCGACACCGGAATGGATGGCTTATTTAAGGAATTACGTGATAATGTCAACACGCTGCAAGGTCGGTTGATGACATGAGACGGCCGGCAAACCAATTAGTACCTGTCCAGGCGTCTCAAACACCGTCAGGGGCGTTAAAACGTCCTTTTACCTCAGTCGGTCGACACAGACACAGACACGGACACTGACTCCAGTGTCGACGGTGAAGAAACAAACGTATTTTCCTTTAGGGCCACACGTTACTTGTTAAGGGCAATGAAGGAGGTGTTACATATTTCTGATACTACAAGTACCACAAAAAAGGGTATTATGTGGAGTGTGAAAAAACTACCTGTAGTTTTTCCTGAATCAGATAAATTAAATGAAGTGTGTGATGATGCGTGGGTTTCCCCCGATAGAAAATTATTGGCGGTATACCCTTTCCCGCCAGAAGTTAGGGCGCGTTGGGAAACACCTCTTAGGGTGGATAAGGCGCTCACACGCTTATCAAAACAAGTGGCGGTACCGTCTCCAGATAGGGCCGCCCTCAAGGAGCCAGCTGATAGGAGGCTGGAAAATATCCTAAAAAGTATATACACACATACTGGTGTTATACTGCGACCAGCGATCGCCTCAGCCTGGATGTGCAGCGCTGGCGTGGCTTGGTCGGATTCCCTGACTGAAAATATTGATACCCTTGACAGGGACAGTATTTTATTGACTATAGAGCATTTAAAGGATGCATTTCTATATATGCGAGATGCACAGAGGGATATTTGCACTCTGGCATCAAGAGTAAGTGCGATGTCCATATCTGCCAGAAGTTGTTTATGGACACGACAGTGGTCAGGTGATGCAGATTCCAAACGGCACATGGAAGTATTGCCGTATAAAGGAGAAAAAGACAACGTCTTTTCAGCCTCAGTCCTTTCGTCCCCATAAGGGCAAGCGGGCAAAAGGCCAGTCATATCTGCCATGGGATAGAGGAAAGGGAAGAAGACTGCATCAGGCAGCCCATTCCCAGAAACAGAAGCCCTCCACCGCTTCTGCCAAGTCCTCAGCATGACGCTGGGGCCGTACAAGCGGACTCAGGTGCGGTGGGGGGGGGTCGTCTCAAGAGTTTCAGCACGCAGTGGGCTCACTCGCAAGTGGACCCCTGGATCCTACAAGTAGTATCCCAGGGGTACAGATTGGAAATTCGAGACGTCTCCTCCTCGCAGGTTCCTGAAGTCTGCTTTACCAACGTCTCCCTCCGACATGGAGGCAGTAGTGGAAACAATTCACAAGCTGTATTCCCAGCAGGTGATAATCAAAGTACCCCTCCTACAACAAGGAAAGGGGTATTATTCCACACTATATTGTGGTACTGAAGCCAGACGGCTCGGTGAGACCTATTCTAAATCTGAAATAGTTGAACACTTACATACAAAGGTTCAAATCAAGATGGAGTCACTCAGAGCAGTGATAGCGAACCAGGAAGAAGGGGACTATATGGTGTCCCGGGACATCAGGGATGCTTACCTCCATGTCCCAATTTGCCCTTCTCACCAAGGGTACCTCAGGTTCGTGGTACAGAACTGTCACTATCAGTTTCAGACGCTGCCGGTTGGATTGTCCACGGCACCCCGGGTCCTTACCAAGGTAATGGCCGAAATGATGATTCTTCTTAAAAGAAAATGGACGATCTCCTGATAGGGGCAAGGTCCAGAGAACAGTTGGAGGTCGGAGTAGCACTATCTCAAGTAGTTCTACGACAGCACGGGTGGATTCTAAATATTCCAAAACCGCAGCTGTTTCCGACGACACGTCTGCTGTTCCTAGGGATGATTCTGGACACAGTCCAGAAAAAGGTGTTTCTCCCGGAGAAGAAAGCCAGGGAGTTATCCGAGCTAGTCAGGAACCTCCTAAAACCAGGAAAAGTGTCAGTGCATCATTGCACAAGGGTCCTGGGAAAAATGGTGGCTTCTTACGAAGCGATTCCATTCGGTAGATTTCACGCAAGAACTTTTCAGTGGGATCTGCTGGAAAAATGGTCCGGATCGCATCTTCAGATGCATCAGCGGATAACCCTGTCTCCAAGGACAAGGGTGTTTCTTCTGCGGTGGCTGCAGAGTGCTCATCTACTAAAGGGCCGCAGACTCGGCATTCAGGACTGGGTCCTGGTGACCACGGATGCCAGCCTGAGAGGCTGGGGAGCAGTCACACAGGGAAAAAAATTTCCAGGGAGTGTGATCAAGTCTGGAGACTTCTCTCCACATAAATATACTGGAGCTAAGGGCAATTTACAATGTTCTAAGCTTAGCAAGACCTCTGCTTCAAGGTCAGCCGGTATTGATCCAGTGGGACAACATCACGGCAGTCGCCCACGTAAACAGACAGGGCGGCACAAGAAGCAGGAGGGCAATGGCAGAAACTGCAAGGATTCTTCGCTGGGCGAAAAATCATGTGATAACACTGTCAGCAGTGTTCATTCCGGGAGTGGACAACTGGGAAGCAGACTTCCTCAGCAGGCACGACCTCCACCCGGGAGAGTGGGGACTTCATCGGGAAGTATTCCACATGATTGTGAACCGTTGGGAAAGACCAAAGGTGGACATGATGGCGTCCCGCCTGAACAAAAAACTGGACAGGTATTGCGCCAGGTCAAGAGACCCTCAAGCAATATCTGTGGACGTTCTGGTAACACCGTGGGTGTACCAGTCGGTGTATGTGTTCCCTCCTCTGCTTCTCATAACAAGGTACTGAGAATTATAAGACGTAGAGGAGTAAGAACTATACTCGTGGCTCCGGATTGGCCAAGAAGGACGTGGCACCCGGAACTTCAAGAAATGCTCACAGAGGACTCATGGCCTCTGCCGCTAAGAAGGGACTTGCTTCAGCAAGTACCAGGTCTGTTCCAAGACTTACCGCGGCTGCGTTGACGGCATGGCGGTGGAACGCCAGATCCTAAGGGAAAAAGGCATTCCGGAAGAGGTCATTCCTACCCTGGTCAAAGCCAGGAAGGAGGTGACCGCAAAACATTATCACCACATGTGGCGAAAATATGTTGCGTGGTGTGAGGCCAGGAAGGCCCCACGAAGAAATTTCAACTCGGTCGATTCCTGCATTTCCTGCAAACAGGAGTGTCTATGGGCCTCAAATTGGGGTCCATTAAGGTTCAAATTTCGGCCCTGTAAAATTTTCTTCCAGAAAGAATTGGCTTCAGTTCCTGAAGTCCAGAAGTTTGTCAAGGGAGTATTGCATATACAACCCCCTTTTTGTGCCTCCAGTGGCACTGTGGGATCTCAACGTAGTTCTGGGATTCCTCAAATCACATTTTAAACCGCTCAAATCTGTGGATTTGAAATATCTCACATGGAAAGTGACCATGCTGTTGGCCCTGGCCTCGGCCAGGCGAGTGTCAGAATTGGCGGCTTTGTCTCACAAAAGCCATATCTGATTGTCCATTCGGACAGGGCAGAACTGCGGACTCGTCCCCAGTTTCTTCCTAAGGTGGTGTCAGCGTTTCACCTGAACCAGCTTATTGTGGTACCTGCGGCTACTAGGGACTTGGAGGACTCCAAGTTGCTAGATGTTGTCAGGGCCCTGAAAATATAGGTTTCCAGGACGGCTGGAGTCAGGAAAACTGACTCGCTGTTATCCTGTATGCACCCAACAAACTGGGTGCTCTTGCTTCTAAGCAGACGATTGCTCGTTGGATTTGTAGCACATTTCAACTTGCACATTTCTGTGGCAGGCCTGCCACAGCCTAAATCTGTCAAGGCCCATTCCACAAGGAAGGTGGGCTCATCCTGGGCGGCTGCCCGAGGGGTCTCGGCATTACAACTCTGCCGAGCAGCTACGTGGTCGGGGGAGAACACGTTTGTAAAATTCTACAAATTTGATACCCTGGCTAAAGAGGACCCGGAGTTCTCTCATTCGGTGCTGCAGAGTCATCCGCACTCTCCCGCCCGTTTGGGAGCTTTGGTATAATCCCCATGGTCCTGACGGAGTCCCCAGCATCCACTAGGACATCAGAGAAAATAAGATTTTACTTACCGATAAATCTATTTCTCGTAGTCCGTAGTGGATGCTGGGCGCCCATCCCAAGTGCGGATTGTCTGCAATACTTGTACATAGTTATTGTTACAAAAATCGGGTTATTATTGTTGTGAGCCATCTTTTCAGAGGCTCCGCTGTTATCATGCTGTTAACTGGGTTCAGATCACAGGTTGTACAGTGTGATTGGTGTGGCTGGTAGGAGTCTTACCCGGGATTCAAAATCCTTCCTTATTGTGTACGCTCGTCCGGGCACAGTATCCTAACTGAGGCTTGGAGGAAGGTCATGGGGGGAGGAGCCAGTGCACACCACCTGATCCTAAAGCTTTTACTTTTGTGCCCTGTCTCCTGCGGAGCCGCTAATCCCCATGGTCCTGACGGAGTCCCCAGCATCCACTACGGACTACGAGAAATAGATTTATCGGTAAGTAAAATCTTATTATTCAACACATATTTCAAACCACACATAAATTAAACATGTCAAGCACCAGACATTATAAGGTTTTAAATTATATAATGGAGCATAACGTCATGTACATGTATTGTTGGAGCGGAGCAAGATGGACATGTCGTGCTTGGTGTCAAAGTAATCATATTAATGAGTGGATTCATTTGATGCCTGTGATTAGGTTGTAGCACATTGCAATGAGTAGTTATGATCAAATGTAGGAATATGAAGTCACTCTTATTGGAACAAAAGGACATTCCAAAAGACAGCATGTGTGGCCAGGAAACCAGAGGCCAGTCCCTTTGATGTCTTCTTCAAGGCTTGTATATGAACTGACTAATGACTCATTATGAATGAGAAAGTTCCCTTCCCTGGACCAATAGCGGAAGACATGTTATCCCCCAACATACACAGTATATAGCTGATCCCAGACACAAAAAGGTCTGTTGTTTTTCTGGGTGTTGTTCTAGATGCTGTTCTGTTTTGCTGATACTCTGCTGCTGTAGGCATTGAGGGAGAGCTAAAGATGGAGGAAATGGAGCGAAGTGTGCATAAAGTGCATTTAGGGAGATGGTAATTGTATGCTGGCCGTGACTGTATGAATTATTTTGTAACAATTGCTTCCTATGAAAATGTACTTTGTAACCATATATATACTGTACATGTGATATATTGTAGACAGATTGTGTGCGTGTACTTGTTTTCTCTTAAGGGATGTAGTGTTTGCTATGTACAGCGCACTTTTATCGTATATGGTAATAAGATGCGCCTTGCGTCCACTGTATATATTAACGCTGGCATTTTAAATAATTATTAGGAAATAGATCTGACTCTTACAGATGGGGGCGCGTCTGCAATATCACGTTCTTAATGATGCACTGTACAGACGCAGCTGTGGTCTACCAGCTAACGATGGACGCATCGCGACATGCTGCTGAATCATATCCGCTTGTTTTTTTGTGTGTTATCAGTAAGGCGCTGATATGAAACTCAAGGGATAATATATTTCTCACAATATTTAAAATGCTACAGTGTATTTTTATTGTTGCAAAACAAAGTTCAAATAAGTCATATTGTGTTTGATTCAGATTGGATTGTTTATCTGTTAAGTAAATTTAAAAGAGCATTCAAAAGTTGGTGCATAGGTATAATATAGCTGTGTTAGCATGCTGAGGCCAATTCGCATACTTTTAAACCCAGGCCTAAAGTAACTTCTGGTGCTTGTATAGTTTGAGATTTCTTTGTGACAAAGGAGCTGGCCACATGGTGTCCTCTATTTTGGGCTAGCCACATGGCTTGTGAATAAGAGGAAGGAGCAGTGGCCATTTTAGGAAGGTCACTTTATCCGACTTAGCTAAATAGCTGACTTTTAGTCTGGTTAAAACAATCAGTTTCCTTTGTCACAAAATCCATTTATAAGCTACCAATGAATTTATTTAACCCATGCCATAGTCAATTACAAATAGTTTCAATTGGGCCTAGTGAGAGTTAATAGTGAAATGATTACTTGATGTAAGAATTACACACAGACATAAAAAAACATGTTTTTTTTTCTCTTTCCAGGACTTGTTAACTCTCTGTTTGCTAGGGTAGGATAGCCATTGAAATGTTAATTAACTTGTTTAACCACTAGTAGAGCAAGGCAAATATCTTTGATATGCAAAATAGAGGCTCTGAGAGAAACTGTATTCATTCAGAATGTGTTTACGAATTCATATGCTGGGTGAAGGAGTTACATAGAAGTGCAGTGAATGGTGTATATATATTATATTATTATAATTATGTGTATATTTATATCAGTGTATGTTCTGCAAGTTAACTATCCAATCTGAATCATAGCATTTAAATTATAGTCAATAGTCATTATAGATTTGCATAAAATTTGTTATATATTTGATATATTTCGTTAAGTGAGTAATTATAAAAACACGAATTGCGTTTAGGTAAACACTCAAGAGGATTACCTTTGGGGGTAACTTTTGGCGAGTGTAAGGAACAATTGTGTATTGTAGTATTTTGTTGCTCACATTTACCGTGATATAGTGTGGTTAATTTAGGCGCGAACGCACGGTGAACACGTGGCACGTTGTGTGTGGTAAGCGTACGGGAACGCGCATGTAGCGTGGGAACGCATGTTTGCGTGAAGAAGCGAGCGCAAGTTATAACCACACGATAGCAGTACAAGTTAAGGTGGGGTAAAGGATCTGTAGTTATACAATAGCAAATAACTATCCGATTTTAAAAGCAGATTACAATAATAGTTTGTTTAAACTGTACTACCTCTGGGATAGGCTATCAATCAAAGGGAGTGATATTTTTCTGTACAGAAAAACACTGTGTATTTGTGTGAGTGGAAGGTAGGAGTGGACGTATTGAACCCCGGAAGTCAGGAACCCCTGTGGAGGACACTGAGTTAGCAGAGGCTCGCGGCATGGAAGGGTCGCAACCTCACGTATTAATTAATGGATTGAGGCACGTACTGTGTGAAAACATGCAAAGAAGCGTGATAAGTAGATTGTGAAGTATTGAAGTTTAAGGTTTTTGTGTTACGCTCTGGCTGTGGAACGCAGCTTGTGAATTTGGCTCCCGTGATCATAGGGCATATAGATAACAAGTATCTATAGGCCGTGCGATTGGACCGCGCGTCCGTGTGTTATACGCGCTGCAACGTGATACCATTTGCGTTATTTTGCGCAGTTGTGTCATATGCGCTTTGTAGAGCATACACAGACGTGATTTGTGTAAACAAAGGGGTTTTTTGCTGAGTTCCTCAGGAAATCTCCCTGGTGGGCGTCCACTGGAAAGGGTGATCGATAGGTTGTTTCTCATCCTACAAAAATTCCAGTGGAAAGATACCGAAAAGGAATTTTTCGCTGGCTCTCTCAGGAAAATATTCCAACAGAACCTCCACTGAAAGAAATTACGGTGCTGAAGGGTCTGGTAGGAGCCTAAGGTTGGGTACATCACGATCCCACTATTGACAGTGGGTCGTAGTACAGGCCAGCGGTGGCCGGAGCGAGTGAAAGCGCTCGGTAAGAACTTTCACAGTTTTTCTTTGTGTATTTGGGGATTGTGTATAAAAAGCCCACAATGGGAGCCAAGTGCACAAGCGAGAGATGTTCGGCAGCCAGGGTTCAGGCTGGAGAGGAAGGGCCAAGAGGGTCTGCAAGGTTGATAATGAGTAGGAAGTACAGTCCCTACACAGAGGCTTTTTGTGACAAATGGATATGTATGACTGCTGATGATAGGGCATCATTTTCTTGGGTTGGTGAGTTTGATCCTGATGTATTGCAGGTAGTATGTCTAACCAAAGTCATATACGACAAGAACGGAAATATAATAACTGTTTGAGCTTGTAGCAACAATAAATAAATAGAAAAAAAAAAGAGAAAGCAAGTACACCGCCATATGTGGATGTGGAAGCAGTTACAGCCAGCATACAAACTATAGAAAATAATAAAAATTAAAATATGAAAAATATTAATGCAACCTATATATGTACTAATGAATGTCAAAGTTTTATTTAGGAGGAGAAGGCGACCTGACTGGTTTCAGCCATTTCTCATGCACTCAGAGGAGTATCCAACCGGTAAAAGAGGAGCAGTAGCCTGCAGGGGAAGTGGCTGAGACCAGTGGAACTGGTAAGTATGAAGTCATTCGAGTACATATATAGTAAAACCCAAAAATAAAATAAAAATCAAGTAAGTAACATCATGAATGGAGAATAACCTGTCCGCACATTAGTATTTGCCAGTAGGAAAGTGGACAGAGATAGGGTAACCCCCGGGTATTTCTCTTAGTTACCATATAAGAAGTATTCATTTCTAGTAATGCCCCTAGTCTAGATGAGCTCGGAAATGTTTGTTGGACCATGTACAGACCCTTAATACGGGATGAGAAGGATTGAATGAATACTTTGCATGACCTAGAAGCTTGTTGATTTTTTTTTCTTTTGTAGTACTAGAAAATTCTCCATCTGGATAAGATCACTGGTAAACACAAATTCGGCAAATGGGAGGAACGAGAGAAGTGCAACATTACCCTTTGACAAAACCTGCTGAAGTTACGATTGGGCCTCTATGATGCTAAACCCTTTTCTTTTTTTTTCCTAGCAGCAGTGGCCCCTGACTAACTTAATCGACAGAGATTTTGTTAAATATGAAATACATATATTGTACTCCCGCTCAGGAAGTACAAGGTATGTAAGATACTCCTCAAAGACTAATGTTGCATTCCAGTGTTCTAGATTCATGTCCATCACAGGTAGAGGAAATTATCTCACACATACCGGGTTCCCTTTGAATTTAGGATTGACAGGACACTGGATTGATGGCTGAGGTAGTCCCAGTAGTGACACAGCATGCACAAGCTTTAAGTGGGGTAGACCAAGTAGTTAATCAATTCCCCGTAGTGCCCAATCCAGTTGTCATTTTAATAAAATCCCCTTCACCTCTACAAACTTATCTGTCACCAACCTCTATTCTGTTTCTCCACAGTTTCCTCTTCATCTTTTGCGTTCAAACAGGGTGGTACAGTACATGGACCCGATTCTCCCAAGATTTCGAATGACAGCCTGAGTATTGTCTCCCAAGCCCTGCATGACTGTTTATAGGCCCTCATTCTGAGTTGATCGCTCACTAGCTTCTTTTAGCAGCAGTGCAAACGCTAAGCCGCCGCCCTCTGGGAGTGTATCTTAGCTTAGCAGAAGTGCGAACGAAAGATTAGCAGAACTGCTCGAAAATCTTTTCCAGCAGTTTCTGAGTAGCTCCAGACCTACTCCTAGATTGCGATCACCTCAGTCCGTTTAGTTCCTGGTTTAACGTCACAAACACGCCCTGCGTTCGGCCAGCCACTCCCCCGTTTCTCCAGCCACTCCTGCATTTTAGCCTGACACGCCTGCGTTTTTTAGCACACTCCCAGAAAACGGCCAGTTTCCGCCCAGAAACACCCACTTCCTGTCAATCACACACCGATCAGCAGAGCGACTGAAAAGCGTCGCTCGGCCCTGTGTAAAAAATTGCTTAGTTTTGTGTGAAATTACTTGGTGTGTGCGCCCTGCGGCCCATACGCATGCGCAGAACAGCCGGTTTTTAGCCTGATCGCTATTCTGTGAAAAACGGCAGCGAGCGATCAACTCAGAATGACCCCCACAGTCCTTTCAGCCTGAGAGTGGGTCGGTGCTGATACAATATGTTGATGACTTGTTGTTGTGCGCTGATTCATTTGAGTCATCCCTGGCAGATACGAAGCAGTTTCTGTTTCGTCTCTTTTCATACAGGACACCAGGCATCAAGGGATAAACTACAGTTGTGTAGGACAAGGGTCAAATACCTGGGACGTAGTACTGGTACATGATTTGACAGTTCGTACACCACATGCCTTATTGGTCCTTCAAAGTTCTGCCCGAACCCGGTATGTCTCATCAGCACGATGGCACCAGTATATTACTGCAGTGTGCCTTGTCATGCACAAACTCAAAGGGTGGAGGATGAGAATACTGGTGAAAGGACATTTTGTATAGACACTGATATGCATGATGGTATGGAATATCTGAATCAGACCTTTACTATGAGACCAGACATAAGTGACAGCCCGTTGGTGAACGCAGACCTGGTATTTTCTTTTTCTGTTTCTCCTCTAGAGATGTTTTTCTTTTTTTTGAGAGATGCTCATGGTACTCTACATTGCAAACACACTACAATTAAATTAAGATGCAAATTTGTGTTCCCTACAGGAAAAGGAGGTCTGGAAGGTTAAGGGGTATGGCCAGGAGTCCTCAGGACTCTGGAGAAATGGACAAGGTAAGCCAGTGGCCCCCAGGACATATCTCCCATGCCTAGCTGAGGCAGCACATGGTCTGACTCACCTAGGGTAAGGAAGGTATGTGCAAATTGGTAAGAGCATACTGGCGTGTACCAGGGTTCTCTTCTCAGGCAAGCAGGAAAGCAATGACCTGTCTTACTTGCATGAGGAAGAGCATTTGGTAAGGTAGTACTAACAGAGCCATCCCATATCCCTCCTGCAGACCGACCTTTTCAGGTAATACAAATCGACTTCGTACAGTTAACACCCTTTAGGAATTATTGTTATGTATTGGTGTGCACTAATGTTTTCTCAAACTGGGTAGAGGAATTTCCTGCTGCCACGGATGCTGCTGTGTTTACCGCAAAGAAAATTGTGCAGAAATTTGTGTGTTGATATGGTACCCCTAAGATTAAGAGCAAAGTGATAGCTTGAAACTGGACTATTGTGGTCATAGACACTGCCACTAGTGTTATGTAGCATCGGAAACCACTCCCAGATCCTCACTTAACGAATCACCCTCTTCAAAATTTTTGTTTTTGTTTTGTTTTTTGGAAGACAACCTCATGTCATGATTGATCCGCACAATGATCAGAAATACACCAATGAGGTGACAGTACAGTACCTTATTGAGATGAGTCAGCATTTGAGAACTTGACAAAAGAACTTGAAACTGTTGATTCCTGGTATGCCAAATACTAACTGTCTTGATTGTGAACCAAGAGACTGTGTGACTGTTCCTACACTCAGGTTGCCTAATAGACAGGTGGGAAGGACCATACCAAGTTTTGTTGACCGCATGATCCCAGTGAAAGTAGCCGAGAGAGAGACTTGGGTCCACGATTCCCATCGCAGGAAAGTCGGTAGTCTGGAAGGAACTCGTAAATGGAGTGAGATCGCAGAAGTATCACCCGAGAGTCTGTTCTGTGAAGACTGAGAGGCGGCACTGTTGAACACTACCTGAGCGTACTAAAGGATTACAGAAAGACCAGTCGTTGTAATTGATTTGCTATGGACAAGATTTGTTTTGTTCTTTCTTTCTTTTTCCTGCTGACAAACATTTTTTCAGGACATTCTATTTTTGTGAAGTTTTTCATGAGGAGTTGAGTGTGGGACTGGAACTGGTTCTGGAGAAAGGAGTGATTTCTTTATAGGATCCCAGGATCAGCCTATCACTTTGTTAAAGCTAGAGAAAATCAAAGGTCTAGTAGTTACGGAGTTTGGAGGTAATGTGATAGGCTATTGTCTGATGAATACTGTATTTTGTAGTTATTGTGACCCCATAATTGAAGATGAGTGCATCCAGAGATGCCAGTCTAGCAATAAGGCAGCACTTGACAGACATCCATTGAGTGATTACCACTCACTAGTGGGTAAGGTCTTAAACCAAACGGAATGTTGGATTTTCTCACAGGTACCTCTAAGACGAAATGATGCAGGATTAGTGCCGTATTTTTTTAGATTTAGCTGAGGTACTTAAATTACATGGAGGGGGGACCGGTGGACAAGGAATATAATATAACTAGACCCCCTAGTCATAAGATCCACCAGTCCCATAGATAAATCCCTGGTATGTTTAAATCTCACCAATTTCAGGAAATCAGGAAATTGGGAGGTAATCAGGAACAATCAGACAATGGCTATTCACACATAGCAGATAAAGAGCTCATTAATATATGTGGAAGAAAGGTTTATGAATGGCTGTCCCCGAACTCTGAAGGTTTATGTTATCTAGGAAGGACACTACTAATAACCCTTGTTCAGTGATTAAACAGACCTAGCATACGTTCCAGAAATTGTAACAATGTTCAGAGAGTGATAGGAATATATGCCATGAAAATTTGATATGTCTCTTTCACGATTTGTTTGTGTTCTCTCCCTCTACCCAGCAGAACCTCTATCGAATCCGAACATCAGTGTACAAAGATGTAGGTACATGTATGTGTAAAACGTTCGTTCAAATCAGACATCATAGGCCATAGCACTGTCCCATCATACTCTATAGGTTGAATGTCATCACACACCCAACCAGTGGTCCTGTGACCGCCGAGTGCATATAGAGGATGTCTAGTCCTTCTTCCTGTCTTCCCCAAATATAGTCAAATGTCTGATTTGCGAAATGAATACATACGTATGTCTAGGTCACCGATTATGTGTTTGAAATTTTTATCTTCTGTTAATAATTTATGGCAGTTATTGTTTACTGCCAAAGGGTAGACTGTCGAAGTCAAAAATATTACATAGAGAGAACATCCAAACTCCACACATTGTGAGTCTATATGCTTGCGAATACACACAGCGTGCACAGCAATATATGGTAACATACACATTCACACAGACATGCCACAAAGATATATTCAACACATATTTCATACCACACATAAATTAAACATGTCAAGCACCAGACATTATAAGGTTTTAAATTATATAATGGAGTATAACGTCATGTACGTGTATTGTTGGAACGGAGCAAGATGGACATGTCGTGCTTGATGTCAAAGTAATCAGATTAATGAGTGGATTCATTTGATGCCTGTGATAAGGTTGTAGCACATTGCAATGAGTACTTATGATCAAATGTAGGAATATGAAGTCACTCTTATTGGAACAAAAGGACATTCCAAAAAACAGCATGTGTGGCCAAGAAACCAGAGGCCAGCCCCTTTGATGTCTTCTTCAAGGCTTGCATATGAACTGACCAATGACTCATTATGAATGAGAAAGTTCCCTCCCCAGGACCAATAGCGGAAGACATGTTATCCCCCAACATACACAGTATATAGCTGATCCCAGACACAAGAAGGTCTGTTGTTTTGCTGGGTGTTGTTCGAGATGCTGTTCTGTTTTGCTGATACTCTGCTGCTGTGGGCATTGAGGGAGAGCTAAAGATGGAGGAAATGGAACGAAGTGTGCATAAAGTGCATTTAGGGAGATGGTAATTGTATGCTGGCCGTGACTGTATGAATTATTTTGTAACAATTACTTCCTATGAAAATGTACTTTGTAACCATATATATACTGTACATGTGATATATTGTATACATATCCTTTTAATAACAAATATATACATCAATGAGCTTTGGAACTCAGACAGATTGTGTGCGTGTACTTGTTTTCTCTTAAGGGATGTAGTGTTTGCGACGTACAGCGCACTTTTATCATATATGGTAATAAGATGCGCCTTGCGTCCGCTGTATATATTAACACTGGCATTTTAAATAATTATTAGGAGATAGATCTGACTCTTACAGCTCCCTCTAGCAACCGGAGGAGTGGTCCCCCTGGCTCAGATGTGATGAAAGCTAGAGAGATGCCCAGGCAGATGGTGGTGGTAGGGGACTCTATCATCAGGAAGGTAGATAGGGCAATCTGCTATCGTGATCGCCATATGGTATATTGTCTCCCGGTGCTTGGGTACGGCACATTGCGGACCGGGTAGATAGATTTGTTGGGAGGAGCTGGGAAAGACCCGGCGGTCTTGGTGCACGTTGGCACCAATGACAAAGTTAGTGGTAGGTGGGATGTCCTTAAGAAAGATTATAGGGACTTAGGCCAGAAACTAAAAAAAAGAACATCTAAGGTAATTTTCTCAGAAATATTACCAGTGCCACGCGCTAGCCCAGGGAGACAGAGGGAGATTAGGGAGGTAAATGTGTGGCTCAGAGACTGGTGTAGGAAAGAGGGGTTTGTGTTCTTGGAACACTGGGTGGACTTCTCAGTCAGGCGCCATCTTTTTTCTCGTGACGGATTGCACCTGAATGAGGAAGGGGCTGCAGTGCTGTGGAGTAGGATGGATAGTAGGTTGGAGGAGCTTTTAAACTAGGAGCCTGGGGGGAGGGTTTAGCTAGAAACTATGGGTCATGCAGCGAGTATAGTAGGGATGGTGGTAGTGAGATAAAAGGGGGTGGAGAAGGGGGGAGGGAAAGTGCAGCCGGTAAGGGTATTTATATGGGTACTAATAAGGGCATTAAGAAAGGTATTGCCAAAGCATTAAATAATAGCAATTATGTGTCATCATTACAGCCTATAGAAAATGTTGTACAGGACTTACAGGAAAATACTTATGTCAGGGCGGTGAATTTAGACGGGAACATTGGGTTGACCAAAGAGAAAAGTAAGGTGGGCAATACTAAGTACTGTGGGGTTGGAGAGGGAGCGAGAAGGACAGTCTGTATCAGTAACTCTAGGGATGCACTAGTAAACCAGGATGGGATATCTTTAAAAAAACAATTGAATAAAGGAACCGATAAACTAAAATGTATGCTTGCAAACGCAAGAAGTCTAGCAGGTAAAATGGGGGAATTGGAATTGTTAGCATCAAAGGCTGAGTATGACATTATAGGTATTACAGAAACATGGTGGGACGACTCTCACTTGGAGGGGTATTCTCTTTTCAGGAGGGACAGGGCAAACAAAAGAGGAGGAGGTGTATGTCTTTATGTTAAACCATCACTTAAACCATACTTAAAGGAGATTATCTATGAGGAGACTGGCGATAATGTGGAGTCACTATGGGTTGAAATCTCAAGTGGGGTTATTGATGCAAAAAAACTAGTCATAGGCACGTGCTACAAACAGCCGGATATTAGCATACATGAGGAAGAACAACTCTTGCAGCAAATCAAAACGGCTGCGGGATTGGGGGACATCCTTGTGATTGGGGATTTTAATTACCCATATATAAATTGGAGTAACGATTCATATGCTAAAGCGAGGGGCAACAGGTTCTTAAATATGTTAAAGCATCACTACTTGTCTCAATTAGTCGAGAACCCAACTAGGGGTAAAACTACCCTGGATCTAGTAATTACTAATAATGTGGACATTATATCAAACACTAAAGTTGGGGAGACTTTGGGTAACAGTGATCACTATATGATCACATTCGACGTCGGTTTCAGGAAATATAGCTACAGGGGTTCCACCAAAACTTTTAACTTTAGAAATGCTAATTTTAGTATACTTAGATGTGCACTTAACGACATAGAGTGGGAGGTTCTGTTTAATAACAAGAACACTTCGGAAACGTGGGATGTTTTAAAAGGGTTGCTGGATAGAAATACTCATAACTATATTCCCATGGGCAGTAAACGCAGGAGTATTAAACTCAAACCGATGTGGCTTAACAAGAAGGTTAAGGCAGAAATGGCTAAAAAAAAAGCGGTCTTTCAAAGCATTTAAATCTAATGGAAAGGAGGAGTCTTTCAAGTATTACAAGGAGTGTAATAAGAAATGCAAAAAAGCAATAAGAGCAGCTAAAATGGAAAATGAAAAGCAAATCGCTATAGAGAGTAAAACCAATCCTAAAAAGTTTTTTAAATACATAAATGGTAAAAGGTTAAAAAAGGAGAATATAGGTCCATTAAAAGATGAATTAGGAGAATTGATAAATGATGACGAAATGAAAGCGGAAATACTGAACAAATTCTTTTCAGCAGTATTCACCATAGAAGAACTGATGGTGGGAGTAGAGCATAACAATTGCGACAGTAATGATTCATGGTTAGATACTTGTTTAAGCGAAGAAGTAGTCCGGGAGAGACTAAGTAAAATTAAGATTAATAAATCACCTGGTCCTGATGGACTTCACCCGAGGGTTCTTATGGAGCTTAGTTCACAACTAGCACGACCCCGTCTCTTGATTTTCAATAGTTCAGTTAGATCAGGCATGGTACCGAAGGATTGGCATATAGCTGAGGTAGTGGCATTATTTAAAAAGGGATCCAAAAATCTTCTGTGAAACTACAGACCAGTTAGTGTGACATCTATAGTGGTGTAAAATATTGGAAGGAATTTTAAGGGACAGCATACAGGAGTATCTACAATCCGCTAGGATTGTTAGCAAGAACCAGCATGGGTTTGTGAGGGACAGGTCATGCCAGACTAACTTAATTAGCTTCTACGAGGAAGTGAGCAATAATCTTGATCAAGGAAAAGCAGTGAACTCGAAATGGTTCAAAGGCGAGCTACTAAATTGATTAAAGGCCTAGAAGGACTGGACTATAAGGAAAGACTTACTAGGTTGAATATGTATACACTAGAAAAGAGGTGCCTAAGAGGAGATATTATTAATATCTTCAAATATGTACAGGAACATCACAAAGAGTTATCAGAGGAATTATTTATTAAAAGAACACGTGGGCACTCGCTGCGGCTGGAGGAGAGAAAGTTCCGAACGCAACAGAGGAAAGGGTTCTTCACTGTTAGGGCAATCAGGATGTGGAATTCCCTGCCAGGGAAGGTGGTAATGGAGGACTCTGTAATATGATTTAAAAAAGTTCTGGATAAATTTCTGAATGAAAAGATATCCAAGGTTATAATACTTAAAATATCAACGTGGTTAATCTGGGGGTAACATGATTTATAGTAGCTAACTAGTCATAAAACATTATTCAGCGAGTATGTAGAATCATCACAACTTAAAACAGGTTGAACACAATGGGCAATTTGCCTCTATTCATCCTCAATTACTATGTTACTATGTTACTTGATAAATGCTAGGTAGGTTGTGTGGCTGCTATGGGCAACTTCTCTACTAGTCCACTTCACTCTTTAAAAGGCTTGATATGTTTCCCTAGAGTAACTGAATTGCCTGCTATTTGCTTCATGGAGGATAAATGTATGTTATTAATTGGGGTTCCAAAAGCGTTCATAGCCGATAGGGTACATAATGGCAGAGGGTCAGGCAGAATCAGTCTATGGGGTATATTCAATTGCTGTCGAAACTGCCATCTTGTTGGAAAGATGGCAGTTTTTTACTTTTTCAGGTCGGAAGGCGTTCCGACCTATTCAATCCCCGGCTTTTTGTTCCAACAAGTTGGGGTATTTGACTTGTCGGAAAGCACTTGGATCAGTGGAATAGACGCCGATCCGCGTGCTTCTGTCAGAAACGGGACTAAATTCGACAATCTCAATCCAACTTTAAAAAAAGTCGTATTGAGCAGGACGCCGGCCCCGACCAGGCTCCTCACTTTCGGCAGCACACCCTGGCCGCTGCTGACAGCTCTCCCCAGCCGCCGCTAACAGCTCCCCCAAGCCGCGCTGACAGCTCCCCCAAGTTGCCGCTGACAGCTCTCCCCCCCACCGCTGACAGCTCCCCCCAGCCGCCGCTGACAGTTCCCCCCAGCCGCCGCTAACAGCTCCCCCAAGCCGCGCTGACAGCTCCCCCAAGTTGCCGCTAACAGCTCCCCTCCACCACCGCTGACAGCTCCCCCCAGCCGCCGCTGACAGCTCCCCCCAGCCGCCGCTAACAGCTCCCCCAAGCTGCGCTGACAGCTCCCCCAAGCTGCCGCTGACAGCTCCCCTCCCCCGCCGCTGACAGCTCCCTCCAGCTGCCGCTGACAGCTCCCCCCAGCCACTGCTAACAGCTCCCCCAAGCCGCGCTGACAGCTCCCCCAAGTTGCCGCTGACAGCTCCCCCCAGATGCCGCTGACAGCGCACCCGGCAGCAGCTGACAGCAGCAGCAGGATGGGACACTGGTAATGTCCAAATCCGACAGTCGGATTTGGCTGAAATCCGACAGTCGGATTTGGCTAAAATCCAACAGTCGGATTTGGCCGCTCATTGAATAGGGCTTTAAAAAAATCGTATTGAGCAGGACGTCGGCCCCGACCAGGCTCCTCACTTTCGGCAGCACACCCTGGCCGCTGCTGACAGCTCCCCCCAGCCGCCGCTGACAGCTCCCCCCAGCCGCCGCTAACAGCTCCCCCAAGCCGCGCTGACAGCTCCCCCAAGTTGCCGCTGACAGCTCTCCCCCACCACCGCTGACAGCTCCCCCCAGCCACCGCTGACAGCTCCCCCCAGCCGCCGCTAACAGCTCCCCCAAGCCGCGCTGACAGCTCCCCCAAGTTGCCGCTAACAGCTCCCCTCCACCACCGCTGACAGCTCCCCCCAGCCACCGCTGACAGCTCCCCCAGCCGCCGCTAACAGCTCCCCCAAGCCGCGCTGACAGCTCCCCCAAGCTGCCGCTGACAGCTCCCCTCCCCCGCCGCTGACAGCTCCCTCCAGCTACCGCTGACAGCTCCCCCCAGCCACTGCTAACAGCTCCCCCAAGCCGCGCTGACAGCTCCCCCAAGTTGCCGCTGACAGCTCCCCCCAGCTGCCGCTGACAGCGCACCCGGCAGCGCACCCGGCAGCAGCTGACAGCAGCAGCAGGATGGGACACTGGTAATGTCCAAATCCGACAGTCGGATTTGGCTGAAATCCGACAGTCGGATTTGGCTAAAATCCAACAGTCGGATTTGGCCGCTCATTGAATAGGGCTTTAAAAAAGTCGTATTGAGCAGGACGTCGGCCCCGACCAGGCTCCTCACTTTCGGCAGCACACCCTGGCCGCTGCTGACAGTTCCCCCCAGCCGCCGCTGACAGCTCCCCCCAGCCGCCGCTAACAGCTCCCCCAAGCCGCGCTGACAGCTCCCCCAAGTTGCCGCTGACAGCTCTCCCCCACCACCGCTGACAGCTCCCCCCAGCCACCGCTGACAGCTCCCCCAAGCCGCGCTGACAGCTACCCCAAGTTGCCGCTAACAGCTCCCCTCCACCACCGCTGACAGCTCCCCCCAGCCGCCGCTGACAGCTCCCCCCAGCCGCCGCTAACAGCTCCCCCAAGCCGCGCTGACAGCTCCCCCAAGTTGCCGCTGACAGCTCCCCTCCCCCGCCGCTGACAGCTCCCTCCAGCTGCCGCTAACAGCTCCCCCAAGCCGCGCTGACAGCTCCCCCAAGTTGCCGCTGACAGCGCACCCGGCAGCGCACCCGGCAGCAGCTGACAGCAGCAGCAGGATGGGACACTGGTAATGTCCAAATCCGACAGTCGGATTTGGCTGAAATCCGACAGTCGGATTTGGCTAAAATCCAACAGTCGGATTTGGCCGCTCATTGAATAGGTCTTGTCGGATCCATTCCGACAAATGCATGTCGGAATGCATCCAACTTTAATTGAATATACCCCTATATGTTCCATCAATAACAGGGGCAAATACCATCACCACACTATACTTCTGGTACACACACACCACATGCTACTGCCCCACACTAACAGTAATGACATGCTATTGCTTAATAAGCATCTGCCACATGCAGCGAACCATAAACCTGTCACATATTAGTACTCACACTACTACATGGTATTGCCATGACCCATGGGCATAACTAAAGTGGGTGCATGGGGTGCCATTGCTTTGGGGCCCAGAGGTTTAGGGGGCCCTGGACCCAGGTTATATATAGTCGCATACCTATTTCCCCGATTTAGCTGATAAGCAATTTGGTCTGATCTGTTTCCCAGACTAAGGGGGCTATTCAGAGTTGGACGCAATTGTCTGAAAATTGCAAACGGGTGATCGCTTCATGATTGTCATGCATCCAGGGGTGGCGACGCGGTGTTGGGGGGGGGGGAGTGTCGTGGGAAACGCAGGTGTCGCAGAAAACACAGGCGTGTCATGGCCATTTTCTGGGGTGTCCGTTGGCATTGCCTGCATTTCCTATGAGTGGAAACATGACAGCTGGGCATCAACCTCTATTTGAGGTTTGTCCGTAGCGATCGCTATTCAAACGCACACTCTCTACATGCCCTCACAACAACCTAGCTTACATGTGAATAGACCTTTTGC
This sequence comes from Pseudophryne corroboree, assembly GCF_028390025.1. Taxonomy (NCBI): domain Eukaryota; kingdom Metazoa; phylum Chordata; class Amphibia; order Anura; family Myobatrachidae; genus Pseudophryne; species Pseudophryne corroboree. The sequence goes on from NC_086450.1 coordinate 384,796,369, forward strand.
CATCCAGCTAAAGCCCATTCAGCCAAACTTGGAGATGCACCTGAGTTTAACTCTGAGTTGAATTGCAGCAATAGTGTACACACAACTCTGGAGCATGCTCAGTGCTTCCGCCTCTTAGTGCTGTATATCGCAGTGGCGGTAGTGCAGTGTAAGTGTGCGTGGACTTAGTATGTGTGCTTCTTGAGTTTGGGAACATCTGAACCCATACAACCTTAAACACCTCTACTCAGTGATTATCAACAATTTACATGGTTGCCTGGATGGCTGAAAAATGAAGAGGTAAAATGATGGCTGGGTAATCACAAGCAATTTAGTGGGTTACAGAACTACAAACCAGATGGTGCTTCAGCATTTCCAAATCTTCCTAGTCTCCCGCAAGTGATCACTCTGGTCTGCTAGATGGGTTGGTTCTATATCGGAGGGGCTGAAGGGACCTTGTGACGTTTGAGGGGAGGCGCTACGTCAGCAGGGGGAGGAGCTATGGGCGAACAGGGTACCCGAAAAGTACCCTCGCGGGCTCGCTTCGCTCGCCACGCTTCGGGCACGGTGGCTCGCTCCGCTTCGCTCACCACCTAATTACTAAAGGTAATAGTTGGTGGCGTGGATAGTAGAGGAACTATCCCGCTGGCCTAGCTCCTCCCCCTTGCATCGTAACTCCTCCCCCTTACGGAAAAGGTCCCTTAGCCCACTTGATTCTAGCATCTACCCTGCTAGATGTCCTGCCTTACATGGCAGTGTGCACCTGTGTTGAAAGAAAAGTGAAAAGGTCTCCTGAGCTCACTATAGGGATAGGAAGTTTCTGAGTTTCAGAGAAAGAACTCTAAACCTTGTATGTATGGAGGTGTAATATAGGAATGCACACAGCCATCTGGTGGATCTCTGTAATACGGGATGAGGTCATGTAATATGTTGGAAGAAGATATATGTTCACAAGATCTTCAATTTGAAACATTGCTATAACTGGAATAATATGTAGCTGATGGGTATCCATGTAACAATTACACCTCCTGAGCCTGATTATAGGGATTTAGGGGTATATTTACTAAGCAGTGATAAGTGTGGAGAAGTGAGCCAGTGGAGAAGTTGCCCATGTCAACCAATCAGCACTGAAGTAACATCTATAATTTGCATACTATAAAATGATACAGAGCTGCTGATTGGTTGATGGGGCAACTTCTCCACTGGCTTACTTCTCCGCTCTTATCACTGCTTAGTAAATGTACCCCTTAATAACAGTGGTACTACCCAATGTTTCCATTGATAGGTTCCCATGCTTTTCTAGTAAAAAGGAGCCCCATCAACATCCCCCAAGGACTACAAAGAAAGGAAGCATGATGTCTATGTGAAGGAACTATCAATATGATCCCTAGGAAACAGACTGAATATCTCATACATACAATAATGTGATCTTATTCACTGAATTATCTTAGGGAATACAGAACCATCACAATTATGTGATCTGCCCACAATGACAGCAGCTATGCAGCTATGAGGAATAACCAAAACCCCTTTATCACTGGGGCTACCATGTTTAACTGATACTTTCTGGTAATGGCTACACAGACGTGATTGTGGATCCAGATGAGAGAGCTGGGAGCTGCATGCAAGTTACAGCAATCTCCTGATGGATAAAGAAGGGCCCATTGTTCCTGGGAATGTCAAAAAGACTAGAGAAGCATTCCAATACTCAGCCTGCATAGACTGTATGCCTTTATATTTGATGTGTCTGTAATTAACAGTATGTCATTTTAGAAAAATTGTTGATGAAAACAAGGGATAGACTGAATGACGCAATCCTTATATTTTTCCTTATTGGAACAAACTTAACTCACTTTGATTAAAACATTGAACAGTTTTAGCTCATTCTATAATATGCCATATGCACTTAATAGAGTCACCTTTAAGCCACAAATCGTCCTCCAATGTCATTCTCTCTCTCTCTCTCTCTCTCTCTCTCTCTCTCTCTCTCTCTCTCTCCTGGCTGGCGATATCTCACCCAACTCCATGCCCCATGTTATCCCCAACATCTTCTTTCTCTGCTCTGCAATCACCACTATCCCCACTTGTCAACATCCATGATCCATCTTCTCTGGCACCAGTTGGTGGAGTTGCAGGGGCAGTATTATGCAAACGCTGGCTCCAGCCTTCTTCTTGTGCAGTTGTGAACGTCAGAGAGTGTAAGCACTTAGATGCCCATGTTATGCTCCCCTGTATGCAGTAGCAGCACCAGTGGGTCTAAACAGTCCACTCTCAGTACACCATGGCATCCACCATCAACACTTGCACCTGCCTATGACAGGTGGAGTGGCTCCATCTGAACATGGTCTCTGGGGAAGTTACTATACCTATAAGAATGTGGCCCACTGTCACTGACACACCCATGACACACTCCCATAACACACCCACATTTTCACTCCACCTCCCAGACACTGCCCAGGAATGCCCATCGCTTTGCTACCAGCATTCCCGATGGCAACAGCACCGTTGTGCATAGACTCTGTGGTAAGCATACACTGTAGGCATTGGCGGCTCCAGATGTGGGGCTGCAGTGCAGTACAAAATGTAAATAGGGGAGCCACACCCCTAAATGTTACCAAATATCGCCGGTCAGGACTCACTGACAGTTGGTGGGGCTCCCCTGTTTGAATTTGACACATTGCTGCATCCCCACATATGGAGCCACCACTGGCCACAGGTGTTTTCAGAAAAAGTTGCACAAGTGCAGCAGCAAATAATCACTCATCTCCACCAATATCGGCATTGTGTTCACTTTGCATTCACCTTTGAATCAGATCCAAAATCTCTCTTGCAGCCCTGTCGCCTACACGTGCACTACAGTGCCAGTGTTCCACCCTTTCTACCCGCAAACACCTTGCTCACCTATCATTATCTTCTGGAAGACCCCTGCATCCTCCTACTAACTTCTATTACTCTAACGCACCTATTCCTGCTTCAAGCCATCCTAAATGCTGTGGCGAGACTGAGCTGCCTTGCTTGAAACTCCATACGTGCCTCACCTCTCTGTATCTCTCTACAGTGACTCCCCATTCTCTCCAATATAGACATTTTAATATCCTTGCCTTCACCTAAATGCCCTCAACAACTCCTCCCCCTCTTACATCTCTGTGGCTATCTCCATGTACTCTCAGACCTTTCAGATCTGCTTGTGGCCTGTGCCTCTCTTCCTATCTCATAACACCTCTCACTTCCACTTCTAAAAATGTAAATGACCCTTCACAACCAATCTCTTTACCATAACCTTCCACACTTCCACCTGTCACTGAGCACTGATTACTTCTGACACCTATCACACAGATAGCTGGTTGCCACCCCCACGCTATGTATCCCCTCCTTCTACCATTTGTCTACTTCTGTTCATCTTCCTTGTATGTCCTTGTGTAATGTTGCCATCAGGGATTGTGGTTCCCTACATATCAATGTATAATAAATTATAACAGGTTTAATTTGGGAGCACTAATCATGTACCATTTTTTTTTCATAATGCAGAAGGCAATACATGAGTGAGATGGGTCTGTAAAACCGAGTTTTTGTTTATTTTTTATGTTGTATAAAATGAAATAATGATTGAACATTGGGCCTAATTCAGCATGTATCACCAAAGCAAAATCTTTCTCTAATGGGCAGAACCATGCTGCACTGCAAGTGGGGCAGATATAACATGTGCAGAGAGAGTTAGATTTGGGTGGGTGATATTGTTTATGTGCAGTGTAAATACTGGCTGCTTTATTTTTACACTGCAATTTAGAGTTCAGTTTCCCACCCAAATCTAACTCTTTCTGCACATGTTATATCTGCCCCCCCTGCACTACACATGGTTTTGCCCATTAGAGAAAGATTTTGCTTTTGCGATCCATGCCAAATTAGGCCCTTTGGTTTAATTTCACAGGAAAAAAAATATGCATTACATGGATATTTTTTTAATTATATTTCTTCTGAGTATGATTTTATGTCAAAGATTGTTGTACCCTATTTTAGGCTGCAGATTTATATAGAAAGCATTTGGTTGATGGCTCCAGCTATAGCAGTGGATCAATCACGGTAGATGACTTGCATAGGCTATAAAAATGAAGACATTTAAAAAAAAAAGTTTTTTGTTTGTTTTGTTTTTTTAAAACCAATTTATTGATAACTGATTAATAATAATTATACACTCATTTTGTTTAGTACATGTGTTTTAATCAATGTGAAAGTGCTACACCATATATGGATATACATGATATTGTGAAACAATCCCTTTAATAAGCACATGCAATAAGCACATGTTGTAAAAAGTCATAATAGGAGGCAAAATGGTTCCGTAATTGGGCATTATGATGATGATGATGATGATGATGATTAATAATAATAATAATAATAATAATAACAACAGCAATGCTTATTTTATTGTTATTTTTTATTATATGTATGTTTATATATATATATATATATATATATATATATATATATATATGTTTTTTTTCTTATGCTTCCTTGCTAAATGTATTATTTTTTGACAGCTTGTGGGTTTGCTTTAATCCTATCCAATCAGGCTTGGATTACAGGTTTTCCATAACCTGTTAAATAATATGGAGATAAATGTAGACCCAGCAAGCTTTTGAACAGTTACACATTTAATAAAACACCTCCAGTGGTGGTAATTAATAATATTACCAGCAGCCGATTGATAGGTGACTTCTAAATTATGAGGTTTGTAAGCAGTACAGCCTATACCACCTGATTACTGATTGCTGTTTATTAAGAGCTATTAGTCAGTGACCAATTCCCCATAGAAACAGTGCCTGCTTGCTTTTCAAATGGTCAGTATAGACTCTATGTTGACCATGTGAAAAGCAAGCAGGCACTGTTTCTATGGGGAATTGGTCACTGACTAATAGCTCTTAATAAACAGCAAGCATAGCTCTTAATAAACAGCAATCAGTAATCAGGCAGTTAAGCATTGTTTCTCTAATGAAAGAAATTACAAAATAAAATTTAAAAAAGGACAACATATTTAAAAATAATAAAAAATTAATGTAAAGGCATCCATATTGATTTTCCTAAAAACAAATAAAAATATGGAAATTAAATAAACACCGATATCATCATTGTGAATTAGACATCTTACTGATTCTACTATTTTTATGTGTTTGTGAAACTTGTCAACGCTTATCATACAGATTTTCTATTGTTAAATATTGGGACAATGTGTTCAATATGTGCCAAGAGCTTCTGAGTACTTAGTAGGAAAAATAATGGCACATTAAATGCTTGGTTATCTCATTGATTCAATAATTTGATCCATAATAAAATATATGAATAACATTTTCCCTAAACCATTGGGCCTAAGGATCAAATGAGCTTCTGGCACAAGCCACTTGTCAATTATATACATTTATATTTGCAAGATGATATAAATATTTAAAGATAACCTGCTGGGTTGGTTGAGAAACTCTGATTCTTTGTGGTTTTGATGGATGATTGGGATAAATGCATTTATAAAAAGAGACTCTTAGCAATATTAGGGACCCACCTGATGAGGTCACCTGGTCGCAGTAAATGGGACCATCATTTTGGCCAAAATTATGCTGAGAACCTCAATTTTACTTCATGTTTAAATGCAGAGTTTATAATAAATATTCTGATTAGCAGTGTTCTTAGCACTTAGTGCATGCACTTGCATGTTCTCTTCTTTTCTGTGTGACACTGCAAGTTTCAGCATGGTAGCGCCTATTATCATGTTTGGAATTAGGATTTGCAGTCCAGGCCTCCCCCCCATCATGCATTTATGACATGATAGGAAGCATCACTTTTCCACCCCCAATCCAAGTGTATGTTCACATGTGCTCAAATAACTGGTTCTGTAGCTGCCCACTCTTGACGCCAGTGGACAACATGGTGCAAGTGTGGCTGTATCGGTGAAAACAGATTACATATTTATTCTATTTATTTTTAATAGTTTCTTATATAGTGCAGCATATTCTATTGCGCTTTACAATTTACTAATTAGTAATTCATATTAGAGGCTTACTTGTCTTAACTAAAACTATTTTGTCTAAAGGCAGGGAAATCTCATGAACATAGAAAACATGCTTTACAACAAATACATGCAAACTTAGAGAAAAAGTAATAGGTAAATAGCCCTGAGCACATAGTAGCAAATTGTAGTCATGCACAATTAATGTGCTGTTCTACAATACACACTCCTAATTACTTAGTAAGTATAATTTCATAATAAAAGAGCCCTGTGTTTGTACTGTATGTAAAATTAGCTGTATTTGTGCTCAGAAATGCGCTGCCCTTTGGCTATTAAATTGTTTTACAATAAACCAATAATTACCTTCATACAGGTCCCCCAAATTACTTAATCTAATTACCTAATTGTAGACAAGTTGCAGTGACCTTCCATTCTATATAGCCTCATTTACACTCAATAGACACCCAAAATATGACAATTTTCTATTAGTAATATACCCTAACAACTTACAGCCACCAGATAACACTCAGTATATTAAAAAGCTCTGGTGCATTTTGAGCAGATGTTGGTCACAATGTTCTATAACTAACACATTTAACAAGTGCATGATCTAGTATTAAATAACATGAGATTGTATTGAATCTTATGTCCACATATAACAATTTTACTCCTGAGTCTATACAGTGTACATGGCTTTATTGGTCTATCTAATGTTTATATTGAATATGTGTTGTGTATATGATCATCAATAATTTCCCCTTGTTTATGGCATACATTGTTACACTTTTTGCAGAATACTGTATTATTATTATTATTATTATTATTATCATCATCATTTATTTATTTGTTTACTGTATGTGCTTTTATTATAGCTAAATGTGGTTAAAGAACACTAAATACATTTAATGCAATCTTTTTAAAAATATTTGACATAAAATTCATAGGAAAAACAATTGTATGCAAATGCTAAATAATCATAATAATAATAATAATAATAATAATAATAATAATTAATTATTATTATTATTATTATTATTATTATTATTCCTATCCGATATCACTGTAAAGCCTAGTAACTTTGCAATGCCTGGAAAGTGACAGCAGCGTCCCGATGTATGGGGCTGTAGGAAAGACAAGGTGGCATTAGCCAGCGTACAATAAATTCAATAAAGGAGCAGATCCCATTGCATCTCTTTGTCTGGGAAGCCCCCCGTGCCGATGAGTTAATGGGGCAGAAGACATTGCCAAGGGTGACAGAAGTGACCATTGAAAAAAAGGTGTCAATAAATGGACGGGACATAAAAGGCAAAACACACAGGCTATAGAAAGGGACAGATGGGGAGGAAGGCAAAGTACAATGGGAGGAAAACAATTAACAATCGATGGAGTGGGAGCTTCATAATAAGTCACTAAATCAAATGGCTCTACCCCCACCCCATCCTAAGTGTAGAACAATGATAAAACAATTACATCGCAGTTATAGCACCAACATACGTTATGGCGCAGCACTAATGAAGAAAGGCCAGACATAATAATGTCAGCACTAAGGACAATAGCAGCATTTGTAGGGAATCCTTATTTGAGAAGTGGAAAGGATGAGTAAAACACTGCGAGCTATTTATTATGAGGCGTTCAGCTACAACTGAATTATTTAATAGGGTAACACAAACATAATAGAGAAAGGTCCAGATATAAGCCAGATTTCTATATTTTAGATCCATCATCCTACACTGGTATATTTTCATTTGTGAACTCATGCCACTAGCTTAGGCAAGTCTCCAGCCCTTGCAGCACCACAAGTGCCAGTATGCCTCGGCTGGCAGGGCATGCTGATGTTTGTAGTTCCACAAAAATGTGCCGGCCCCAGTTTTTCTAAGGCTGTCATAGCATATCGAGTACAATGCTAAATACATTATTGCATGCATTCCGCAGAAAATGTACCATCAATAAATATGATTTTTAAAACATATTATTATTTAAAAATATAATTTAAATAATGGTATCAAATAAACTGAGCGCAATAAAAATCGATTTATGATACAATTTGACTTCAAACGTTTGGCTCAGCGAATGTAAATTCATCAAACTGCCTCTAGACGGCGCTAATTCTCCTTCTTAGTTTCCCCTTACTGGGTAAAAAAAAATAATCTCGCTTTCCTTTTTAATTAACGTGTAAATTGAGTAGATTAAATGACTCTAAATAATTATCCACAGATCCTATAAACAGGACAACATATTTAATTAAGCAGCTATATGGATTTTGAAAACTGTTAATGTTACTTTGTGTTTTTAAACTATTTTAACCTATCGTTTGCCAGTAAATACAGAGTTAGCTTATTATAGGTATATTTAGAAAGACAATAATTTTCTTGGTATAAAAAAAAAAAAAAAAAAAAAAAAAAGGAACAAATATTCAAACTGGACCTTTCTTCAAATAAACCTACAGTAGCATTCACAGGTATTTTCCATTAAGGCTAAAGTTATTTTATGGGTGCTGGGGAATTAGTGAGGAGGAATGGATAAGGTAAGTGAAAATAAAATCCAATTTCATTATATCAATCAAATTTAATTGGCAATTTGTATAAGCAATGGCTAGGCTGGCTTTAGGTAAAACTATTAGAGAGAACTGGGGTTGTTACAGAAATTTTTGCTTAGTTAATTAGTGTCTGAACTGCAGAGTGAAAAAGATCCTTAGATTTACTCTCTACAAAGAAGGAGCAGCATAGACAATTCATTAAGCAGGCGGCTTGTAAATTAGAGCTAAGTTAACCTGATTTCCCTTAATTAAAACATCTTTTCTCGTTTACGATGTGGATATAAGTAGATCTCTGGGGTTTTGAATTTTCTACAACAGCAGATGGTCAAGCTAGAAGCAGATAATAGTTAACGCTTTCTCTATACCAGATCAGAACAACGTGAGCCACCGGCCCATATGAGGATTACAATGAGTGATTACAAAGAACTGTTAACCCTGTAGAGTACAAGTCACTGAAGGAAACTTAGAACTGGTCTCCAATGGGTTCCAGCAGGACCACTGTCTGCTACAGAAGCTGCTGGTGCAGAGGAACTAATGGTTCTAGATTGACTTGTGCACTTCATATTGTAACTCTGGGGAACAGACAGAGACAGTAATCTGACATTCAGTTTAAAGTGGGTATTTGATAAACAATGTTATAAGGCTGGACATCTATCTATCTATCTATCTATCTATCTATCTATCTATCTATCTATCTATCTATCTATCTATCTATCAATCTATCTATCTATCTATCTATCCGTGAATATATACACATCTATCTATCTATCTATCTATCTATCTATCTATCTATCTATCTATCTATCTATCTATCTATCTATCTACACACACATCTATCTATCTATCTATCTATCTATCTATCTATCTATCTATCTATCTATCTATCTATCTATCTATCTACACACACATCTATCTATCTATCTATCTATCTATCTATCTATCTATCTATCTATCTATCTATCTATCTATCTATCTATCTATTCTACACACATCTATCTATCTATCTATCTCTATTATACACACATATCTATCTATCTATCTATCTATCTATCTATCTATCTATCTATCTATCTATCTATCTATCTATCTATTCATATATACACACATATCTATCTATCTATCTATCTATCTATCTATCTATCTATCTATCTATCTATCTATCTATCTATCTATCTATTTAGATAAAGTCTGCTTTAACCTGCTTGGCTGCGGGTATGTGGAAAAAACCGGACGATGCCACCAATTGATAATGTCGATTTTATATTAAAACATAAAGCTATACTTTAAACACACCTTAAATACACTTTAAACCGTTAGCCGCTGTGGCCGCTATACTTAATACACACGCTACGTACTTTATACACTGTTTGCGTACGGAGTCCCGTATCACTGTACGGACTTAGCGTACAAACGCCGCGCTGGGGGTACAAAGTACACACAGCGCGCACACACCCAGAGATACACTTTAAACCTTATACGGCAATGCGATGCATTACTAATACACTCTTAAACCTTAGCAGGAAAAGGAAGACACAACACCGATTTGTAGTTAATCACTGGGTTTCGACACCACAGAGTAATATTTCTGAAAGGGGGTTAACAATACAAATTATGCACTACAATACAACAGAGTAAAAGGCTACAGTCAATGTACATACGTGAGTATATTCGCGTGCGCCTCCCAGTCCGGTCCTCTGCTATCAGGTTGATAACGTTGAGAGTCTTGTGTCAGGCTGGGCTGAAGCAGGCTTTATTTATACAAGTCTTCCAAAAGCAATACAATGGATACTGTAATCCCGTTGTCCATTGGACACAGGAATGCACTTTTACAGTACAGGAGAGGTCATAGGTTTATTTGAAAAGGTAGGCGATGTCTTTCCCAACTGCTCTTGTGGGTGGTCTCCTCTGGATTCCCGCCGCATACATAATATACAGTAAATACAGTTTATATCTATATTCTGCACCTAACTATCCGCAGGAACATGCGATCTTCCGCAAACCAACACCCGAATGTTACCCTTAAAATACCCTACAGCTGGATACCAAACACCACCTTATAACCTTAGTCTGTCCCCTCTTATTCTGTAAAGGTGAATCCCTTTGTTCTGGAATCATTTAAACTGTTGATACTTTCTGATGTGGTGCAGGGGGACTATGTGTACAATGTGCACTATTTGGATTAAATATGTAATGTTTTGATAGCTCTCCATGCGTTCACAAACTCTGCCGTAAATACCCATACCACGCGCAGGACCACGGGAGCGACCATACGCAAATTGCGGATATGTGCACGCACGGCAGAACAAGTGCACGCACAGTGGGCATGTATGTGCAGTTTATACGTGCTGTGTGTTCTTCTATATTTTTCGACTTTGACAGTCCACCCTTTGGCAGTCAACAGTAACTGCCACTATCTAATCACTAAACAGAAAAATATCAATACAATATCTACAGACGATTGGCTGGTCGGAGGAGAGCTGTAGGCGGGAAATGTATGACCTAGTGGGATAGTAAAAAGCATGTATGTATGAATCCATGTCTGAGGGGCATGTATCATCGTGCCGTATATGTTCTAGATAAGCTTCGAGGTATTGCGAAGTATACATTAAATCCTTCTTATCCCGTATTAAGGGTCTGTAAGTGGGCCAACAAACACTACCGAGCTCTTTTCGGCTTTTTGTTCCAACAAATGGGGTGCACATTTAGTTGATGATACATGGAGGGGGAACATATGTGAGTGCTAGTACATGTGGATATCACCTGTCAACTATGTGTGTCATTAACTGAAGGTTGTAGAGATGAAGATAAGACAAAAATACATTCACATAACATTTTCATAAACATTCTTGGGTATGGTCGATGTCTTTTCCGGATGGGTGTATCTGGGCAGAGGGGGAGACAAAGGAAAAATGGGTGAAAGAAACAGGCCATGGAATTCATTTGCAATCCTTATCATAACACTGTCTCTATGGATGGGTCGTAAATTAAATCTGCTGCTGTAACAGCGCCCCCGCTCCTTAGACTCATCAATTTTGTGCCGTGCTTGCGCCGCATTAGAATTCGAACACACCTAAATATCAAGCCAATAATTATGACGACTCCCAGGATACAAAGGAGAAACTTCCCTACACTCATAATAACATTTTGAGCCCACTCTCCTAAACCTGAGAACCAATTGCGTGGGTTCAACCATGAGACCCAGCCAGTCATTTCATTACTCACAGCAGTCAGGGTAAGGTTGTGTATTCTCCGGAACTCCCACTTCAACTGCAAGATATCGTCCATCTTTTGATCGATAATCTCGGTTGGGTCATCAGTGCTGTTTGTAATATACGTGCAGCACTTCACACCATATTGAGTTGCCAAAGTGACACAGTACCTACCCGTCATGGCTGTGATATAATTAAGGACCATCCTGTGCTGGATCAGTTCCGTCTTGTAAGCTTGTAACTCCCTTCCCGTATACCTGAAGGTGTCATCATACATCTCAGTGATATTATCTATCAAGTTCGCTAGCGCATGGATATACCTATAATTTATAATTCCTCTGGCAGTACGGGTGATGTCTAATGCGAGAAGGAATTGAATCCCGGTGGATTCGTGGATCAAATCAGAGGCTACATGCTCTTTCCTGTCTATGAGGTGTCTCTTGATGATGTGTTCATAGTGAGTATGAGTATAAGGAGCCTGAGCACCACGGTGAACATCTTTCATCTTATCATGAGTTATGGTCATGACCTCTGGCAACACTATTCCAATATAGCACAATCCTTCTGAGCTCGGGGCAAGCCACTTGTACGCCTTCCTCCCACATATGAAATAGGCATCATCGGGGAGAACATAGGGGACAGAATATGACATTACCATATTACAAACTTTCCAAGTGAAAAACCCAATCCCTAGTTCTCCCATCTGTTCAGTACAAGTATCGGGCTGGATGATATGAGCACAGTACCCTGGTGATACTTCTCCAACCCACATGGTCTTGCTTCCTCGAGTATACCTATACCGAAAATACCTTCCACTGTTGGCTATTTGGTGTACAAGTTGCGAGTCTATGGGTATCCTATCAGCTCTGTGTGAAAAGGTCATTGTCTGGTTATTCCACGTCACTTCCCAATTTCCCGATTTTCGGTAATTGGAAATATTGAAACATAATAAGGATCTATCTACATGATACTGGTGGAGCTTCAAGCTAAGGGGCCTAGAAATATAACATTTCTTGTCCACCGGTCTCCCACCCCGTAATTCGAGTACCTCATCTATTGCTAAAGGGTATGGTACTAATCCTGACTTGCTCTGACCTTGAGGTACTTGTGAGCACACCCAGCATTCTGTCTGGTTTAAGACCTTACCCACTAGTGAGTGGTAATCACTCAACGGATGACGGTCCATGTCGATATTAAGGCTGGACTGACATCTTTGGATGCACCCATCCTCGACTATGTTCTCACAATTTCTACAAATGCAATTTTCCTCAGCCAATAACCCTTCACAGTGCCTCTGAGCTCCTTGACTACCAGAGCGCTTTCTGATACTCGCCTTTGCTCGATAAGTGTGTTGCTCTTGAGATTCTACAAATCCATCCTCGCCATCAGAACCCATTCCAGATCCTTTCTCGACCTCTCTGGGACCCTCACCGAAACAGACTGTCCTGGTCAACAACAGGATTAACAGGAAAACCCGCAGTCTCTTGGGGTAAGTCCATCTTGTTAAGGGAAGAGAAGGGAAACAAGAAGGGGGAGAAAGAGAAGGAGAGAGGGAGGGTAGTGGAAGATGGAGAAAATAATAAAAAAAAACTGGTGCGACAACCGTCTCAGGTCTTGTTGTTCTCCGCGCTCAGGTGCCGTCTCAACAGTCCTGCCTCTCAACCTTCCCGGAACAGACACTCCAGTGATACAATGTTCTCTACACTCTGCTCTTTGTCACGGGTTATTTCCGGGTCAGCGACCTTCTTACAGTGGGACTAGTGGACCCAAGTCTCTCTTTCGGCGACCTTTAATGCTGTCGTGCTGGTTAGCAAGACTTGGTACGGTCCTTCCCACCTGTCAATGAGGCAACCTGAGCGTAGAAAATTTTGAATCATTACATAATCCCCAGGTTCAATGTCATGACAATTACTGTTCGGTAGGTCAGGAATCACCAGCTTTAGATTCCTATTTTGATTCCTCAACTGCTGGCTCATCCTAACCAAATACCTCACAGTCACTTCGTATTTGCATTTCAAATCATCCTGGGGGTCTATCATTACATGAGGTTGTCGGCCAAAAAGAATCTCAAAGGGTGATAGGTTAAGGGGGGACCTGGGAGTGGTTCTGATGCTGTACAATACTAGTGGCAAAGCTTCTGGCCACAACAATCCAGTCTCAGCCATCACTTTGCTCAGCTTGTTCTTAATAGTGCTGTTCACTCTCTCCACCTTCGCACTCGCCTGTGGTCGGTACGGAGTATGCAGCTTGCTATTAATTCCCATCAGTTTGCACATAACCTGAAAGACTTCACCTGTAAAATGGGTACCCCTATCGCTTTCAATTATTCTAGGGATACCATATCTACACACAAATTCCTGCACAATTTTCTTTGCAGTGAACGTAGCAGTATTTGTGGCAGCAGGGAACGCTTCTACCCAATTGGAAAACACATCAATACAGACTAACACATATTTTAAATTCCTACAGGGTGGTAACTGTATGAAATCAATTTGTCTTACCTGAAAAGGGCCGTCTGTCAGAGGGATATGGGATGGTTCTGTTGGTATTGACTTTCCAATATTCTTCCTCAAGCAAGTAAGACATGTCATTGCTCTCTTACCCACATGAGAAGAGAATCCTGGCGCACACCAGTAGGCTCTCACCAGCTTACACATACCCTCTTTACCCAGATGAGTCAGAACGTGTGCCGCCTCAGCTAAGCTTGGAAGATATGCTCTGGGGGCCACTGGCTTACCCTGTCCACCTGTCTAGAGTCCTGAGGACTCCTGGCCATACCCCTTTGACCTCCAGACCGCCTTTTCCTGTGGAGAACACAAATTTTGCATTTCAATTAATTTTTGTGTGTTGATTGTGTTGAATGTCATCAGTGATGTGATGTTCGTTTGTATGGGGGTGCTGGCTGCTTATTTAGCAGCTTCGTCTGCCCGGCTGTTACCAAGTGAGATTGGGTCTTGGTTGTAAGTGTGTGCTTTGCACTTGATAACAGCCACCCTGTCTGGTTCTTGTATCGCTGTTAGAAGCCTTTTCATGTGGGATGCATGCGCTACAGGTGTGCCAGCTGCCGTCATAAAATTTCTGAGGCGCCATAGGGCCCCGAAATCATGCACTACTCCAAAGGCATACCTAGAATCTGTGTATATATTAGCTGACTTACCCTTGGCCAATTCACACGCTCTGGTTAGGGCGACCAGCTCAGCAACTTGTGCTGAGTGCGGTGGGCCCAGGGGCTCAGCTTCTATGATACTTCTGTCGTCTACAACTGCGTACCCAGTGCACAAGTCTCCCGAGTCCGTCTGTCTGTGGCAACTACGGTCAGTGTAAAAAGTAAAATCTACGCCTTCCAGTGGGTTGTCACTAATGTCAGGTCTTGCAGTGAAAGTCTGGTACAGGTATTCCATACAATTATGCGTATCAGTGTCTGCACTAAATCCTCCTTCACCATCATTCTCATCCTCCACCCTTTGTGCCTGTCCAGGCACACTTGGCAGATAAATTGCAGGATTTAGTGCGCTGCATCTCTTTATGGTGATGTTTACAGGGGCAATTAGTGCTAATTCCCACTTTGTAAACCGTGCGATGAGACATGTCTGGTTTGGGCGGAGTTCAGTAAGGCTGATACTGCACGAGGTGTATGGATTGTCAGGTTGTGTCCTAACACTACGTCTTCGCTTTTACTTACTAGCAAAGCTATCGCTGCAACACTTCGCAAGCATGTGGGGAGAGACCGCGCTACGGTGTCCAACTGTGCACTGTAGTAAGCTACCGGCCTGCTGGCATCACCATGTCTCTGGGTTAGGACACCTGCCGCACACCCAGCACTTTCCGTACCGTACAATTCAAAGGGTTTCCCATAATCTGGCATGCCTAATGCAGGTGCCTGTGATAGGCACTGTTTGAGTCTCTCAAATGCCAGTTCGGACTCATCTGTGTGCGAGATCCGATCTGGTTTGTTCGAAGAGACCATCTCTTGCAAAGGTAAAGCCAGTATGGAGAACCCTGGGATCCAGTTTCGGCAGTACCCACACATTCCAAGAAAGGTGCGGATCTGTTGCTGGGTTTGTGGCAGAGTCATGTTGCGAATCGCCTGTATTCTATCAGTGGTGAGGTGTCTAAGTCCTTGCGTCAAGCAATGTCCCAAGTATTTCACTTTGGTTTGGCACAACTGTAACTTATCCTTTGAAACCTTGTGTCCCGTATTAGAAAGGTGAAAGAGAAGCTGTTTCGTGTCTTTCAAGGACGATTCGAGTGAATCAGAACACAGCAATAAGTCATCGACATACTGTATTAATACTGATCCGCTCTCAGGTTGAAAGGATTGTAAACAGTCATGCAAAGCCTGGGAGAAAATACTTGGGCTGTCAATGAAACCTTGGGGTAGGCGAGTCCAGGTGTACTGTACTCGCCTGTATGTGAATGCAAACAGGTATTGGCTGTCAGGGTGCAGAGGGACAGAAAAGAAGGCAGAACAGAGGTCAATGACAGTGAAAATTTTTGCAGTAGGGGGAATTTGCATGAGGATGACAGCTGGATTTGGCACTACGGGGAATTGGCTCTCAACTATCTTGTTTATCCCCCTTAGATCCTGCCTTAGCCTGTAACCCCTCCCCCCACTCTTTTTCACAGGGAAGATGGGACTATTGGCAGTGCTGGACGTCCTGACTAGGATGCCCTGTTGTAGCAAGCGCTCTATGACTGGGTACACTCCTAATTCCACCTCTGGCTTCAGAGGATACTGAGGGATTTTTGGAGCTATCCTACCATCTTTTACTTGCACTACTACTGGAGCTACATTCGCCATCAATCCAGTGTCTTGTCCATCTTTGGTCCAAAGGGAACCCGGTATTTGTCAGATCATTTCCTCTACCTTTGATGGACACTTGTCTATAACAGCAGAGTGTGACATTAGCCTTTGTGGGGTGTCTAACATATCCTGCACTTCCTGAACGTGATTCTCGGGTATATCCAAGAAGACACCCTCAGGAGTACAATATATGACAAACCTCATTTTACACAATAAATCTCTCCCAAGTAGATTAGTCGGAGCCGATGCAGCTAGCAAAAAGGAATGCTTGGTCTGCAAGGGCCCTATAGTAATTTCTGCTGGTCTACTCAAAGGGTATTGTTGCACTGTTCCTGTTACTCCCATTGCCGAAATTGTTTTACCCGTGGTTTTTATACCTACCGTCGAATTTATCACTGACCTGGCCGCCCCTGTATCTACAAGAAAAGGTAATGATCTACCAGCTACATCAACTGTGACCTCAGGTTCACTACCAAGGCTAGCAATAAACTTCACTGGCTGCAGACTACAGGTGTGGCCCAAACCCTATTGTATATTGTGACCCTCCCGCAGCGCACTGGCAGCTACAATATGTGAGGGGGGTAACTGAGAATTTTCGGAGGTCTGCCAGTCCCTCCTAAGTGGGTACCTCCTTGTTTCCCCTGCATGTGGCTCATAACTTCTCCTATGCGGTTCCTGATCCCAATTACGTGTATTATAGTGTGGTTCATATCCTGGTCTAGGGGGTCGGTATACATTATGTGTGTCTTTATACCTACAGTTCCGTGCAAAATGTCCTTCCTTCCGACAGTTATAGCATACTACTACATGCGACTTACCATCAGGGGTCTTGGGTTTTGGCTGATGTGGTTTTGTTGTAAGAGCATTTATACTTACTGTCATCAGCTTATCCCCCTGAGACTCCCTGTGCTTAATGACGTTCCGGTCGGGCTCGATAGCGGACTCTCTTAGTGCAGCCACCGAGATACCTCTCCAGTTAGGTAGAGAGGTTTGTACCCTTGTTCTTAATGCCTCTTTTAACCCGTCCATTAATACTGACACAGCTACCTCCCTGTGAGGTACATTGTCTTTAATGTCCTCGATCCCAGTGTATCTAGCCATTTCCTGCAGTGCTCGATGGAAATATTCAGATGCCATTTCACCTTCTTTTTGTCTTATGGAAAAGATTTTATTCCATTTGACAACAGTAGGGAAATATACTCCTAATTGCAGATTGATTTGTCGTACATTCTCCTGAGTGTACTCATCAGTGAGAGGTACTTCTGCGTCTAATCTACAATCAGTAATGAATTTCGCGGGGTCAATATTGGAAGGTAAACATACTCGTAGCACTGTTCGCCAATCTTTGTTTGTGGGTTCGGTGGCGTTACCTAACTCTTTAATGAACCTCTGGCATGCGACTAGATCCTTTCTGGGATCGGGAAATTCTGACATAATTGACCTCAATTCTGTCCGGGACCAGGGACAATGCATGGCAATGTTCCTGACGGGAGATACTCCCTGAGCGTCAGTCCTCCCATTAGGGACTGCGATCACCCTGACAGGATTTAATTCAACTACGTCATTCTGAGTTGACTCCACAATGTGAGGTGCTATTGTCTCTGCATAATGTATGGTGCCGTACTTACCTGTAGACACGACCTCACTTATCCCTCCGCTAGGGGGCCTTACTACTGCTCCTGCTGGTTGGGCCATGCCCACCTGAGTATTCTGTATGGTGGCTGCTAGAGAGAGTGCCGATATCGTGCTGGGCTCATCTTCCTGCTCGCAGTCCTGGGGAAAATTTAAAATGGGATACAACTGGTAAGGATTAGCGTTAGTACATTTATCACCTATACTTTTATCTGATACCAATATGCCATTGTCTGTAGCCACTTTCTCCCCCACAATATACGGTGGTGGTGGTGGTGCGGTTGCCATCATTTTCCTGCTAGGTTTGGTACCTGCTGCGTGAGCTAATTCTCTTTGCATATCACCCTCTTGCTGCCATAAATTTAAACAATCTGTGTGTCTGACCCTTTGTTTTCGGGATTTTATCAGACATATCCTAATCTGCAATACCTCTGGTTCAAAACTGCCTACCTTAGGGAATGGTTCCCTATCTTCCGCAGTCATACATTCCCATTCATTGCATAAAACTTCTGTGTGTGAACCATACTTTTCACACATAATAAACCTCGCTGACCCCCTGGGCCGCGGTATGTCAACCTGAACCCTGGTTGAACGTCCCTTACTTGAGCAACTGGCCCCCATAATTTGCAGGTATTGCCCTTTCGGCTAATCCCACAAAAAAAACAAAATACTCAATATAAGGCAACGGTGAAAGTTCTCCGAGTGCTTTCACCCACTCACGCCCACGTTGGCCAGTACTACCATACACTGTTGATAGCGAAGGCAATGTACCCAACCTAGGGCCCCTATGTAACCTCTATTTACTGGAAGTTTCTAGGAATAACTTACCCTTTCCAGTAAATATAGGCCGTTGGAGATTTCCTGAGAGAGACCAGCGAAAACTCCCTAAACCTTTATTATACACAAATCACGCTTGCGTATGCTATATACAGCGCTAATGATACCGACCGCGATTTTACGCAAAGCTCGTAAAAAGGGTATCACGTTGCGCTAAATATTGCACCCACGAACGCGCGGTCCAATCGCACAGCGTATAGGTACTTGTTACTTATCTGCCGTACGACCACTGGAATCGAATCACAAGCTGCGAAACCTCAGCCGGAGCGTATCAAAAACTATATGGGTAAACCTCACTGACCCCCTGGGCCGCGGTACTCTAAACCTCGCTGACCTCCTGGGCCGCGGGACTCTAAACCTTGCTCCTTTGTACTTCAATCTATATCAACATGAGTCAGCTGCCTCATGCCACCAAGTCTGCACTCACTTGATGTACCACTCGACGGGATCCCGAATTCCTGGGGTCCACTACGTTCACTGTTACGTTCGCTCACTCACGTTTGCTCACTCAAATACACTTTGTTTTTTTCTGTACAGAAAATTATCTTTCATTCAGATAAACAGCTTTACTCCCAGAGGCAATACAGTAAAAAAGGTTTTATTTAAACTAAATCTTGGAAACCGAGCAATTTGTGCTAATGTAGCGTGACTACTGTCCCGCCCCTAAACTAAACGATACTATTGTGTAATTTGTACTTAGCGGTCGTACCCTTACGCACGTTGCGTAAACACGCGACCGTGCGTATGTCTTTACGTTGCGTACACAGTCCCGTACTTTGTCTGAGACACGTGTACAAAAACCGTACGTCCGCAATAGTACAAATCCCACACTTCTATAAATGTAAGCGATATTACCTATAATCGCTTACTTAACACAACACAGTTTCTTTCTGTATAAACCTTTTTAACTAGGCCAGACTGTGTTTGTGTTTTACATTTACTTCCTTAATATTTATTCTATATTTTAACTAAATAGCAACAAATGTCTCCGTTTTTTTACACAGGTCTAAATGAATCTAGTAATCAGTACTTATGGCAACAATGTGAGCGGGTATACAGAGTACAGGTGTACACTTGTGTTGTGTGCGCATTTGGCGCCAAAACAGAAATTCGCAGACTTTTTAAATAGCTTTGTGTATTTACTTTACGGGCCCCACCAGCATCCCTACAAACCATGCAGAGCAGACGCCATCTAATCAGCAATAAAATAGGGTTTCCAGTGTATCAACTGGCCAGAAAAAGGTTTACGTAGGATACTTGTCCGCCCTTTGCTGATAGATAAAGTCTGCTTTAACCTGCTAGGCTGCGGGTATGTGGAAAAACCGGATGATGCCCCCAATTGATAATGTCGATTTTATATTAAAACATAAAGCTATACTTTAAACACACCTTAAATACACTTTAAACCTTTAGCCGCTGCGGCCGCTATACTTAATACGCACGCTACGTACTTTATACACTGTTTGCGTACGGAGTCCCGTATCACTGTACGGACTTAGCGTACAAACGCCGCGCTGGGGGTACAAAGTACACACAGCGCACACACACCCAGAGATACACTTTAAACCTTATACGGCAATGCGATGCGTTACTAATACACTCTTAAACCTTAGCAGGAAAAGGAAGACACAACACCGATTTGTAGTTAATCACTGGGTTCCGACTCCACAGAGTAATATTTCTGAAAGGGGGTTAACAATACAAATTATGCACTACAATACAACAGAGTAAATGGCTACAGTCAATGTACATATGTGAGTATATTCACATGCACCTCCCGGTCCGGTCCTCCGCTATCAGGTTGATAACGTTGAGAGTCTTGTGTCAGGCTGGGCTGCAGCAGGCTTTATTTATACAAGTCTTCCAAAAGCAATACAATGAATACTATAATCCCGTTGTCCATTGGACACAGGAATGCACTTTTACAGTACAGGAGAGGTCATAGGTCGATTTGAAAAGGTAGGCGATGTCTTTCCGAAACTGCTCTTGTGGGTTATCTCCTCTGGATTCCTGCCGCATACATAATATCCAGTAAATACAGTTTATATCTATATTCTGCTTCTGCACCTAACTATCCGCAGGAACATGCGATCTTCCGCAAACCAACACCGGAATGTTACCCTTAAAATACCCTACAGCTGGATACCAAACACCACCTTATAACCTTAGTCTGTCCCCTCTTATCCTGTAAAGGTGAATCCCTTTGTTCTGGAATCATTTAAACTGTTGATACTTTCTGATGTGGTGCAGGGGGACTATGTGTACAATGTGCACTATTTGGATTAAATATGTAATGTTTTGATAGCTCTCCATGCATTCACAAACTCTGCCGTAAATACCCATACCACGCGCAGGACCGCGGGAGCGACCATACGCAAATTGCGGATATGTGCACGCACGGCGGAACAAGTGCACGCGCAGTGGGCATGTGTGTGCAGTTTATACGTGCTGTGTGTTCTTCTATATTTTTCGACTTTGACACTATCTGTCACAACTGAGGGCCTGAGCTGACGGAAGGCAGCCTCAGTTGTAGGGGCTGAGATGTACCGGAACCTGGGAGGTTGTATCAGACCCCTGGACATGTAAGTAACATGAAGAGAAACCGCCCGAAGGCGTGACCACGACAACTTGAGTAAAAGTCAATGATATTTATTAATGACAAACTCCATGCATCACAGTAGCAGTAAAAAGTAACATAAAAATCAGCAGAGAAATAATAATACAGTTCCTGGGTACTACAGGGTGGCAGGGGCCACAGAGCTCTGGTGGTATGAGACAGTTCTTATTATCTGCAAGTTGGAAAGTCCTTACCAGGCTCAACTGTAGCAATGAGGAAAGCCCAGGGTCGTACCAGCTGGTGTTCCAGGGAAAGCTGGACTGCTGTAGATAAAATGCTGCTGTGGGTACTGGTTAGAACCAGACAGGTGTTGGCACGGAGTGGATACTGGCTGGAACCAGTTAAATAATAAATAAAGCTTGAGAGCGATGCAATGTAGATGAAATGTAGAATTTGAGAGCGGAGAAATAATAATACCGGTGGAGAGTGGTAAACTGCAGAAAGGACACCGGCCCTTTAAGAGAAGCTGTACACTGCTGGAAGCTGAGCTGGAAGCAGGTGATGTTGTAGCTGGAAACAGGTGAGTCCAGAATGGATCGGAGAGTCAGGCTACACCGCAGATGGAATGCTGGTGCGGGTCTCTATAGCAGAAGTCTGGAGACAGGAGCTGGAACCTGGAAGACATTCACAGAAGAGAGACAAACTGGAACTAGGTTTGACAACCAAAGCACTGACGCCTTCCTTGCTCAGGCACAACCTATTTATACCTGCAGCAAGGAAGGCATTGGCTAGGCAATTATGCAAATTAATAATACTGACAACGGATTGGTAGGAATGATCAGCTGACAGAATCCAAGATGGCTGCGCCCATGCAGAAACTTGGAGGGAAGTTTGGATTGTAATCCATGTGGTCTGGAAAACAGCAATGGCGGCGCCGGCCACCGGAGACAGGAGACGCCAGGCCGACAGATGCACATCCGACCACGCGGACACAGCGGAGGCCGCGGCTGACGTAATTGCCACTCTGAATGCAGAAGCTCAGGGACGGCGGCGGAGGCCGCGGGAGACGCCATGCCAGATGTATAAGGCGTTACTGTGACTGCGTCCAGAGAGACAGGAGAGGATGCGGGAATGTGCACATCAGGATAACAGATGGGATCCGGTCCTGGAGCGCTGAGCCAGCCTTAGGAGGCATCTGATAGGTAAGAAATGGCGTCCAGATACCCGGATCGTGACAGCACCCCCCCCTTTAGGAGTGGCCCCAGGACACTTCTTTGGCTTTTGAGGAAACTTGGAATGGAATCTCCGGACCAAGGCAGGAGCATGGACATCAGAAGCATTGGTCCATGAACGTTCCTCAGGGCCATAACCCTTCCAGTCAATAAGATACTGAAGTTGACCGTAACGGTGACGTGAGTCCAGGATCATGGCTACTTCATACTCAACGCCTCGTTGAGTTTGGACTTTCGGAGTTGGAGGAAGGAGGAATGAAACCGATTCAAGATTAGCGGTTTCAACAGGGAAACATGGAATGTCCTGGGTATCTTTAAGAAGGGAGGCAACTGGAGTCTGTAAGCAACAGGATTGATGACTTGATCAATTTTAAAAGGACCGATGTAGCGAGGTGCAAACTTCATACTGGGAACTCTTAACCTCAAATTCTTCGTGGATAACCATACCCGATCACCCACCTTGAGAGCAGGAACTGCTCGACGCTTCTTATCCGCAAACTTCTTGTACCTGAACGATGCCTTGAGCAGAGCTGATCGTACGCTCTTCCAGATATTGGCAAACTGATGCAAGGTAATATCCACTGCGGGAACAGAAGTTGCTGGAAGCGGTTGGAACTCAGGGACTTTAGGGTGGAATCCAAAGTTGGTGAAGAATGGTGTTGAAGAAGATGAAGAATGATACTGGTTGTTATGACAGAACTCGGCCCAGGGAAGTAATTGAACCCAGTCATCTTGAGAGGAGGACACATAAATGCGGAGGAAGGACTCCAAGTCCTGATTCACCCTCTCAGTTTGACCATTGGTCTGAGGATGGTAAGCCGTGGAAAACTTTAGCTTGACTTGGAGGGCTTGACATAAACTTCGCCAGAATTTGGCTGTGAATTGAACTCCTCGATCTGAGATAATTTCTTCTGGAAGACCGTGGAGTCGAAAGATCTCTTGTATGAATACTTGAGCCAACTTGGAAGCTGACGGAAGACCGGTGAGAGGAATGAAGTGTGCCATCTTGGTGAACCGGTCAACTACCACCCAGATGGTATTAAACTTGTTGCACATGGGCAAATCTGTAATAAAATCCATCGACAAATGGGTCCATGGTCGACGGGGAACAGATAGTGGAACCAGTTGCCCCGCAGGCGACTGGCGGGATACTTTATGTTGAGCACACTTTGGGCAAGATGCAATAAACTCCAAAACGTCCTTTTTCAGAGTTGGCCACCAATAGGACCTAGAGATAAACTCCAGGGTTTTTTGGATACCTGTATGTCCGGCAAAGCGGGAAGCATGGGCCCAATGCATGAGCTTCTTCCTTAGTGTCGGCTTCACAAAACTTTTCCCTGATGGGGGCGTAGAGTCCATCCCTACCGTGGAGAATGCCAACGGACTTATAATAGGATGCTTGTCTGAAGACTCTGACTCATTTTCTTGCTCCCATGAGCGGGAAAGGGCATCGGCCTTGCGATTCTGAGAGCCCGGACAGAACTGGAGTTTAAAGTCGAACCTGGAAAAGAAAAGTGCCCATCTGGCCTGACGAGGGTTGAGACATTGTGCGCCTTTCAGATATAGAAGGTTCTTGTGGTCTGTAAGGATGGTGATTGAATGAGAAGCTCCCTCCAACAGATATCTCCACTCCTCTAGAGCGAGCTTGATGGCTAGCAACTCCTGGTCGCCAATGGCATAGTTGCGCTCCGCTGGGGAGAACTTCCGTGAGAAGAAACTGCAAGGATGTAAATGGCCATCTTTAGCCCTCTGAGATAACACCGCTCCTACTCCAACGGAGGAGGCATCCACCTCTAGGATGAAAGGAGAGTCGATGTCAGGCTGTTTCAGGACAGGCGCAGAGATGAACCTCTATTTTAAAAGATGAAAAGCTTGCATGGCTTCTTCAGACCACTTGGACGGGTTAGCACCCTTCTTGGTGAAAGCAGTAATAGGCGCCACAATGGTGGAAAAGTCTCGTATAAACTTTCGGTAATAATTGGCGAACCCTAAGAACCTCTGGACCCCTTTGAGGGTTAAGGGTACCGGCCAATTCTGGATTGCTTGTAGTTTCTCAGGATCCATCTCTAGTCCGGAACCGGACACAATGTACCCTAGAAACGGAATGGACTTGACTTCAAAGACGCATTTCTCTAATTTGCAATAGAGATGATTGACACGGAGACGGGACAGAACCTCCTTTACCCAAAAACGATGTTCCTCTAAATTGTTGGCAAAAATGAGGATATCATCTAGATAGACCACGACATGACGGTATAGAATGTCTCTGAAGATCTCATTGACGAAATGCTGGAAGACAGCTGGAGCATTGCTCAATCCGAAGGGCATGACGAGGTACTCATAATGTCCGTCACGGGTGTTAAATGCGGTCTTCCACTCGTCACCCTCACGGATCCGGATGAGATTGTATGCACCTCTCAAGTCCAGCTTTGTAAAGATGGTAGCTCCGCTAACTCTGTCAAAGAGCTCAGTAATCAGGGGTAAAGGATAGCGGTTCTTGATGGTAATGTCGTTCAAACCTCTGTAGTCGATGCACGGCCGCAGACCACCATCTTTCTTTTTTACAAAAAAGAAGCCTGCGCCGGCTGGAGAAGAAGGTCGAATGAACCCCTTTGCTAGGTTCTCTTTAATGTATTCCTCCATAGAATGCGTCTCGGGCAGAGACAACGGATAAGTTCGGCCTCGAGGTGGAACCTTCCCTGGAACGAGATCAATCGGGCAGTCCCATTCTCTATGAGGAGGAAGGATATCAGCAGAAGCTTTACTGAACACATCCGTGAAATCTTGATATGGAGGAGGTGGAACATCAGACGACCTGGGGGAGGAAGAACAGACAGGCAACACTTTAAACAAACATGTCTCAGCACAGGAGGGACCCCATGCCAGGATTTGCGTAGTCGTCCAATCAATTGTAGGATTGTGAAGACGGAGCCATGGAAGGCCCAGGACCACAGGATGTGTGGCTCTTGGAATCACTAAAAGTGAAATAAGTTCGGAATGAAGAACTCCCACTCTCAGACGAACTGGTAGAGTCCTTAGAGAAATAACTGTATCAAAAATTTTACTGCCATCCACGGCAGTTAAGGAAAAGGAGGAAGGAAGTCTCTCGGTGGGTAGGGACCACCGTTTAACATAGGCTTCGGTAATAAAGTTCCCAGCTGCTCCGGAATCCAGGAGGGCAATAACGTTCTGATAACGTTGAGCAACTTGAAGCGAGACTGGGAGATTACAATCTTGAGGAGATGGAGAGGAGATCATTACTCCTAGCCGGCCCTCTCCTTGGCGAGCTAGGATTTGAAGTTTCCCGGACGTTTGGGACAGGCATGAATAGTGTGAGACGGGGCTGCACAATACAGACAGAGAGACTCAGAGAGACGTCTTCGGCGCTCAGCAGGAGTTAAACGGGAACGGCCAATTTGCATGGGTTCATCTTTAGTTGGTGACAGTTGGCGAGGAGGAGGAGCAGAAGATTTTGGAGCAGATGATCTTCCACGCTCAGTTGCTCTCTCTCTGAAACGTAAGTCAACTTTTGTACAAAGTGAGATTAGCTCATCTAACTTGGAGGGTAAGTCTCTGGTAGCTAACTCATCTTTAATACGCTCGGATAAACCATGCCAGAATGCAGCATACAGGGCCTCGTTGTTCCATGCCAGTTCAGATGCCAGGATCTGGAACTGTATAAGATATTGTCCTACAGTATGTGATCCCTGGCGTAAACGGAGAATCTCAGACGAAGCTGAAGTTACCCGGCCTGGCTCGTCGAAGATGCGCCTGAATGTTGACACGAATGCAGTGTAAGAAGATAGCAGGGTGTCGGACCTCTCCCATAACGGTGATGCCCAGTCAAGGGCTGAGCCACTGAGAAGTGAGATGATGTAGGCAATTTTTGTACGATCACTGGGAAAATTGCCAGGTTGTAGCTCAAACTGAATCTCACACTGGTTGAGAAATCCCCTGCAGAATCTTGGAGATCCGTCAAATTTTGCTGGCGTTGGAAGATGAAGACGTGGAGCAGAAATGGGTAAGGTGGGTGGAGTTATAACTGGAGTCACTGTGGTTGACGCACCAGAAGCGCCTGATCCACGGAGAGTTGTCTGAATCCCATCCAGCCGAGTAGAGAGATCCTGGAGACAGCGGATGATGTGGCCCTGTGCAGCCTCCTGATGTTCTAGTCGGGCTGCCAGTTCTTGCATCGGCCTGGCCGCTTGATCCTGGTCTCCGGCTGGATTCATTAGGTCAGTGCTTACTGTCACAACTGAGGGCCTGAGCTGACGGAAGGCAGCCTCAGTTGTAGGGGCTGAGATGTACCGGAACCTGGGAGGTTGTATCAGACCCCTGGACATGTAAGTAACATGAAGAGAAACCGCCTGAAGGCGTGACCACGACAACTTGAGTAAAAGTCAATGATATTTATTAATGACAAACTCCATGCATCACAGTAGCAGTAAAAAGTAACATAAAAATCAGCAGAGAAATAATAATACAGTTCCTGGGTACTACAGGGTGGCAGGGGCCACAGAGCTCTGGTGGTATGAGACAGTTCTTATTATCTGCAAGTTGGAAAGTCCTTACCAGGCTCAACTGTAGCAATGAGGAAAGCCCAGGGTCGTACCAGCTGGTGTTCCAGGGAAAGCTGGACTGCTGTAGATAAAATGCTGCTGTGGGTACTGGTTAGAACCAGACAGGTGTTGGCACGGAGTGGATACTGGCTGGAACCAGTTAAATAATAAATAAAGCTTGAGAGCGATGCAATGTAGATGAAATGTAGAATTTGAGAGCGGAGAAATAATAATACCGGTGGAGAGTGGTAAACTGCAGAAAGGACACCGGCCCTTTAAGAGAAGCTGTACACTGCTGGAAGCTGAGCTGGAAGCAGGTGATGTTGTAGCTGGAAACAGGTGAGTCCAGAATGGATCGGAGAGTCAGGCTACACCGCAGATGGAATGCTGGTGCGGGTCTCTATAGCAGAAGTCTGGAGACAGGAGCTGGAACCTGGAAGACATTCACAGAAGAGAGACAAACTGGAACTAGGTTTGACAACCAAAGCACTGACGCCTTCCTTGCTCAGGCACAACCTATTTATACCTGCAGCAAGGAAGGCATTGGCTAGGCAATTATGCAAATTAATAATACTGACAACGGATTGGTAGGAATGATCAGCTGACAGAATCCAAGATGGCTGCGCCCATGCAGACACTTGGAGGGAAGTTTGGATTGTAATCCATGTGGTCTGGTAAACAGCAATGGCGGCGCCGGCCACCGGAGACAGGAGACGCCAGGCCGACAGATGCACATCCGACCACGCGGACACAGCGGAGGCCGCGGCTGACGTAATCGCCACTCTGAATGCAGAAGCTCAGGGACGGCGGCGGAGGCCGCGGGAGACGCCATGCCAGATGTATAAGGCGTTACTGTGACTGGGTCCAGAGAGACAGGAGAGGATGCGGGAATGTGCACATCAGGATAACAGATGGGATCTGGTCCTGGAGCGCTGAGCCAGCCTTAGGAGGCATCTGATAGGTAAGAAATGGCGTCCAGATACCCGGATCGTGACACTATGTATCTATCTATCTATCTATTTTCTATCTATTATATGCACATACCTCTATCTAGATTGTCTGTCTGTCTGTCTATCTATGCGTATATATACACATCTATCAATCAATCAATCAATCAATCAATCAATTTTCTATCTATCTATCTATCTATCTATCTATCTATCTATCTATTATATACACACACATGTATCTGTCTATTTATCTATCTATCAGTAGTGAATCTTGCCATGGGCAAGCAGGATTTGTGCCCGGGGCGCCACTGTCCCGAGGCCGCCGCCGCCGTGGCAAGATCCGCAACTGGTGCCATGCGGTGCACGATGACGTCATCACGCACCGCACGGCATTGTGGGAGTGGTGATAGACAGTAGAGGTCATAATTAACCTCTAGTGTCTGTGCGGTGCTATGGGAGAGACGTCATGACATCTCTCCCATAGATCCAAGGATTGGCGCCGGCGGCCGGAGACGGAGGGCAGCAGCGGTCGGGAAGCAGGAGCGGGGATGGTGAGTATTTATTTATTTATTTTTGTAAGCAGTGCTACTAGTGGCACAGCTACAGGGGGCACAGTATTGGGGGCACAACTACTAGCGGCACAGCTACAGGGGGCACAGTATTGGGGGCACAACTACTAGCGGCACAGCTACAGGGGGCACAGTATTGGGGGCACAGCTACAGGGGGCACAGTATTGGGGGCACAACTACTAGCGGCATAGCTACAGGAGGCACAGTATTGGGGGCACAGCTACAGGGGGCACAGTACTAGAGGCACAGCTACAGGGGGCACAGTATTGGGGGCACAACTACAGGGGGCACAGCTACAGGGGGCACAGTACTGGGGGTACAACTACTGAGGGCACAGCCACAGGGGGCACAGTGCTGGGGGCACAACTACAGAGGGCACAGCTACAGGGGGCACAGTACTGGGGGCACAACTACCGGGGTCACAGTTACAGGGGGCATAACTGTGACCACACCCTTTCCCTATGAAGCCGCGCCCCTATTTTTTGACGCACGCACTAACCCTGTTTTACCTTTCGTGGGGGGGGGGCACCAGACGCCAAGGGAAACTTTCGCCCCGGGCACCACAAGGTCTAGAACTGGCCCTATCTATCTATTCGTATATATATATATATATATATATATATATATATATAATGTATAGAGATCAGCAGCACTCCATCCAAAGATAATTCATAGTAAATAGGCCGGTGCCCTCCACGTGACAACCCTGGATTGGGTGTCCATAAATATACACAGCAGTCAGCGGCACTCACGGCTCCCAAATAGGGAAATGATGAGACACAGTCAATGTGCGGACCGCACATTGACTGTGTCTCATCATTTTCCTATTTGGGAGCCGTAAGTGCCGCTGACTGCTGTGTATATATATATATATATATATATATATATTTATAAAAACACACACACACACACACACACACACACACACACACACACACACACACACACACACACACATATCTATCTATCTATCTATCTATCTACACACACATCTATCTATCTATATATCTATCTATCTAAAGTTATGCAGTCCAATGTCACCACTCACAGTCACAGCACATGGGTGGTCTTCTGTATGCCGAATGTCGGGATCCCGGCGCACAGTATACCGGCGCTGGAATCCCGACACCCGGCATACTGACAACTATTCTCCCTCGTGGGGGTCCACGAACCCCCTGGAGGGAGAATAAAATAGTGTGGGGCGCATAGCGCGCCACCGTGCCCGTAGTGTGGCGAGTGCAGCGAACCCACAAGGGGCACCTTTGCGCTCACCACGCTGTCGGTATGCCGGCGGTCGGGCTCCCGGCGCCGGTATGATGGTCGCCGGGAGCCCGAGCGCCGGCATACCATACTACACCCACAGCACATAGAGGGGATGATTTTGGGGTGGTCTTCAGTATGCCGACTGACGGGATCCCGACGCACAGTATACCGGCGCCGGAATCCCGACAGCCGGCATACCGACACTTATTCTCCCTCGTGGGGGTCCACGACCCCCCTGGAGGGAGAATAAAATAGCGTGGCGCACGTAGCGCGCCACCGTGCCCGTAGCGTGGCGAGTGCAGTGAGCCCGCAAGGGGCTCATTTGCGCTCGCCACACTGTCGGTAAGCCGGCGGTCGGGCTCCTGGCGCTGGTATGCTGGTCGCCGGGAGCCCGACCGCCGGCATACCATACTGAACCCGTGATTTTGAAGTGGACGCAGTTGCAGTAGCGGCTGCAACAAAGTCAAAGCACCATTGGCTAGACATTGCACCTGTCTTTCGACTGTTAGCCACACCCAGTTACCACCGAAAAATATCCATCATCACTGCATGGATTACCAAGCAATTTTGATCCTCATTCCCCAGTGATAATCTTTGGGACGCATGCGCAGCGTGTTTCAGACGCAAGTACAACAAACCAATGGAAGAAAATGCACCTTTGAGGAAAGATGATGGCCAAAATGTGCAGAGATTTCAGCGATATAGCACTAATGCCAGATTTATCAAGCCTTGGAGAGTGATAAATTGCATAGTGATAAAGTACCAGCTAATCAGCTCCCAACTGCCATGTTATAGGCTGTGTTTGAAAAATTACAGTTATGAGCTGATTGGTTGGTACTTTATCACCGTGCAATTTATCACTCCTCAAGGCTTGATAAATCTGGGCCTGAGATAACTGGGCCTGAGCACAGCAAAGGTTTCGCATCGTAAAAAAATTGGAAGTTTAAATCTGAATAGCTGCAATATCTCTGCATTGTATTACACATAGACTGAAATCTCAACTGATTTCCCTTGTTTTGGGATTTGAAACTTATATTGAAGAGAATAATGGTGAACGCCCCATGTTTTTGGAAAATAAATGTTGATGCACTAGATAGATAGATAGATAGATAGATAGATAGATAGATAGATAGATAGAACGTGTGTGTGTGTGTGTGTGTGTGTGTGTGTGTGTGTGTGTGTGTGTGTGTGTGTGTGTGTGTGTGTGTGTGTGTGTGTGTGTGTGTACACACACACACACACACACACACAATATATATACTGGGGTGTTACTCAGTGGTAGATGTATACTTGCTTTGTACTGTTACGTTGTGATATAATTACTTCTTTCCTTCAAAATATAAGGTATGGCGGCAGTACTTATTTTATAGACGGTACTTAGGGGTACACAGTAGCAGCCCCTTTGTTTGTTACCTATAATTTTTTTTATTACAACTAATTCCAAAAACAGACATAAATAGTTTCAATAATTTCAACAATGAATACAATGAGCATCTGTAGATTTATCCAGAGTATGGACGTTACTATAAATCTTGTATCAACTTTTACCTTTATATAAGTACGACCGTATCTTTTCATATAAAAAAAGTTCATATATAATAAAGTATACAAGTGACGTGAATATAGTAATATATCCTGAGAAGAACATTTATTTGAAGATTACTAATGTCACTTATGTCACATGACTTAATGAGAAAGTGTTCCATGATGTCATGTATAGGTATCAGTGAAGGTTAATCAACCCTTAAAGGAGAATCATCGTGAACTAGCAACTTAGGCTGGGTACACACTGGCCGATATAGAGGCCGTTGTATTGAACGGCCGATATATCGCAGCCCCGTCGGCCAGTGTGTACCAGCAATATGTCTGTGTACACTGTCGTTCACAGACGTATCACGTCGGCCCTACAGCACACACGATGATCTACAGATATATTGGTGCATCATTGTGTGTGTACGGGCGGTCAGCCAACTACCCATACACTGCAGCAGCCGTGATTGGCAGTGATTGATGACTCAACTGGGCGGACATATGTAAATGCCCGCCCAGTTTGTGACATCAGTTATGACGAATAGGGCAGTGTATATGCACAACACACTGCCCAATCCGGCTTTAGATATATCTGCAGATCAATTGATCTGCAGATATATCGTGCAGTGTGTGCCCACCATTACTCACTTTCAAATGTAAATGTTGATATTTTATGCAATAATGTATGTTCAAAAACAAACAAACAAAATATAAATGCAGCTGGAGGTACACAATCAGCCTGCTAAATGTGTCAGGAGGGGTTACGCTGCCAGACCTCCTGCAAAGAAAACACTTTTATGCCCATCTGGCTTTCTAGTAATGGCAGCAAGCACAGGGGTAGGTGTAAGGAGTATACACATATAGACTGCACATGCCCAGTGAAGCACTGAATTAGGCTTCTGGGCGCATGCACCGACCCCTATGTAGGGGAGTGCCAAACACCAGAGTACCCACCCACCCTTCATATATGCATGCAGACCGTATAACATGTATTGTCCCCTTGTGTAACTGTTCATTCCAACAAAAAGTAACTTGAGTATAAAGTAATTTTTACTTACACAGTCTTCATACAAATGAACTTAGATATGTCAAAATGTAGCACATGAATTCTGTCTGTCTCTCTCTGTCTCTCTCTCTCTCTCTCTCTCTCTCTCACTCACTTACTCTCCCCCTGGTTAATAAATAAAATCTGACCATTGTGGTTATTTTCTTAGAACAAAATAAAGTACATTTCAACTCAGTGTCTACTTAAATTAAGTACACCAATAAGTGTCAATTACAGTCTTCTTTAGACAATGTTGGAAGATTGTGCACAAAACCAATAAATGTTGGAAGCTGCTCATTGGGAGTGCATGATGCAAGGGCTGTTGTGCTCTCATGCTCCCTCTGACTGCCTGTGATGCCAACTATCAACAAAACTGTATGTGCTAATACCCTTTTCTTATTATGCGTCATATAAGTCACACTGCTGGGCTGTTGGTTTTTAGTTTTGTTCAGAAATGTTTACATTACGCTCTCGATCCTTCTCCTGGACAGCTAGTTCATATAAAATATGAGTAGACTTTGGCCCTCTTATAATACAATGGGGGGTATTCTATTAGATGTGCTGTTTAGAATGCTACTAATTGGCAGAAAAATTCCTGCGTTTCAGGGAAAGGCTATTCAGTTAAATTTCGTTTTTTCCACACACAAAAAAAAATATCACAATTCAGCTGCAGAAACTCACTAATTTCATGTAAACTGCGGAATCAATGTTTTTATTCCCTACACGCGACCCGATTTTAATGTTTTTTATGCAAACTTTACATCACAGCTCCATGAGCTGCGAGGTTCAGTCCAACTGCGGGGACTCTCGCATGGAATATTTACAGCTAATTGAATACCTCCAGCGCGGCTAATTGAATTCCTCCAAATATGTCTTGCAAAGCTGATTTGCTCAGTTTTGCTAAACTTTAACTTTTTTCAAAAGACCTAGAGTTATTAAGTTTTCCCCATAAATAATAATTAATTTTCATTGTTTAGCTTTGTTTTCTCAGAGCTATTCAGCAAAGTTTGCTTGCCAAGACAGCAGTTTGGAAAAGAGGCTGCCCTGGCACCCCTTTGTGAAAGCAGCTGACTCACAGGATACTGTAACCCATAGACTACAGTGACTAACACTATTTACAGACGGCATCAATTAATGGTGCCAAGCACCAAGGAACTTACAGGTAAGTCCAAGTGGGGTGGGATCTGCTTCTACATCAACGACTGGTGGTGCGCCAACATCACAATCCTAAGTAAGTCATGCAGCCCGCACTTGGAGACGCTTACCATCAACTGTATTCCATTCTACTCCACCCGGGAATTTGCCTCAGTGATCCTGATCAGGGTGTACATACCCCCCAAGCCTGTGCGAATGAAGCCCAACAAAACTTGGCCGCCAGCATCACGGACACTGAGCTCAAACATCCAGACTCCCTGTTCATCATACTTGGTAACTTCAACAGCGCTAGTCTGACCCGTGAGCTGCCCAAGTACAAGCAACAGGTGGAGTGCCCCACTAGGGAGGGGTGCACCTTGGACCACTGCTACACCACCATCAAGGCTGCCTATCGGTCCATTCCGCGAGCTGCTCTCGATCTCTCGGGCCACTGCCTAGTCCATCTCCTACCGACCTACACACAGAAGCTGAGGTCAGCCAAGCCCATGGTCAAGACTGTTAAAAGATGGACCAGTGAGGCTAAGCTGAAGCTACAGGCCTGCTTTGAACGCACGGACTGAGGGGTCTTTGAGGCCACAGCCACTGACCTGGATGAACTAGCCGACGTTGTGACCTACTACATCAGCTTCTGTGAGGACACTTGCATGCCATCTAAAACTTTCCGCACCCTTAACAACAACAAGCCATGGTTCAGCGCTCACCTCAGACAGTTCCAACGGGCCAAGGAAGAGGCTTACCGCAGCTGGGACAGGGTCCAGTACAAGCAGGCCAGGAAAACTCTGACAAGAGAAATCAGGCTGGCAAAAAAGCTGTTTACTGACAAGCTGGCACATAACCTCTCAGCAAACGATCCTGTGTTTAGTATGGAGACGCATGCAGGCCATAACCAACTACAAGAAAACCCCAAACCCCACTGCCATGCCCCAGGAACTGGTGAATAAGCTGAACAATTTCTACTGCAGGTTCAAAAAGGAGGCTCCCTGCCATAGCACTAGCCTCAACCCAGGAGGCCGGTCAACCCCCCTTACCCTGGCAATCACTCTCAGGTACTATGGATGGAGCAATGGGAGGTAGAGGCGATGTTCAAGAGGGCCAAGCCCAAGAAAGCTCCTGGACCGGACAGCGTGTCGCCATCTGCGCTGAAGATCTGCGCTGCCCAACTTGCCCCCATACTTACCAAGATTCTCAACACCTCACTGGAGTCGTGCAAAGTCCCCTCCAGCACCAAAGATATGAACGACTACAGGCCGATCGCATTGACATCTGTGGTTATGAAAGCATTTGAGTGACTGGTGCTGAACCACCTGAAAGAAGTGTCCGGCCATCACCTGGACCCCCTACAGTTTGCCTACTGAGCAAACAGGAGTGTCGAAGATGCAGTCAACATGGGGCTACACTTTATTCTGCAGCACCTGGACCTACCGGGCACCTACGCAAGAGTCCTGTTAGTTGACTTCAGCTCAGCGTTCAACACAATTGTTCCCAGCAGCCTGCTCCCCAAACTACTCCGTCTAGGGATCCCAGAACCTACCTGCTACTGGATAATGGACTTCCTGTCAGACAGAAGCCAGGTGGTTAAAGCTGGGAAATTCTTGTCAAGTGTGCGCACGATCAGCACTGGGGCCCCCCAGGGATGTGTACTCTCCCCCATGCTCTTCTCCCTGTACACCAATGACTGCTCCTCGGAGGAGCAATCGGTAAAAATCCTAAAATTTGCTGAGGACACCACCATCATTGGTCTAATCAGGGACAGGGAGGAGTCTGCCTATCGATGGCAGGTGGACTGGCTAGCCCTGTGGTGTGGCAACAACAACCTTGACTTGAACCTGCTTAAAATAGTAGAGATGGTGGTGGACTTTAGAAGGAACCATCTGTCATGCCCCCGCTCATGCTCACCGCCAGCGTAGTACCATTGGTGGACTCCTCCAAGTTTCTAGGCTCTAAGATCTCCCAAGACCTAAAATGGGGTCCAACACCGATACCATTGCAGGAAAGGCGCACCAGAAGCTGTTCTTCCTGAGGCAACTCAGGAAATTCAACATCCCAGAGAAAATGCTGCTCCTCTTCTACTTTCAAACGTTGAGTCAGTACTAAGCTCCTCAATCATAGTCTGGTACAGCTCCACCAGCGAAAAAGACAGACGCAGGCTCCAAAGGGTGGTGAGGATGGCGGAAAAGACCATCGGAACTGACCTACCCTCTGTTCAGGACCTGTACCAATCCAGGCTCAAGAAACGCACAGAGAACATTACGGGTGACCAGCTGCATCCAGGACATGACCTGTACAAACTCCTACTGTCAGGCAGGCGCTACAGGACCATCTCAGCCAAGTCTACTAGGTGCTTAAAAAGCTTCTTTCCCGAAGTGGTCCATCAGCTGAACAAAGACTAGCATGCCTAAACAAGTAAGCTCCGTGCCCACGAAATTATGTATGCTGTGTGTTATATGATATGCTGTACGATGATATGTTATATGCCCCCCCTCCCCCCCCATCCATGTTGTTACTCAGCTGCTGCAATGTATACCGGAAGCAAATTCCTAGTTTATGCAAGTATACCTGGCCAATAAAGCTGATTCTGATTCTGATAGGAAAGCTAAGCTTGGTATCAGGGATGGACTGGGGCTGGATAACAGCTGCACAAAATGGGGGCATGGTCACAGCTCACGGGGGCGTTCCATGAGTCACACGGAGGCCTGGCCTAAAGTAGGTTAATAAATAAATCCCTAGTATTTTAACACCACCTTGGACGTAATATTATAACGTGACATCCAATATTTTCGGTGCAATGCCTTTGCTCTATGAAGGCTCTGCGTAGGCCAGTGTTTCCCATAACTGATCCTCATGGTCCACTCACAGTAGAGGTACTAAGGGTATCCATGCGTGAAGAAAGGTGACTTAATTATTACCTTAGTCAGTTTTATTTATCCACCTGTGCTGAAGCAGGGATATTCCTAATACCTGGACTGTGAATAGGCCAAGGGGAAACATTGGCTAAATAATATAAACCAAGTACATAGCTCAGGCATAAATGTGTCTAAATGTATCTAATATATCTCAACCAGTCCCCTAGCAGGGCTAAAATATGCCCTTTGTCATCCCCGAACCTGAAGATGGGGATGGTGAATGCTACCAGCAAGAAAAAGATTGCCGGAGTGTCCTAAGGAAACGCTGTCTGACTCTACTGACTCCATGGTGCCATTCCAGGTTGAAGGCAGATCCTGGGGGGCTCCACCTTTGGGGGCAAGCTAAATGCAGTTGCCATGGGGTTGCGACAGCCATAGGTGGTGGTCCCGCTCGCACACCCCTTGTTACGGCCTTACTATCAACTATAATAAAAGCAACTTCCTGAGCTATATAATAGCTTAGTGAGCAGGGCTGTTTCTAGACAATTTGGCTCCCAGTGCGAACAGTGAAAAAATACCCCCCACCCATAAACATTCTAAAATGCGCCCCCCCCTTCCTTGAAAAAAATATATATGTTACTATGAGGGGGTGTAACCTTGCTAAAATGGAAAAGACTACCTACACCACAGTTTTTGACCCTGCACCAACAGACCTCTGCCACCACAGGAAAGTAAAAAATTCCACCATATTAAACACCACAAAGTAATGCCCCTTGCACCATATTATGCCACACACCGCAATGCCCATGATACATTATGCCCTACAGTAAGGCTTCTGATTACTATTAAATTACCTGCTCATTTCCAGGAGTTTAATGCTCTAGGTTCCATGCCCCTTGCCAGGGGTTTCATGCTCTGGGTTCCATGCTCGTTGCCAGGGGTTCCATGCTCTGTGTGTCATGCTCATTGCCAGGGGTTCCATGCTCTGGCTCTGGGTGTCATGCTCGTTGCCATGGGTTTTTATGCTGTGGGTGTGTAATGCTCCTTGCCAGAGGGTTCATGATATGGGAGACATGCACATTGCCAGGGGTGTTGAATGCTCATTGCCAGGGGAGTATAATGCTCGTTGCCAGGGGTGTATACTCTTGGCGCCAGCCAGGCTGCCAGCACTGCTATCCTGCTCCCCCTCCTCCAGTCTTCCCACCCATAGTACTCAGCTTGGGGCAATGGAGTTTCACAAAATGACACAGCTGCATGTGAGGGAAGAGGGGGAGCAGGATACATGCCAGCAGGTGTCACAGTATTCATCCCATGCTATCGCACGGCTCCCCGCCACAAGAAACAGCACTGTTAGTGAGTGTCAAATAAGCAAAATAAATAGTAAATCGAGAGACAAAAATGGTGAATTGCAATTATGGGGTTGAAGCAGGGAGAGCAGGGTCAGACTGGCCCACAGGTGTACAGGGGAAATCCCTGGTGGACCCACTGCTTGAGGGGTCAGTAACTTGTTGGAACAGGGTCATTTTTTGTTTATTTTTATGGAAACTACACAAAGATTATCCCTTCTGCCAATCAAAGTGAGTGGACCTGATGCACCCCTGTCTCCTCCTTTATAAAGTGACATTGTTCATTGCATGTCCTCTCTAATAGTTAGCCAAATCCCTCTGTTCTGCCTGGCCACACACCTTAAGCTTCGGCCCCAACCACTGCATTCCCTGGTGGGGCCTTCATGCCCCAGTCCGACACTGTGGGAGAGGGTGGGTATTATAGCAGGATAGGCTTTGGAGTGACTTTTTCTGTTTTGAACATGCAAAATTAGTCCCCAGGAAATAAAAAGTACAATAATTGCACAAAGTGTCTGAGTGCCTATACTATGGCACTGCTTTATGAGGGGAAAAGGGGGCACGAACTATATGTGGTGTTCAACAGTGACTTTAGGCCTCTAACATTCTAAAATTCTCTTATTTAATATTGTTTAACCACAGTTAATCTAACATTTGTTTATATTTATAATGTTGTTTTATTAGTAATGCCTATATATATTAGAGATGGGCAGGTTCGAATGTAACGCCAGAATTAACGCCAGCTCGGGTTTATCCAGATGTTTCTTATTGGCTATCCAAAACACATGACGTCCGTGAGCCAATAAGATGCCATTTTGAGAACCGAGTAAATCCGATTAAAACCGAAACCGCTCATCTGTAATATATATATATATATATATATATATATATATACAGTTATTAACTTGAGTTGTTCAGAGGTAATATGCTCAAAAAAATGCGAGTTGGCCATATGGCTTTAAATGTTTGGCTGTATCTGAGCTAACAACCAACATTTCTGGATAATCACATAAGTATCATTTGCATTTGCTCTAAAAATTATTTTTTTTTGGTCATTATTTGGAATATTATATATTAAATATATTCCCTTTTTTGTTCCTACAAGAGCCTATATAACAAGGATATATAATTGACCTTTAAAGAGCGAGATTTGCCTGACAGCCTCTTTCCAATATGTATAACACCCAATAGAAAGTTTAGGTCAAAGGTCTTGTCTGAAGAAACGATTATGTGGCTTCCAAAGCCACCGCACATCATATATGAAAGTTAAGTATTGGCAGATGATATCATTACAATAACTACTTTTACGGTTATTAGGACCATGGAGTAGCAGCTTCTCCTATAGTAAGATTTTACAGTTTGGGTATAAAAACCAGATTGGTCTTATTCTCAACCCAGTAATACTGTTATCAAACCACTGGTTGCAAGACTTCCTTTGCTATAGGCACTGACACATTTTCATGTGGGAAATGGATTCATATTTATTACATGTCTGGTATTTATGTTCATCAGTTAGACCATGTCAACTTGTGATTCCATTAAAATTCTATTCTGTTTGTACAGGGGCTCAAACTCAAATTATTTAATACACATAACACCAGTAATATAATTTTATCGTAAGGTGTCTAATACACAATTCTTATTGCAGGCATGTTATTATATTATGGTCCTTTGTACACTAGGGGGTATATTTACTAAAGGTCGATTTTCATTGTTCTTTTTTTATTGATTTCAAATCGATGGAAATTGATCTAAAAAGATGTTGTGTTGTCAGGGCTAAAATACACATTTACTAACATTTAAAGATAAATGTAAAAAATCCTATGTTAGTAGATAGGTGATTTAGCTCTGTAAACACAACATGGATTTAGTTTGATTTTGAATATGTGATGCAAGGGCAGTGCTATTAACAACACTGAAAAGCTTGGGGCGGGCCATGCTGATGCAATTCAGTGCTAACCAATGTATTTATTTATTACCAGTTATTTATATAGTGCACACATATTCCACAGCACTTTACAGAGAATATTTAGCCTTTCCCATCAGTCCATGCCCCAGTGGAGCTTATAATCTATATTCCCTAGCACACTTATATGCACACACATTCATACTAGGGTTAATTTTGTCAGAAGCCAATTAACCTACCAGTATATTTTTGGATTGTGGAAGGAATCCGGAGTACCCGGAGGAAACCCACGCAAGTACAGGGAGAATATATAAACTCCGCACAGGTAGGGTCATGGTGGGAATCAAACCCATGACCTTAGAGCTGTGAGGCAGTAATGCTGTCTATTATACCATCTGTACTGCCTATGACAATAAGCTGCCCGGATGACCTGCTTAACTCAAAAAGTGGGCACCACAAGAGTGCTCCAGCAAACGTGCGTACTTGTCTGGGCATTCGGGAAACCCAGCCGAGATTCAAGAGTCTCTGGGGTGTTTCCGGAGAGTAGACAATTATGGGTTTGCCCTGTGCAAAGTTACTTTTTTATTTATGTTTGTTTCTTTCTTTCCCAACTCAGGATCAGCTCCTATACCCTAGGTCCTTATAATGCTTTGGTTTGGTACTTTTTTGAAGAGATGTGAAAGGTTCAGATTGTTAAGAACCAGGATAATTCAGAGCCTGAGATAGATAGAATGTTTTTGATTTAAAATGTCTCAAATGTTAGGCTGTTGATTAGTTTGTCACTTTAATAATTCGGATACTGCATTATAGATGTAGTAAGGTACGAATGTAGATTGTTAGAATACAGAGCATTATACTGTAGCTTTAAGATCTAATAAATATGGAGGATTATAGAACATTAAAAGCTAGACTGTATGCCACATGTATTTTTAAGCGTTGATAGTTTGAACAACCTAGATCAGGCTTGGCCAACCTGTGGCTCTCCAGATGTTGTGAAACTACACTTCCCAGTATGCCCTGCCACGGTTTTAGCATTCCCTAATAGCAAAACTGTGGCAAAGCATGATGGGACTTGTAGTTTTACAACAGCTGGAGAGCCACAGGTTGGCCAGGCCTGACCTAGATGGTATATTATAATAAGTACATTTTTATAGAATGTATAACTTTCAATGCAGTTTTGTACAAGAAAAAAAGCATTTGTTTATATATTGCAAACAAGCAGAACACTTTTTAAACTTGGAGAAAAATGACCAAAGCTTAGAGCCTGAAGACATGGGGGGAGATTTATCAAAGCTTTGAGAGAAATAAAGTGGAGAGAGAGAGATAAAGTACTAATCAATCAGCTCTTACCTGTCATTTTACAGGCTGTGTTTGAAAAATGATAGTTGTGAGCTGATTGGTTGGCACTTTATTTCTCCTCACTTTAGCTCTCTCTCCAAACTTTGATTACTCTCCCCCTAGATTTTATGACATTGAAAAGTGCAATATTTTACAGTGCTTTGACTTATCACCTATATCTAATGATTTATCTTCATGAGAGCAATCAAGATCATTAACAGTTGCCAATTCTAACCTGAATAGTGACAAGGACAATATAAGATGACCTGCTACAAATTAAGAGAGTGATTTAGAATGTTGTAAGAGGTTTGGATGATGTGCACTCACTCTCTTTCCATCATAAGCTTCTGATGTGCAAAAGGCTATTTTTTTTTGCAGCCAAAATGTAAGTTACAGGATGACATGAGGCCCATGTGTAGCAATGTGCTGAGAGAAGTGTCCAGAAATCTGCTAAATGTTCTGTGCAGATTATGCTACACTTGGCACCAGTTTATTAAGATATGTTGATGTAGTGTCATTTGCATCAGTAAGCAATATGGGGAGTAATTGAACGACTTTCAAGCTATTTACTTTTGCAACAGTTAAAGCAAATGGTTTACTTGGATTTGGAAGCCTGCTAATGTATAGCCTCCTAATTGGAGTGGGACAGATTAGGGAAGATGCCAGTGAACAAAAAAAATCTCATTGCTTTGAATAGGATTTTTAAATTGATAAATTTAGAGCTGGTTCTCGTACCCAGTGATGCGATGGTGCGTTAGGTCAATCGGGGCTATTCAGGGTTACATATGGCAGTCTGACTGTTACAGATCAGGTACTGGGCAGCAGTTGGTGTATTCCCATCACACTTTTGTATTA